>NW_015542410.1:2264820-2332442 GCF_001515605.1 Sinocyclocheilus anshuiensis | reverse complement strand
ATATATATATTATATATATAAAACATCACAAGATACAAACAAATTGCACAAATTTAGTCTCTGTTTGAAACCATAATTTACATCTATATTTCTTTATGAATTCCAAATTTACATGTCTGTGACTACTAATGAAACTACAAAAAGCACCAATATTAATGCAGGGTTTTTTTCCCCAGGCAGTTTAGTGCAATGGTTCATGTTGACACCTGAATCCTGAGCTCTGCAATATTTCCATGGATGCTGGTTTCTCTAGCTGCCTCAGACGGAATATGAAGAGAATTTGAAAATGCTTCTCATCAATACCAATAATTCTTTCACAGTATCCAGTAGCACCAATATGCTGCAAAATCCTGTGTTTAGTCTTTGGGCATACTTTAACACAGCAATAACATATTAATCTAAGACAGAGACGATATATATTAAGGCACTTGTGTTCAACAGGTTTTGTTCAAGGGTTTGTGTGTAAATTCTCAACTAATGATTCAAGTACGCTACGCTCTATTTTCACCATTACCCTTGTTTATTGTTTTCTATCAAACAGGAACTTTTCTCTGAATGTTTTGTTTTTATTCTTGCATGTCTCAACTGGAATGTGTATGGTCATTTATGAAGAGGGTATAACCACCCCAAAAATGAACAATGAACGCGAAAAAAAAAAAAAAAAAAGCAAAACACTGACAGCAACTAAAAACGAAAAATACTGTGGAGGTGGAAAAGATGAGGAAAGTTATGAGCAGAAAAGTTACTGGTTTGTGCAAAAGCAGATGCAAAAGTCTGGTTCAGTTTCTCCAACTGCCCTAGAAAAAGCAAATGGTAAAGTCAGTCCAATTATCACTGATTCAACATGGAAATATTAACAGACATTGCAATACTAGGTATTCTCAGATCAAGAAACAAATGTTAGATGATTTCCCCCATTACATGACATAAGTACATAAAGTCTCCCAACTGTATGCCTTTACCTGCTCTCTAATGGTGCTTCCTACTGAGCTTCAGACCCTTCACCGGGCTGAGGTGCCTCTGCCTCACAGTCAGGGTTCACAGAGTGAAACTCTGCCACATACAGGCTCTTATCAATGCTGCCAGGAATGGGCTTTATGTCCGTCATCAGCTGGTCCTCAGTGGTCTTCAGGTTAAAGCGATCCTCAGCGGAAATGAGATTGATTGCCAAACCCAGATGTCCAAACCTGCCTGCAAATTCAACACAGGGACCATATAATGATACATTATACATATTATAAAAGTGTAAACTATTTAATATAAAAGTGTCAAGTCTAGATAATGTAATCCAAATTTAATCCACCACATCTTTGTTGTTTGTTAACTTCACCTGAGCGTCCGATGCGATGCAGGTATGTTTCTGCATTCCTGGGAAAGTCAAAGTTGATGACCACATTTACTGCCTGGATATCGATGCCTCTAGTGAATAAATCTGTTTCAAGAGCATAAATTCACCGAGTTAGAAACACCTTGACAAAACATACATTTTATTTTTACAGTTGAGGTTATTATTATGCAATTACACAAAAAAGAGGTAAGATGTTATATAATGTACTACACTCACCTGTGCAAACAAGGTTCCTGCAGAGCCCGTTTCTGAAGTCGTGGAAAACACGGTTTCTGTATTCCTGCCATATGAATGAAATGTGTTTACAATATGTTTGCAGTCACAAGTTTCAAGTATTTGACTGAAATTAGTAAATCATACTGAACAGATCTGAATTACACTGGAACTGACAACAGCAAAATACATCCAGTACCTGCATCATCTTCGCATGAATGTAGAAGCAGGAGTAGCCCAGCTGCGTGATCTTCTTGGCCAAAAGCTCCACTCGCTGAGTAGAGTTACAAAAGATAATGGACTGATTTATCTGCAACTGTGGAGAGAACAAGTACTTGGGTCATGTCAATTGTAGAAACAATGCCATTTTTTTTTTAGAAATCACAAAAGAACAAAACTACAGCATAAAAGGACTAGTTCACCAAAAAAATGAAAATTTGCTGAAAATGGACTCTCCATCAGTCCGACCAAGATGTAAATGATTTCTTTCACTTGAACAGATTTGGAGAAATGTAGTATTACATCACTTATTTACCAATGGATCCTCTGCAGTGAATGGTTGCCTTCAGAATGTGAGTCCAAACAGCTGATAAAAACATCACAATAATGCACGCGACTCCAGTCCATCAATTAATGTCTTGTGAAGTGAAAAGATTTTGGCTAAAGTCCTCCATCTATAACTTTGCATCCTCCAGTGAAAAAATACAAACTTAGGAAAGATATGAGATATGTTGTATATAACTTTGTTTACAAGACTGAAAACAGCTGAAACATGCAGCTTTTCACTTCATAAGACATTAATTAATGGACTGGAGTCATGTCGCTTACTTGTGGATTATTATGCCATGTTTATCAGCTGTTTAAACTCATTCACTGCAGACGATCCATTTGGTGAGCAAGTGAAGTAATACTAAATTTCTACAAATCTTTTCTGATGAACAAACAAACTCATCTAGATCTTGGCTAGCCTGAGGAATTCATCATTGTTGTGACATGAAATTTTACTCGCCCTAAATATAATTTTTTTTTTTTTTAAATGTCCTAAACGGAAATGGACTCTTTACCCTGGAGAACAGTGTGTTAAGGCAGTGGACTTTCTGTCTTTCTGTGACATAAGCATAGTACTGAGTAATGCCTTTCAGGGTCAGTTCCTCCATCAGATTAATCTCATAGGGCTTCTGCAGGTGCTTTGCCTGAAGAGATACAAAGTGTATAAATGTAAAATCTGCAGATGTAGAAAGAGACAGATGAGCACAATGAAAGCATAAATGTGTTCAAAATGATCCACAGATTTCTCTAACCATAAACTTCTGTACGCTGATGGGGAATGTGGCTGAATAGAGCAGAATCTGTCTGTTCTTTGAAAGGAGACCAATGATGTCCTCAATAATAACCACAAAGTCCTGAGAGAGCAGCTTATCAGCCTATAATAAAACAAGCAATGAAGTTTAAACTTAGTGGTATTGATAACATATAAACACCTAAATAACTCTGTCAAGATGTGCAGTTGGGGACAGAGTGCAACAGGATATAATCATTTTATTAATGATAATTTTATTCATATTCTGACAGGTATGTAGTTAGCATGTGCAATACTCACTTCATCCATAACCATCATCTGCACTTTATCCACTTTAGCTATGCCCTTTTTTATCAAGTCCAAAATTCTGCCAGGTGTTGCTATAACAACATGAACTGCAAAAAAAAAAAAAAATGTTGAACAACATGCTTTTACTGCAGAAGATGTTCACATTGTAATCTCTTTATGATTAGGTGATCACTGAACATTACCCTCCTCATCCAGGCGCATGATATCATCTCGTAGGTTGGTCCCACCTGTGGTTGCCATGACCTTGACACCACCCAGGTGCTTGCTGATCTGAATACTGATCTGACTGACCTGCAGAGCCAGTTCACGAGTGGGAACTATCACAACGGCTGCAGGTAAACAGAAAGATAGTACAGTAAAAAAAAAAGGGGGTGGGGATAAGAGGTACATCTTGTGTAAACTGTTTTGAGAGAGAGATACCTTGGATATGATCCTTTTTTATGTCAATTCTCTCCAGAAGGGGGATCAGGTATGCACCCCTCTTTCCGGTCCCGTTTTTGGCACGAGCCAGTACATCGCGGCCAGAAAGGGCAATAGGAATGCTCTCCTCCTAAAATAAAACAAAAATAAAAAAATAAATAAAAGGAATAGTTTACCCAAAAACAAAAATTTGCTGAAAATGTACTCATCCTCAGGCCATCTGAGAATTTGTTTACTTCATCAGAAAAAATTTGGGGAAATTTAGCATTACATCATATGCAGTGAATGGGTGCCGTCAAAATGAGAGTCCAAACATCTGATTAAAACATCACAATAATCCACATCACTCCAGTTCATCAATTAACATCTTGTGAGGAGAAAAGCTGCATGTTTTCAAGTAACAAATTTCATTAAGGCATTTTAACTTTAAATTGTCGCTTCTGGCCAAAACACGAGACCATAATACAAAAAAATATTCATTCCCTGTTGTCCTCTCACATCAAACTCCACCAACATATTTGTTTAGAACTGTTTGCGCTTGTATCAGGTGCTTGATTTGTGCATATTTCTCTCCTGATTCAGACAAGATGAATTTTCCACCTCTGTAGAAAGCAATAGTGTGGCTCTATTACTATTACGTGGCTTTTATGCCAATATAGGAAGCAACAATTTGAAGTTAAAAACGTCTTGAAGGGACGGTTCGTTACAAACATTCAGCTTTTCACTTCACAAGACATTAATTTATTGACTAGAGTCATGTGGATTATATGTGGATTATTGTTATGTTTTTAATCAGCTGTTTGAACTCTTATTCTGACGGCACCCATTCACTGCAGAGGATCCATTGTTGAGCAGGTGATGTAATGTTAAATTTCTCCAAATCTGTTCTGATGAAGAAATAAACTCATTTACATCTTGGATGGCCCGAGGGTGAGTAAATTTTCTTCAAATTTTCATTTTTAGGTGAACTATTCCTTTAAGCATAAACACTAAGGATACCCATGTTGTCCAGAAAGACTGGTAACTTGTCTATGTTTTGAAGTTCTTGCATCTATTACCTGAATGGGGGAGGGCTTTTCCCAGCCCATCTCAAAAATGCCCATCAGCAGCTCTCTTTTTAGACAGTAGTCCTCAAACTCATTCCCTTTGGTTGCAGTCACATCCTTGTGAGAAAGAAAGAGTATGAAACTGATGGATCACAAGGAGATGTGTACTTATACTTTACAAAATGAAAAACAATCACTATTCATCAAATGCATGCCACATGTTATATATACATGAATTCTTCATCGTGTGTTATGGTGAAAAAACAAGCCATCCTTATAATGACATTACATTAGTTGGGGATTCTGTTTGCACTATTTTTAAAAAGAGAAAGTTTAAAACATTTCACTAAAAGACTTACAGAAGTTTTGACTCTACTGTCCTTAGCGGGGAGCTGTAGGCTTTTTTTCCAGTCATCACCAAACCTGTGTGTCAATATATTAATATATATACTACTGTTCAAATGTTTGGGGTCAGTAATATTTTTAAGAAAGAAATTAATATTTTTATTCAGTAAGGACTTATTAAATTGACCAAAAGTGACAGTAAAGACAAAGATTTCTATTACACCGATAATAAGAAATGTTTATTGAGCAACAAATCCATACATTAGAATGATTTCTGTAGGATCATGTGACACTTAAGACTGGAGTGCTGAAAATTCAGCTTTGCCATCACAGAACTTTTTATTTTAAAATAAAAGAGTTATTAGCAATTGAAATTATAATAACATTTCACAATTTTACTGTATTTTTGATCAAATAAATGCAGCCTCAGCTAACGTAAGAGACTTCATTCAAAAACAAAGAAAATAAAAAAATTCGAACAGACCCCAAACTTTTAAACAGAAGTGTACACATGTCATACATGTCAAATATACCACACATACATTCCAATTAAGCATACAAGTGTTAAATATGACACTATAGCAAGCTTACCTGATACCAGGTCTTTCCTGAGATGCATTGGCTGGTTTCTGGGTCACCATGGGCTCCTTTCCAGACTGAGAACTCACAGTTTGGGGTCCTAATTGAGAGGGGGCTTTAGGCTGTCCTAAAAGCTGCCTGTTGTGTGTATTCAATCCCATGACAGCCGGGCCAGTGTTCTCCATCTTTGTTGCCATTTTTTAAGTTTCTAAAGTTTTTCCACTTCTTTTTCACTTTTTTAACGCCTGCCTAAGGTCTAATAAGATCTAGTAAACCATTCACAGTGTCCACAAGGTCTCAATAAAAAGTGTCACTAAAGAATCTTATGAGATATTTACAAATTCTACATACAGCTTAGGCTCTATAACTAAGAGCAATGCTGCCACACAATATATATTACAAGGTCTCTTCTAAAAGAAGAGAAATAAATATTTAAGTGTATAAATATTGCAAACCTGCACAAAGTATAGAAAATTATACCTGGACGGGTGTAATAAAGAACTAGTCTGCTAAGGCAATGTGAACTACAGAAAGACCTAGACCAGAACTTTCTTTTCGTGTCTACACTTCTGCAACATTTACTGTATGCAAACGGAGCTTTGTGGTCTTCTGGATGCCAGTTCTCACCTTTTCTTCTTCAAATGCAGTTTAACTCTCAAATGTCCTGATCACAGAGATCATTCGTTTAAATTATACATTTGTCTGGTAGGTAGGATTCACTCCAGCACATTAATAGACAAAAGAACACTTCAGGGTGACTGCAGTTTAAACGTCCAACAGGGCTGAATACAAGTCAGTTCCTTAAATAATAAGTTAGGTGGAGATCTTGTGTTTGTCCTTTCCTCTGTGCTGACATCCAGTTGTGCCCACAGATGTGCCACCTGCAGAGGAACAATGTGAAAATCAAAGACAATTCACTATACAAACTGAAAATGACATGAAATATTCTGAAAAATATCCAGTATTAATTTATTACCATTTTACAGTAGTAACTATATCATCTATGTTATATTGGTAAGCCTTTGGTTTTCATCATAATTTATTGAAAACAGAAAGTAAAACTGTCTAATGCGGATGTGATAATAGGTCATTGCTTATCTAAATATTCCCGTCAGAAAAAGCACTGTATTGGTCTCATAGTATAAAATGGAAATACTAAAAAGGTACCTTGTTGTCACGATACTGAATGTTTCCCATTTTGAAAATCGATTGTATTTACGTTGTACTTTAAGGTACTTATAGTTATAGTAATAACATTGAATTACCATGGCACTTTTACTGTGAGTGTCATTGACAGTACAACTTTATCTCTGTAAAATAAACATATAAATAAATCAATACAGCCTTACTTTCTGACAGGTGGTAAATAGAGTTAACTACATTCATATTTACTTTCGCTTGTTTACGAATCACTATTCAGTTCAAACCAAATGTTTTATATTAACCTGTAAACGAGCTAATATAATGACGCCAGTCAGTCCCTTCACAACTCCACAACATGAAATAAAAGTCTGGTTTGAACTTTTTAAACACAAGCATTTCAGACTTACAAAGATTGAGACTGATAATCGTTTCCAGTACATAAATAATATAAATATCGCTTCACTTGCTAGTTACTTCAGGCAAGCAAAACATAATCCCAAACAGACCGACATCAAATAGTTTAGCTGGCACGTGAATTGTGCTAAGCTAGGCTAAACGTATAACATTACTGCGTGCGTAATATCCGATAGTTAAAACCAAACATTTACCTTTAGCAATGTAAGTATCCTATGTTGCCATATATGTGAGGTAAATTAATTGGTAATCAACGTAGTATGTATCATGTCGCTACAAGCAGCTCGTCTCTTTGTTGTATTTCTGTCAACACGGTCGACATGTATTGAACGTCAGTGGGCTTCATATGAGGTGCTGCCATCAACAGTACGGAGGCTCTTAGGTCCACAGGACTATCAAACATGCGTTTATTTACTGCATTTCTTTCTTTGAATGTATGCCTTTATTCCCTTAATTACTGTGGTATCCACAGTGTTGGGGAGTAACTAGTTACATGTAACGGCGTTACGTAATTTAATTACAAAATAAATGTAACTGTAATCAGTTACTAAGAAACAATGTGTAATTAAATTACAGGTACTTATTAAAATGTTAACGATTACAAAGCGGATTACATTTGAATATTTACACACATCTACATACAGATTTAAATGATGTTTCCCCAAATTACACTGACTTTTGTAATCTGTAACCTATTACATTTCCAAAGTAACCTTCCCAACACTGGGTATCCATAGTGTATTTTAGGCAGTCTTAGTCATAATAAATATTAATAATACATATTAACATATATAATACATATAATATTAATTATATTGAAATAATACAAGAATAATATTACTTGAAATTCTTATAAATAAGTGATTAGTACTTATTATCAAGTTACCATATTTTCTTGTAGTAACAATAGGCTAACTGCATTTTGTAAAATATAGGCCAAAATGTAAAACAGCACCGGAAACAAAGTTGCTTTAAAAATAGTGGATTATTTATTTATTGCATTTGACATTCAGTTCATCAAAATCCTCTCAGAAATGTACAGTATAGAACAAACATCTTTGGTGTTATAAGAAAAAAGTACAGGTCTGAATCTAAGTTGGTTATGGTTATGAGCACCCTTCAGCTGTTTAGTTTACTGCATAAAAACGTGAACTGGTAACAAGTCACAGTGAAAGTTTCTGGTGCATCTGGCCAGTTCTTCTTCAAGAAATGATGAGGTAACCTGTTAATATAAAGGTTCACGTGTAGACAACAGTACTCTATGAACAGACACAAAAAAGCTTGTAACCGCATCCTCAAAGGCCTCAAAGTTTTGTCTGGTGTATAACGCAAATATCCTTGTCAAATTAATTATACATTTTCAAATAATGCTATAGCTGACATTGTAATACAAGCAGGGGTGTCAAAGTAATTTCAGTTCATGAGCCGAACTGGACTAAATGCCACCTTATGTGGGACAATTTAAGGCTTTTTTTAAAACACCATACAGAGTGCATGCACAAAACATGCCCACAACTGTAGAATAAACTTTATGCTGCTTTAATAACCAATAATGAGGTACAAAGAAAGATGTACTAAATTTAAAAAGGTTACATTTTTAAATTAAACAAGAGAGAAAAACTAAAGCTGTGTGTTTAACACCCTTCTCTTTAAACATTCAATCCATTTTCATTTCAGATAAAAATTAGAAGTCAGAAATGGTGACTTAAAATCAACAGTGCAGTTACTTTAAAAAGTGTTAGTTTGCAGTGCAAAAGCAGCTAGGATTAATCTTATTGCATCACTACAGGCACAATGGTGAAATTTTGGTGGATGCCGAGACGTTCAGTTTGGTCAGAACACAACAGTGAATAGTTACTGTGAATACCTAAAAATGAGTCACTCTGATGAAAAAACTGCACATTAAGCCTGTAACTTTGGTATTGTAAGCTGGATATACAATTGCTTCCAGGAGTTAAGCTGGTGGATTGACTCCTCTTTTTTTAAATACATTTCTTGTCAAAACTAGTTTCACTTTATTGTTATTTAGATCCCTGGAACTTCTTGGACCTTGGTGGTCCATTAGGACTTTCCCAAGCCTAAACTGTCTAACTGAGCCCCGGCTGCCTCTGATCAGCAGGTTGTTCCTCTAGCTGGAAGACTTCTCTGATTCGTTTCACACATATATCAGATGCTTCCTGGGTTTCTTTGGAGAGCTGAAATAGGCTCAGGAAGCCATGAGGAAGGTCTTCAACCACAGTGAGCGTCACAGGCTGGTTTATATTTCTAAGCTTTTTGGCAAACATCACTGAATCATCTAACAGGGCATCCAAAGCAGAAGCCTGAGAAGAACAATCAAAGCATTAAAATAATAGTTTCAACATTGTTCCTGGAAATGCATTTTCATTAGGTCTTACCACTATATGTACTGGTGGAAGCCCCTTGAGAAGACTGTCCGGAGCAAGTAGAGGAGAAACAAATGGGTTCTTCATTATTGGTGTGCAAGGTGTGTGTATATCCACCAGACACCTAGACCGGAGTGGCTCAAAGTTTTCTGGGTATTCTTGGACTTCCTGTGGTTTCTCTTCAGAATGTGACTTGGAAGGTGAAGGACCGTTTGATGGTATGGTTGAAGAGGATGATGCTGCTGCTGCTTTTGGTTCTAATAAATTCTGAAACCAATTTGTCGCTCCTTGGGTGAAGTTAGTCAACAACTTTACTGTGTCCTGTCCCAAAGCGGCCAAGGTGTCTATCTGCTGAGCTGGCTGCACTGACTGACAACTCGAACCTGAGATAGAGAGAGTGACCAAGAAACAGTACAATCATGAAGGTGCGGTAGATAAAGCTGTTTTGAAACAATCTGTACTGTATAAGCGCTGTAAGTAACACGACTTGACTCAAAAGCTCACCAGCATAGGCATCGATACACTTGTAGAGCACGCTCAAAGGCAGCAGAGGGTCGATTAAAGTGAGCAGTCTGGATGGTGAGGCGTCTGTTGTTAGCAGAGTTGCTGGGTAGGCTGCCACAATCCCATCAGGAACACGTACACCGAGAGACATTGCCCTCATAGAGACAGTTATGCACAAGTTACCGCCTGCACTGTCTCCTACCAAACAAACACGCTCTGCAGTCGAACCTGTGAAGCAAGATCAACATTTAGAAATTCCCGAGGCATGGTTGGCATGGATTGCTTGTCATGTCCACACCTACTAGTATGCTCACACACCTTGAGGTAAAAATAAAGTTCAATTATTACTGGCTTTCCTACTAGTTGATTGGATGGTAAAAACTTCAATGTCATTACATTTAAAAATTAAACTGATTCAGCCATCAGATTATGGGCATTTGACCAAATAGTTTTGGGAAGGTTTGTAGTATGACGTTATACTTCATCTAAAATAAGTTTACAAAATATTTTATAATTATTATACACTACTGTTAAAAAGTGTGGGGTCAGATTTTTTTTATGTTTTTAAAAGAAGCCTCACCAAGGCTGCATTTTATTGAAATTGTACAGTATTATACTGTACAGCACTGTACAGTAATATTGTATAATATAATGAAAATTTGAAATAACTGTTTTCTATTTGAATTCATTTTATTATGTAATTTTGTTGAAATTGTACAGTATTATACTGTACAGCACTGTACAGTAATATTGTATAATATAATGAAAATTTTAAATAACTTTTCTATTTGAATTCATTTTATTATGTAATTTTTTTCTATTTACAGTCATTACTCCAGTCTTCAGTGTCACATCATCAATGCCTCGTTTATAATGGGTTTTAATGTTTATGTCTCATCGCTCTGGCCGGACAGGGCATCACAATATGGTAAGGGGCGTAACATTTCCGTCACACGCTTGAGGTATTCGGCCAATCACAACGCTCTGGATAGCTGGCCAATCAGAGCACACCTCGCTTTTCAGACCGATGAGCTTTTTAAAAATCGATGCGTTTCAGAAAGGCGGGGCATAGAGGAGAAATAATAATGTACAGTATGTGGAAAATAATGTGTTTTTTGAACCTTAAACCGCATAAACACATTTCATTACACCAAATACACAAAATAATGTTCTTTTTAGCAGCATCATATGACCCCTTTAAACAATTAGTGTCTGCATACTAGTTATTCCATCTGGAGAGGAGTGTGCTTTACAAACCCAGCAAGTGGCAATTCTTTAAGGCCCAACAGTAGGCGTAGAAACACTCTTCTAGAGCCCGGGGGAACGGGGCCTCTGGAGCCAATGAGTAATCCACAGAGAGAATAGGCACATTCAGATCCTTTGACCAGCTCTTCAAGTAATTCTACAATAGAGAGAAAAAGACACAAAGGGCCTCAGCAAAAAAAAAAACTTAACCAAATAATTTAGGTAAGAAACCTTATATAGGGAGGTAAAACTGCCACAGCCATACCTCATGTGATTTTGAAGTTTGTGCAACAAAGCCTCCACCGTGGAAGTGTATGAGCAGGCCTGGAGAAAGAGGAGCTGTCTGACGACTGAAACCCCCTGGCAGAGAGAGCTGAGGCCCCTCGGGACGAGAAAGGGCCAACAGTTCTGCATTGTCCTGTGGGAAAAGTTTGAATGTGGAGGACAATTGGCAGAATTGACTGTTCGAAAGAAAATCATTCAAAGTCTAACTGTTTGACTTAAAAATATGTAATAAATTATTTATTTTTCATGAAACACACAAACCTGTCCTTGCCGGAGTGTGTGTGAGATCAAGCGCACTTTAACTGGCCCAGGGCCCCAGTGTGCAACTGGAGGATTCACAGAGACTGAGAGACTGGGGTCAGAGGCCAGTGGCAAACTCAGACATACAGCTGGTATGGTTAATATTACATTCACTTGCACCACAGTGGAAGCAATCCTTGTCAAACTCTTTAAAAGAGAAAAATTATAGAAAAAAAGATTATTGAAACCATACTGTGTTATTTAAACTTACCATTCAAAAGTTTGGGGTCAGTCAGATTTTTAAAAACAAATGAGTATATTTGTTCAGAAAGAATAAACAGTTATTTCAAATTGAAATAATATTTCACAAACCGTTTAACTGTATTTTTGTTCAAATAAATGCAGCCTCAGTCAGCATAGGAGATTTATTAAAATATTTTTTTAAATCTTACTGACCATAAACTTTTGAACAGTACTGTAAATATCACTGCAAACCTACAGTTTAACAACAAGAACAATATAACAAGGTACTGATGTTGTTTAATCTGTTCTCACAGAAGCACACAACATACTTGTACTTACTGATAATAGCCCAGTCTCAGTAAGGTTCCAAAACGTTTTCCAAAACTGCATATCTAGATTTTGAGTGATGCGCTCAAACTCTGTCCCCCTCAACTCAGGATCTACCACGTATTTGCCAGATGTGAAGAAAGAAAGAGCAGCAATGCCTGTAAATAAATCAAAGTTAATTGGCGAAATGGATATGTAATTGTGTGAGAATTGTAAGAGACTAATTTCCCCACAGCAGTGTTTTATGGGAATAACAGACATAAACACATCAAAGAATGAATCATGTAGTCCTAATATTATGATGCACCCTATCTGAGTCTGCACTTACCTAAACCAGTCTGCTGTTTCTTGTAGTTTTCACCAAAGGACACCATACTGATGACCACCGTCTGTAGAAAAGGCCTTAGAGAGGGGGAAAACTTGGAGCAGAGACAAACAGATAGAGACTTTGTGTTTCTGGAACCATTTTGTATACGTCATAAACGGCACGCACCAGTGAAACGATAGAATCTTTTATTCATGGGAGGCTCCTAGTACTGTTAAAGAAAAAAGTCTTTATGCAAAAGAACTATTAATTTTATCTCACCTGGAAGCCCAAGCAGCGACCATAAAAACAAGCTTTGTGCATGGAGGTGTACTCTTCCACAAACCGCTCGCTTAAACCTCCTTGCTCCTGTGAATAGAGCTGACCATGGGCATTGTCATTAAGTAATATCTGTGCCAGGTAAAGCAATGCCCGTAGCTGGCAAAGGGCACTACAGTATGCTTCCATTTCCGCCATATTATGGTCCATCCTGAAAAATGCTCCACTGTAGTTCGATGCGATGTAACAGGCCTTCTGAAGGATGTTTGTGACGCAGGAATGGACCACCTATGGAAAACAGAAAACATCAATGGTCTCTAAATTTGTAAAATTATTTATAAAAATACACTGTTTATATATTTCCGAGGAGGAGGCAAGGGAGCCCAAAAAAATTGTAGTACAAAAATAAAATGACACCAATATTACAAAATATAACATTAAAAAGTGTATAAATCACTCGTTTTTCTAAAGAAACATTGTCCAACTGCGACACCAGCTGGTAAAGTTACAGCGGGAGTCCGCGTCACTCTTGCCTCCCGAGCCAATTGAGTTTTAACAGACCCCCTAAAGCATGCATTGTGTTTGGTGGGGGTGGGGGGGGTAATTAAGAATGAATGGGTGAAAGTCACGTGAGAGGAGGCAATGCCTCCATTGCGATATTATTGGATATGACTGGTTATGTTCGGCTATGATTGGTTCATGCGATAAATCCAGCCTCTTGTGTTCATGTGGGTTCTGTTCTGATCCGAAATATAGTTAAAAGTTACAATTTTATATATATACCACTAAACCACTAGATTACAGCGAAGAACAAATATCTTCACAGCTGAAAAGGTATTTTATGACATGCCTTTATTTGCATCTAACCCCTAATTTGCAAATATAAAATAAAAGTTATTCAACCTATAAAAATCCCCTTTTTTGTGCACTTAAGTAGTTACCTTGACTAAGGTCCGATATCCATTGCCAGGAGTCTGTGCATCCAAATCAAAATGGTGATAGACAGCAGTAAAGCCAGTAATCAAGGGTTCAACAGCACGACCATGCTCCTGAATCTGCCTCATGACCCCCAACAGACGATCAGTGGCGTCGGCATTTGAAGAATTGCTGCGGGATCCATTAAGAGCCAAGATGACATCCGAACATACCATCTGCAATGCTGCGAATACATCCTTATGATCCATGTCTGACAAACTGAGGACAGAGATATAAACAATAAAAATGTGAAACAACCCAAAAAACCTTCAAAGTTAACAAAGCACAAAGAAACAAATCACAAACAAAACAAAACCCAGTCTGGCAATGGCCAAACAATGTCATGAATATAAACTATTGTGTTCTAGAGAGAGCAGAGACTGACAGATACCGGCCTGTGTCAACGGACACAAAGACTGAATGTAGGATCATGGTATATTCCTGCAGCATCTAACCCTTGCGTCATCAAAGTCCAAAAGAACTCATAAATCCAGCTACTTTCTGAAAACGTATGCTGGAAGGAACTAAATTCTATAATTATATTTGGTGGAATGATGTGTGACACAGATTAAAAAAAAAAAAGAAGCTTTTAAAAGGATTTGATTATCCTCTGCTATAATTACTGGAATAGGATTTCCAGACCATGATGAGAAAATGCAGTGCAAATTGACCGTGTTAGACATGACACTGGATCTCAGTAGCCAAATAAAAGACTTGCTTCATCATAAGATACAGCAGACTAATTAGTTGTGACTGGTAATATATAAATTTAAACTATTTGCCCCAGGAAATGCAAAATTTGTAAAGGAAACCAAATTCAAACTGGCTACGGATCATAGCTTAGAAATGAATTATTCACTCACACACTGCAGCCACTGTTACAGTTGAACTGATCCCTATTCAGCACGTTACTCAACAAACACTTAAATGAGCTGAGAATCCAATTCACTTTCACTGTGTTTCACAATTAGATTGTGTGCTGGAAGATAACATTCCAATCTGATCAATAAAACAATCTTACAAAGCCACTTTGCACTTTTAACCCACCATCATGTAAGGAATAGTATTGGACATTAGCATATTATAGAACTTATATAGTATAATATATTATTGGATCACTTATATTTTCTTTAAAACATATATATCAACTTTTTAACACAAAACTAGAAAAAAAAAATCGTTTTAAGTATGCCTTATTAGTGAATGGCAACACCAGAAAAACAAACTGACTGCTGTTACGAACAGATGTATGGTGTGAAAAAAATGAGTTATAAAATATTAATTAGAAAAATATACAATACAATAAATGTATTTATTTAATATTAAATTGAATATTAAATTATTAACAAAATATTAAGTATTTATTTATTACAAATATTTGACATTTTCATGAAGGGTAATGTAAAAGAGATTTTTAGAGAAAACCTATGAAGGTGGTTGCACCCAAATATAAAAAGCATTACATATTTAATCAGATGTGTTGCTTGTTTTCCCGAGTTTTTAACAAAACAGAGGCTATGTGGCCTATTATAGTAGCCAAGTACAGTAGCCTAAAACAGCATGTAATATAAAAGGATCTGGCAACCCAATTTGCGCGACACAGACAGCGCTTGCCAAACAGCTCCCAGGGTGCGATAGGTTGCTCATTAACTTTCAATGGGATGAAACAGATATCACGAAACGTTTGGGATTGGTGGCCCCCCACTCACAAATTTAGGTGACGACGGTCAAGACACCAGCTAGCCCCCAGAAAAGTTTTACCCATACAGACTGAAAGGTTTCTGTTTGTTAACCGGCGCTTACCTGTCACTCAATGAGCTCCGCTGCGCGTGCAAGTAGCGCCTGAACCGCAAGCGTTTGCTGACAGCAGCACCGCATATTGACACGGCAAAACTATCGACACTCCGGCATTTTCATATCCAAACACAGCGTGGGAGATGATGTCTTGTTTTCGCTTCAACTTGCTTGTATCCTCTTCCGTGCCTGTCAAAGTTTCGACAAACCCGCAGCATCATGGGTACACGAGTTCAGTGCAGAGTCCTATCGACGTATACGCGAGTGACGCGACGCGACTGCAATCGACGCCTACTATGTAGTGCTCTAGTTTAGTTAGTATTACATATGAGGACGTATAAAGAAATTCAGTAATATCTTTAAAAAAAATAGTAGACCGTTAGGCTATAAATACATCATGCTTTAATAGGCCTATACAAAACCTAATAATAAATACTTTTAATCGATAAATAAAAGTTAAGGGGATTTTTTAAAATAAATATCAGCTATTTTTTTTTAGAATATCAAGTGGGATTTATTATATTTTCATAAATATCACTTGTGTTTTAAATATTAAATGTATACTGCTTATTAATTGCAATAGCCTGTCGCACAAATCAATAGTTTTATATTGTTATGTCATCTGCATTTACATATTTGCTTTCCAGGTTAACTTATAGCACGATAAATTAATTATAAACAATTCATAAAATATTAATGAATAATGATAAATAACAATAACAACTTTAACTTTCTTTTTTTTTTCTTTCTTTCATGTGAAATGGTCACAGTGAGCACAGAGTGGCAGTCATTACCAAGATATTTGATTCCATGTCCAGCATGGTGAAGTTGCCTCATTATCACCTAATGATACACTCTGCTGGTCAAAGAGAAAACTGGCTCAACTCTGGAAAAAACTGAGGACCGAATTCCTGAACCAACTAATTTTAAGTGTTTTTAAAACAAAAATTTTAACATAGGAACCAAATCCAGTTCACTTAAAGTGAACCAGAAAGGGAACCAGCCGAAAGTGGCCTCAGTGAGAGCACGTGGAGGGCTCAAACAAACTATAGGCGTGAAAACAGCCTAAGTGAGCGTAGCCTGTGTGCTGTGAAAGAATCAACTTGCAGACAAATACCTGAGAAGTTATCTTTTAGAGTCTCAGTACAGGACAGTGATTGAAGTTTAAAATAAACATGTATTTATGTCTTTTTTCAAATAAACCCCCAAATCAAAATAGTAACACTGAAGTCACATCTTTAAAGAGGGAGCTTCTAGTTTGTCTATTTTTAGGGTTCCCTATAATACTTTCACAACTTACAGCCATTAATGATTCTTCACTTCTTTAACAGTTTCTTTAACATACAGAAAAGACTTTACAAGGTCACAAAGCACTAAATCTCCTGATGGCAGTTCTCTATAGTTTCATTTAAAATAGTATTTAAAAAACTTCCCTCAGGCCATCCAAGATGTAGATTTGTTTCTTCATCAGAACAGAATTGGAGAAATTTAGCAGTTGGATTATTGTGATGTTTTTATCAGCTTTTTGGACTCTCATTCTGACGGCACCCATTCACTGCAGAGGATCCATTGGTGAGCAAGTGATGTAATGCTGAATTTCTCCAATGTTCTGATGAAGAAACAAACTCATCTACATCTTGGCTGGGCTGAGGGTGAGTAAAGACAGAGACAGAACAAACTCAAAACAGATCTTTTTTTGATTAATCATATTTGCTTCTAGTCCTAGAACTTCCTGAAAGAAGTAAAGTAGAGTCTTTGACTTTAAAGCGTGTATTCAGCTTTGTGTGATGCCCTGATGTTACACTCTTTACATCTCTTTACACCTACAGTGCCGTTCACCAGCTGTCACCAGCTCAGGCTCTTGTTGTCTCTTTGGTTCTCACATTACAGATGACATTTGTAGTTTTTGTATTTAGCACGCTCTGGCCTGGCATCACCCATACTGATGGCTACCTAAAGAAGGCATGCTACCTAAATAAGCAGCGCTTTGCTGTCCAAGAGATTATTTTCAGGGAAGCTAACTGGCCTCAAATAGAGGTTTAGCTGAAACCAACTCCAAATGAAGGGTTCTTCAGCCAGTCCTGTTTGTTAAACAGTTGCAAAAAAGCAGAATTGGAATAAAAAAGAAGGAATCAAATGCAAACTGACAAATAACAAATGATCAGTCAGTGGCTGACATTTTCATAGGTCCTTCTTATCTGCTGTGCAAATTGTATATTATGTAAAAAATAAGGAATTTGTTTACTGAAATCACCCTTTTCTTATTATTTACATATTATATAATACATACATCTATAACGTATTTTAGGAGTGTGTGCATTTTTATTTCTATTTGCACTTCATTTTTATTAATTTCTAATCATTTATTATTCCAATAAGCCTTTCTCCAGGGGATTTATGAACTCTTATCTGTCTCATCTTATCTTAAAGGGCAACTTTTAAAGTGTCTATTATTTTAGGACTTTTAACAGTTTCTATTTTTGGCATTTATTCATTGCTTAAAATTAAAGCCTTTGTGTTATTTTTTTCTTCTAAAGTTGTGTCTGTGGGATGAATGAGGACAATTCCAGGCTTTTCTGAGCCAGTCACCAATCAAACCAATCATGATGACTAATGACTCTAGATTTGACTAAAGGCACCCAGAAGCAAATCCCAAACAAGGGGTCACGATTACAACATCGACCAACAGGGGCTAACTAGATCATGCTAACCTAACCAAACCTCAGATACAATCTCACTCTCTTTGGTCACACTTTGAGGTTCTTGGTAGTTTTGTATATGATTTGTATATGGGTATTAACAACACAGTGGTCTGAATGGCCAAGGTGGGGCAAGGCAGCGGTTTTGTGGGCACTGCTCATTCTGGGCTATCCATCTTTGATCAACAGCACAAAGCACAAAGACTCACTGCCTATGATGACCAAATGGATTTTTTTTTTGCTTGCCCATTTATGAGCTAGTAGCCTCAGTTTTATACCACTACAGTTTTTTAACATTACAAAAGCCTCCTTACTTTCTTACAGACATCCTTTCGCTGATGCACAAAGCACTAATGTTGTTATTCACTGAAAACCTTGCCTTCCATCCTAGGTCTGAAATCTTGCTTGTGTTCTTGCACTTTCAAACCAGAACCAATCAAATTTTTGTTAATTTTCTTCTCCTCCTTCTCCTTACTCTGTTTAAAAAAATGCAAAAAAACAAACAAACAGAAATTAACAAAAAATAAACAAAAATAGCTATACACGTTGAAAACAGTAAAAACACATACATAACATTGTTAATATTAAGCAGAACAACTGTTTTCAATATTATTGTATTATATTAAAATTATTCAAACGATGACGCATCATGTGACAAATGATGTGAGTGATGATGCCGAAAATTCAGCTTTGCCATCACAATAAAAAATGATAGTTTAAAATATATTTTTTTATATTTTAATGGTGATAATATTTCTCAGCATTTTTATTGCATTTTTGACCAAGTAAATATATTTAGTTATTTAAAGAGAGCAGTACTAATTAAATGAAACATTTCCTGATTTGGATAGAGGTCAGCTATCATGTAACAAATTGCCTAACCATAGCTCTACTATAACACTATTGCCACAACATGCTTTATTGTGTAAACTTCACTTGTCTGACTCACACACGTCACACGTTCCTTTTCATCTGCGAGTTGTAACTTTTAGAACATTTTCTCATCACCAAAACATTCCCTCAGAAAAGTAAATGACATTCTGCAGTTTAAGCAATGTTCAAGTGTGTTTCAGGTGTTTGCACACATTCATATGTTGCGATTGGGTCCTGTTTGAGATCTTGAGATTTTAATATAACATAACATTTCTCATTAAAATTGGCCAATTGTCTGATTTGGAGAAACATCACAGAAAAAGCTGATACACAGGATTTTTAAAGCTAACAACACATGCCATCATTTACACTAAAACAAAACTGTTCCTTTTGAGTCTGTTTCTGAAAATATACACTGTAAAAATGATTTTTCTAAGTTGTAAATAAAACAAAGATTACTGGAGTACTATTTCAGTTTTCGACTTCAACATTTCTTGGTTAATTCAAAATGTCACTTGCTGCTTCTTTGTAATTATTTGTGAAATTTACTAGCAATTCCTAAGTTCAATTCTTTTATATGCTTGCATCCCTAAAAGGATAAGGAAAAAACAAAAAACAGTCAGTGCATGTTTCTTCTTTAAAATACAGGATTTGTGCGCTCATGGATTTTCTAAAAGCATACAAGGAGGGAAATTTCTGCGAAAGTGATACACTACTCATCCCAGCGAGTCATACTTTTATATTCCTGTCAGTGTTTTCTAACACTGAAGTGAAAATCTTTTCTACATCCAGATTCGATTCTAAAATGAGAAGATCAATATTCAGCTAGTGTTTATAGCACGACACTGATGTTTGATTGCACCACTGATTGACTGGACGGTAAAATACACATAACGGGTGTGTTCGCGTGTAAATACAGGTCAATACAGGTTCATGGCGTTCTGACCTTCTTCTTAATGTAAAAAGTACTTTCCTGCTAGCTGAGAAGTCCTTCACTGGCAACAGTAAATATTAGCAACCACTCAGGAGGCTTGTTAATGGCCAAACCTTTATTCCTGTGACACAACCAGTTTCATGAGCATGAGGCCTGTAAAATCAAAACAGTACAGAGCGTCTCCACCTTCAAACGCGGCTGAATGACATGCGCTCAGCAGGACACATGGAGAGACTGATCTATGTCTGAAAAAGACAGAGAGTATTAAACCTTATGTGTGTTGCTTTACTCTTTCCAAAGTCAACCCGCCTTAGCAGGAAGTTAAAAACAAAAAAAAGAAGAGAAAGCATCTTTTGTTGGAGTGTGTCAAGAAAGTCCCAGAATCTTTACTGTGCTGAAAACAAATGATGCTTTATGGGCATGAGAAAGCTTTTTCAGGTGCATTTCAGCTTGTAGTTTTTAATATCTCCTTTGGATCTGACGTGTTTTTATTAAAGCTAAACTGAAACATGCCTTGAGGGTTGCCTTTTGGTTGTTGATTCACACAAACTCAGCAGTCAGTCAGAGAGAATGCATTCTCTCTTTTAATTGTAAAGCATCTCACCATGTTAAAGAGAACAAAAAATGATACAGACAATACTGTCGGTGTCCTGTTTTATGACGTATACAAATGTGTGCATGTGATTGTTTTGAAAATAAACAGTCTGAAGCAAACAAAACAATGGGAGGACGTCACAAATTATGTTTAAAGTACAGGATAAAAATGATTGCACTGTTATGCTTTAAAACATTTTTATGCTTTCATTCCGAGAACTTAATTATGTTAAAATGTATGTTTTATAAGGCACTGCAGCGGAAACCACTCAAAGATGATGTCCTTAAAGCCTCTGAACCGGCATGGAACAACATGTTACACTACTTCTAAGCATTATTGATCCTGTAAATGTTTCCTACCTCCATATCATAGCAAAACCACAACTTTTGCAACCTCCTCTCGGTGTTTCTTTGAGAGAAATATGACATTGCAACATATTACATTGCACTGTTTCATAGATGCATAGAGAGTTCATGTTAAATGAATGAAAATGCTGACTAAATAGTATGTTCTTCTGCTCCATAAGGCAACATTGCTTAAAATTCATCAGTTCTCTTCAGTAAAGAAGTACACATAGTTTTGGAAGAAAAAAATTACAATACTACATACTATTCTATTTTTATATTAAAATGAAATATGTAATATAAATAAAATATACAGGATTTATACAGACATATATTGAATATTTACACAGAATTACAAATAATTAAAAATATTTAATTTGATAAATAGCCCTAATGTAATAAAATATTTTAATAAAATATTAAATTAATTTATTTAAAAAACGATGTTTATTTGAACTCTGTGAATAGGAAACAGGCCATTTAAAAACAAAGATCTCACTCTGGGACTGGGATGCCCGAAGCGCAATGGCACTATATGTCGGCATCGACACTTTGGGTGGGAAATTTTTCTTTGTGATTGCATTTGGGTTCTGAAAGAATTGTATAAAAATGTATGCTATTATCAAGATGTAAATAAAGTAGCAGGAACAATGGGGTATAGGGTACTGGTCTTATCATTACCAATGATTTAGACATTTCATGACCTATATTAATGGAGTCCTACAAACAGATCAATATGTTAATCAATAATATGCGTCTGTATTTGTCTGGAATCTGCCTTATCACAGGATTCATTATAAAATAGGTCAGAAGACTAATTCAGGAACAGATCTTGAGGATGACTTTCTGATAGCACAGAGTCCTATAAACACAGGGTTATGGAGGCTCACGGACGTATCTTTCAGTGTGATGAGGGAGGACAGTGTTTTTCACCTCAAACACAAACAAATGAACAGCACATTATGAACTTGCTGTAATGCAATAATCTATATTTTCCGAGTAATGAACTGATGTCTCAGTAATAACCTTAATATTGTGAAATCAGCTCATGTGTAAGGAGCCCTTACTTTTTTTTTTTTAAATAGATGTAAAATAATTGTACAAATATGTAAAAGAAAATTTAGATAGGATAAAAGATAATAAATAAGATATATTTTGAGTTTTTTTTCTTACCCTACTAGCAAAAAATCTAATGAAAGAATGGATGAATGAATGAATAAATAAATAAACAATGAAAGAGGCATTTTCTGAACACAATGCAGTGAATGTATCATTTCACGGATTTTTTGTTATTTCTACATACAAACATACTGATTAAATATGATTTCTGCAGTGCATATTAAATGCCATTAAAATAAAATGATGAAGTATAGTGGATGTAAATGATGAATGATGAAGAGTGGAACAGCAACTATGTAAATGTCTTAACTTTGTCTTAACTGCTTTACGTTCAACTGGGGCTTGAGTGAACAGTAGAAGCTTTCATGACACTGATGTTTAAAAGACAATGGCTTGATTATCTGTCTTCGCCATATGTCTGGACTGGGCCTCTGTTATTATCAGACTCTTGGCCCAAGGTGTTCAAACCCTCCCACTTCAATAAAGAAACTCGTCGAACGAATCCTTTGGATGAGTCCCACACAAATAAGTACACACCTGTGAGAGACAAAAGGGAGGGGTCACAAACTACCTCCAAAGTGATTTTCTATTTTCTAAGAGGAGGGACAGATAAGAGAAGAAATGTACACCATATGCATGCCAATCTCAGAGTGACAGAGCGAGGAGGAAGACTGATGACAGTCACTTAGAAACGCCAGGATACGGGATTGACTATATAATTACAACATCAATAACAGCTAATAAATGCAAGTAGGCATAAGCAGAAAAGCGCTGTTTGATCAACAAAAGTCTGCGATGGCGTTTCTACAGCAGTTTGCACTTCTTCTGGCATTATTAATCGTTTTCAGTACTTCATGCAAGGCTGCAGGATTAGAAATAGATAGTGTTGAAGTAGGCCATAACTATTCTTTAAAGTCAACAGCCACTGAGGATACTAGTACCTCTACCAACAATTCCAACGGTGGTGATGGACAAGCCCCTTCCTCAATTACTACATTACCTATTGTCATCTGGAAATGGCATCATGTGGAAACTCCATACCTGGTGGCCCTCTGGATATTGACCTGTTGGCTCTGTAAATTAGGTAAGATCCAGCACCAAACTGAGTTTTTTTCATCTACAATGTTGGTATAATACAAATAGCAAAGGACAATAAAAATCTAGCTACCGTAAGCGTTTCTGGCACAAAAAAACTGACTCTGAAGCTGAAGCAAATTTCAAGTTAAGCACTGTAAAAAATATATCATAAGACCGTAAAAATACGGTAAAAACCTGTTCATAGTAAGTTTCATAACTATATACGTTGAAAAACAGTAATCTAATAGGACACCATGTAATTCTACAGTAAAATACTCTTGACTTACAGTATTTTGGAAGTGAAAAATAACAATTTATGCAGTGAAAAACCCCCATCAATTTACATTCCCAGAACTGCCTGTGCGACACTTTTGACATTTGATGGCTTATCACCGAAATAACAGTTTCTTCTTATTTTTTCTTATCAGTTATTGCATTATTTTAGTGTCATGTTTGTTACCATGATGGTTTTTGTATTTGTATGACACTGTGTGCACCTTCTATACATTAGAATTTACCTCAGCTGCTACCTTCAGTAGCTTTTTATTACCACCAGTAATTTTATTACCACCTGTGTTTTTTTTGTTTGTTTTTATTTGGTTAAGGTTTGGTACCTTTTCATGCCTCAAATAATCGGTAACATTATAGGTGACATTTTGTTAAAGGTAAAGCTATTTTGTATTAGTATTCTTTACCAGGAATTTTCCACCCTATTTGGCAGTCTGAATGTTACCTGTTCACCCACTGTTAAAAATTAGAAGGTCAAATTTACTCCCACCGAATGGCACTGAATGGGCAAATTTGTCAGCTTATTATCGAATGGGAATCAAATAGGTTATCTGACATCTTCAATATCGGATTACAGACAAAAGTTATTTTCTGTACTTAAATAAAGCCCAAATAATGTGCTGCAAAACAAAATCACAGACATTTTTAGCCAGACAAAAGCACTTCAAATTAAAATACTATAGTCCTGACAAATTCAAGATTTATCAGTCGATTTTATCTAAATCAAAGGTATTTTTCTTTAAAATGCTGCCACAAAGAACAATGCACAATGAATAAAGCTGGCCCACTTTCTTTTCATAAAGACATGCAGTATATTTGGATGGTGGAATTCTCCAAACAGTTACTCAGGTGTCTAAGCACTAAGCAGTCAGTTTCATAATAAAGCAGTATTTATGCCTGCCACCTAAAGGCTTCATGGAGGTACTACAGACTGAAACGCATATTTACTTTATTTTTTTAATACAGTAGAGAATATTGTATTGAACGTGATGGACACAGAAGCACGCAGCATCAACAAAGAGCCACAGAGAGTGCAGTGTTATGCTGAATGGGTGTTACATCAGGTTTAGAAGTAGGTGTAGATGGCATTAAGGGATTGTAATGGTGAAGCTTGAACAGGCGTGTCAAAACATAACTGTACAAACAATTGGGCAGAGATTTTGCTTTCGGAACTGGCATAAAAAGACGGCAAGTGACCAGAGATGTTCAAGCTTCATCAATGACAGTGACTTTGAACAGATTTAACAGGAGCAGAGTGGATGAGAAATTAGCGAAGAATACAAAGAACACAGTGTTATGAAGGTTGAGTTCAAGGTGATGAGTCAAGTTTAGATATAGGCGAGACAATCGGAATGTTTTAAAAAAGGAAAGGAAAGGAAAGTTGCATTAGCATTAACCAATACAACAACTTCTTTTGCCATAGTATGTGTGGTCTAGAAGTTATTTTAGCCAATAAAATAGACAGAAAACATACTAATAAAAATAAAACAAAACCAAATTTCACTCACAAATTGCTAGTAAATTTCACAAATAATTATAAAGAAATGGCATGTAGTGCATTCAATTAAGTACAACTAAATAAATAATATCAATTAAATAAAAATAATAGTATTTTCTTGTAAAATGTACTTTGAAAAGTAACATTTACACTCTTAAAAATAAAGGTGCTTCAAAAGGTTCTTCACAGCGATGCCATAGAAGAACCATTTTTGGTTCCACAAAGAACCATTCAGTCAAAGGTTCTTTAAAGAACCATCTCTTTCTTACCTTTTTATAATCTGAAGAACCTTCTTTCACCACAATGAACATTTTGTGAAACAGAAAGGTTCTTCAGATGTTAAAGGTTCTTTATGGAACCATTTAGACAAAAAGGTTCTTCTATGGCATTGTGAAGCACCTTTATTTTTAAGAGTGCTACAGTGAACTACACATATTTAGACATATGTAATTCTGCATTTGAAATGAGAAATAATGAATTATTTCATTGTTTCCAGTTTATTTCAGTCAAAACCAGTTAATAATCAATTGTGAATGTCATGTAATTAATAAGATTAAAATGTTTCATAAATTGACATCCTGTCAATAGGCTATAAGTCTGAAGGTGAGTGCTAACTGTATTTCTTCATGTTTCATGTCAATGTGACCTGCAGTTTTACGTCCAAGTTCTGTGTGTGCAAAGATCCCGTGTTCATAAACTCGCAGACTCTGTTAATTGCCTGTTGGCAAGAATTCAGCAAATGAGGTATATCATTTAGATTTAGTTCCAGGACATGATCTGTAACACATCACTGGCATCATGGACAAAGCTGGAGATATACTCTCTGAGAAATTACAGTGCTGAAACAATACCTTACTGCTAGTTAATAATGTACTACATTAAATAATTAATGGGCCACCTGAATCTTTGACTTTCCTCAAAGGCACCATGTCAGGTCAGCTTTAGTGCATGATCGTGGAAATCAGACTATAGCATTATAGTGTTTCAGACTATTTCAGATTTAAAGAATTGAAGTAAACTACACTAAAATATCCAATATATATATATATATATATATATATATATGTATATATATATATGTGTGTGTGTGTGTGTATATACATTTTGTCTACATATGTGTAGTTCACTGCAAAAATACTTTTCAAACAAACAAATACTGTAGATGTTCTGGCCTGTTTGTTCTGTCCTGTTCACCCTATCATTTCCTGTTCTCCCAACAATTTGTATTATTAAAAGTGACAAAAAGGCAAAAATATAACAATAGCTAACTTTAAATTATTAAAATAATTATTTACAGTTACACTTATAGATCTGAGAGAAATTAAAAAAATATAACTAATATTTCTCCTAAGGAAAGTCACTCCTGTGCATTGCAACATGCATCAAAGAGTCGGCATAAACCTATTCGCAATACTGGGACCTGATGTATCACGTTCTCGCAAATGTTGACCATTGATTCTGTTGCCGAGGTATGCGGTGTACATACTCACCATACAAGACATTGAGAAAGAACTACATCAATCATTACTTAAGATTTCCATAAAAGATGCATGCTACTATTTTAGTATTCTCAATTGTTAAATAATTTTAGCTCACTCGTAAAAACATTAAGTCAAGGTTACCCACAGCATAACGGACATGAACGTCCCCCTGAAGCTGCGACTTTCCCTACTATTTTTGACAATGGGTGTAGTTACAGAAATATATAGGCCTACAAGAGAGGGGTCAACAAGCCGGTGCAGAACAGTTTAATAGTTTAGGCTAGCTCTGTTTGTTAAGCATTAGGATTACATCCTTTATTGCCCAATTACACAGCTGGCGGGATTTAAACTATTTAACTACCCCAACCCAAGAGTAAACACGTATTCCACATAAAATCTAATAGTGTAGTCTGTAATTGTTGGCTGGCTGATCAATTGCAGCCTTATGCAATATGACACGTTTGAACAGACCACTATAAAATAAATTGAAATAAATCTGTTGCATAATATCATTTACATGCTACAAAGACATTGTAAAGTTCAGTAATTGTGGGCATTCAAATATATAGTCTCTTTGAGAAGAAAGCATGACGGACCTTGTCTGGCAGTGGCAAAGCTTTTAAATGCTGTATGAAATAAGCCAGCGAGTAATTCAATAGGAAAATACTTGTTTCTCTTAATGAGAGCAAATGGAGAGCAATTAAGTGTTTTGCTTAAATCTTCTGACACTTTTCACTTAATAAAAATTTCCCATAATGTCTCAAACTGTGCTCCTATTTGTCAAACAGTGTGATCAGTTTGATCTGTGCTTAGATCAAACATTTCCCATCAGATACTTCCAAAACTAAATGAATAAGGTATAGGTGTAGTAATATTCTGTCCACTTCATCATGGTGGAGAAGAAGATTCAATCAATCCAATAAGATTCACTCTTAAAAATAAAGGTGCTTAAAAGGTTCTTCACAGCGATGCCATAGAATAACCATTTTTGGTTCCACAAAGAACCATTCAGTCAAAGGTTCTTTAAAGAACCTTTGACTGAATGGTTCTTTGTGGAACCAAAAATGGTTATTCTATGGCATCGCTGTGAAGAACCTTTTAAGCACCTTTATTTTTTAAGAGTGTTGACCGATTGGTCCACAAGATAGAAAATATGTTAAGCCTCACTATATTAACTAGCTTACCTTAAACATTGAGCAGATGAGCCGTCTATCCGCCTCTTAACTTCCTTTCCTGCGGAAGAAGATGAAACACCAATCTCAGAGGCACAGCTTAATTTTTAGCTCAAGCTGATGTTGAATGAATCACATGAAACACTAAGTTCCTGTGAACTAAATAGTTTCAATTGTTTATTGCCTGCTTCACAAAGTGAGTTTAATATGTTTAAAGAATGTTTCTCCAGCTACAGGCAGTTTTGGAACTTTTACACTTTTCAGTCTCAGTTAATCTTCTAACAATGACTTGCATCACATTTTGTTACTTTTCTGAAAGTCATGAACATTTCCACATTGTAATTTCTGATACATCAGAAATGATGTATCGAGTTCGACATTCTGGGGAGGAAATTCTATTTTTAACATGTTCGTCTTGGTAAGGTTAACTATAATTATAATAATAAGTAATTTATCCAAAATACACACAATTAAACAAAATTTAGTAAAACTGAAAGGCTGGGTTATAATAAAATGTACACATAAATTAGAAACAAAATACAGGTTTAGTGTGGTTCATATAATTACATGTGATTTATATCATTTAAATGCTGAAACGTATTATTTTTAAAAAAATTCAAGGTTGAAGAATTACTCAAATAGGCCTATGTAACATACACTACCCTTCAAAAGTCAATAAGATGTATTTTTTTCTTTCTTTTTCTTTTATTTAAGAAATTAATTCTTTTATTCAGCAAAGACACATTAAATTGATCAAAAGTGACAGCAGTGGAGACATTAGACTAAATCAGCATATCAGAATGATTTCTGAAGGACAATGTGAAACTAAATTCTGAATAATGACAGTTAAAAATTCAGCTTTTCATCGTCTGTTTTTTTCTCTTTTTGTCTCTTTTCTCTCTTTTTAGTGTGTGAACTGAACCACAATGTCACCAGTGTGATCCCAGAGAGTGGTCTGCTCATCATCCTAGGCTTTATTTTGGGAGGAATCGTCTGGGGAGCAGACAAAGCGCAGACTTTCAAACTGATCCCCGTCAATTTCTTCTACTACTTGCTTCCCCAGATCGTCTTGGATGCAAGTTACTGCATGCCAAACAAACTATTCTTCAGCAACCTGGGAGCCATTCTCATCCATGCCGTTATCGGAACGTGCTGGAATGCAGGCACAGTGGGCGTTGCGCTATGGGCCTGCTATGAAGGGGGTGCAATGGGTAAATCGGAGTTTTACAATGACATTTACAAACTTCTGAGCAGATGCTTGAGAAAGCCAACTTGTCATTTAAACGAATGTTTTATATAAATGTACTTAAATACTTTCTATACTTATATGCTTGTTTAATACAAATGAATTACTTGATATACTTAATATATTTAATACACTAATGTTTTGTGGTCACACAGTTTTTAAAGAAATTAATACTTTTATTCACCAAAGACACATTAAACTGATCAAAAGTGACCGTAAAGACATTTATAATTTTACAAAAGATCAACACAAAAACATTAAGCAGCACAATTGTTTTCAACATTGATAATAATAAATGTTTCTTAAGCAGCAAATCAACATATATGTGACACTGAAGACTGGAGTAATGGCCGCTGAAAATTCAGCTTTGTATCACAGGAATAAATTACATTTAAAAATACATTAGAATAGAAAACTGTTACTTTAATTGCTAATAATATTTCGCAATATTACTGTCTTTCTGACCAAATAAATGAATAAACGCAGTCTTGGTGAGTATTAGAAACTTAAGTTAAGTTTCAGTCAGTTAAAACTAACAGTTTCACTAAACCTCAGGGACCTTGAATATCGGCCCTCTGCAGTTCCTGTTATTTGGTGCCCTAATGTCTGCCGTGGACCCTGTGGCTGTGATTGGCGTGTTTGAGGAAGTGCATGTGAATGAAGTGCTCTACATCCTGGTGTTTGGAGAGTCCCTGCTCAATGATGGTGTCACAGTGGTGAGTCTCAGTTTTTCTCAACAACTCTGAATGTCACGGCTCATTTTTTTAAGAATCATGCTTGTTCATATGAAAATGTACTTGACTGTCAGATTCTATTTGATGGCTCTTACATCTATCTAATATTATGTATCTCTCTCGTTCTGGCTGTTGCAGGTACTTTATAATGTGTTTGATGCATTTGTGTCTCTGGGAGGCCCGAAGATCAACGCCGCAGAGATGATCAAAGGAATAGGTATGACTGAAACTGAAATAAAATAATTTGTAGTTTTTTATATTTAATTTAATTTCAGTTAATATTAAGTAATGTTTTTTTATGGATTAGTTTTAGTTAATGACAATAACCCTTTTTTTTGCTCTCCCAGTTTCGTTCTTTGTTGTGTCATTTGGAGGCTCGTTTCTTGGTGTTGTGTTTGCCGTTCTGATATCCATGCTGACCAGGATTACCAAGAACGTCCAGGTCATCGAAGCCGGCTTCATCATTGTGCTTGGTTACTTGTCTTACCTGACTGCTGAGATGCTCTCACTGTCTGCCATACTTTCGTAAGATCTTCTTAAGGAACTCAATGCTTTCCTGAAAAATGAAAATAAATAAGTACATTTATAAATTAGTAAATGAATGTAAACTATTCATGAGTTTACAATAATCATTTACTGTGGCTTTGTGTGTGACAGGATCACTTTCTGTGGTGTCTGCTGTCAGAAGTACATCAACGCCAACATGGATGAGAAATCTGTCATAACGTTACGTTACACCCTGAAGATGATGGCCAATGGCTCAGAGACCATGATCTTCGTCTTCCTGGGAGTTTCAGCCATTGATAGAAACATCTGGGTTTGGAACACTGGTTTCATCCTCCTCACCCTCTTTTTTGTTGTTGCATTCAGGTTCATGGGTGAGTTAAAGTCAAGTCGCTTCCGATAACCCTATTAAGAGTATGGTCATAAAAACTGACATCAGTCGTGGATTTTTTTTATATGCAGGTGTTTTCTTCCTCAACTGGGTCTTGAATAGGTCTCGTCTGATTCCTATTGACATCATGGACCAGTTTGTAATGGGCTACGGTGGCCTGCGAGGAGCAGTGGCGTACGGACTAGCAGCCATTTTGGATGAGAAAAAGATCCCAGAGAAGAATCTAATGCTTGGTACCACGCTCATTGTGGTGTATTTCACCGTCATTCTTCAGGTAGGATTCTTCAACCACTCGTTCTGACCATAACTAATGCGTACAAAAATGGTTTTGTTGTAAAAGCATGGTAGTTGCTTAAAGGGGTCATATGATGTTGCTAAAAAGAACATTATTTTGTGTATTTTATGTAATGAAATGTGTTTATGCGGTTTAAGGTTCAAAAAACACATTATTTTCCACATAATATACATTATTGTTTCTCCTCTATGCCCCGCCTTTCTGAATGGCCAGCTATCCAGTGCGTTGTGATTGGCCGAATACCTCAAGCGTGTGACGGAAATGTTACACCCCTACCATACTGTGTTTCCATGCGACGAGACAAAACTAATAAAACCCATTACAAATGAGGCATTTGTTGCATCCAGTGGGGACATAATTACTAATTATGTTAATAATTAATTACTACTAGTAAGTGTATTTACTTGTCTCATTAGTGTTTAGTGCAGTTGTCGAGGACATCGGCCCTCCAGGACCGAGTTTGGGCACCCCTGGTTTAGAGCATTAAAAAAAAATAAAAAATTATATTTCATTCATAAGTTATGCTACGTCCTTGGTAGAGGACATCGGTAAAAGCGTCTGCTAAATGACTAAATAAATAAAAATAAATAAAATGACTGATTATAATGACTTATACTGTGTTTTTACACTTTGTGTTGCGTATTGCGCCGCCTAAACATAAAACCTTGAGACTTTAGTCTTTGCAACTTTACAGATCTTCTTTACGCACCAAGCGCTTGTAACACTCCAAAGAGAAAGCATCATATGACCCCTTTAAATTGTGATTACAAAATTATTAAAGTGGGCATTTTGTGATGCTCCCGGTTGTCCTCATCTGACGACAGACATGGTTTAGCTTACTTGAAGTCACTGTGTGTGTTGTTTTTGTAGGGGATCACCATGAAACCACTGGTTCAATGGCTTAAGGTTAAAAAGGCAACTCAGTCAGATCTGACACTCAATGGAAAAATGAACAACAGGGTAACCATCACTCACGACACATAGTGTACCCCTCTACTGCATCTTATTTTTTTGGGACATTTTAGTTTCCTGTTTCCATAACAATTACTTTGTTTTTCAAAACTTGTTTATTATTACAAAAGCTACATTATAAAATCAAGTAATAATGATATACAGTAATATTAAATAAAATGACCTTTCTCCACTGCTGTACTGTCAAGACAAAAAATGTATGAGTAATGTTACCTATCTCCAAGCGATAAACAAGCATTTCCATTACAAATATACAAAGTTTCTCTCTTAAAAACTTTCAAAATGCATTTTGTGGCCAGCTTGACATAGTCTATTAATGGAGCACAACCGAATCAGTTGAACGAGTGAGTGTTTTACGCTGGAACCCCTCGATTCAAATTCAAACTTACAGTAGCTATAACTTGCGTTGCGACGTCGATGATTCACACCGGTTCAACCGATTCAAATATCATCGCTTGTTCTGCATCTGATTTTAAATAGCCGGCAGAGTAAAATGTAAGTATGTATTTAAATGAGCTGAAATGTTGTCAAGAAAAAAATTACTCTCTTGCGTTTTGCAACGATACCCCGCAAACGTATAAAACAAAACAAATTTGCTCCTGTAAATCTACATAATTTAAAAATATTGACGCAGCTCAATAGGCCAACTAAGAAATTATGTAGATAGGTAAATTCGCTACTGCTGGCTTATTATGGATAGAGTTTCTACACTGCAAATATGATTTGGTCTATGCACAGTAGACAACATCTAAGCAGGCCTAGTGGTAATTTTAAACATCAAAACGTGAAGTAAAGGGTGATATAATTGTGTATGTCTTTATAGGCTTTTGAACACATACTGACAGCAATGGAGGACATCTGTGGCCGAATGGGAGATAATTGGTGGACCAGACAGTGAGCATTTCACTTTTCACAAACATACATGTATAAAATGTGTTTGAGAATTTTTACTAATTTTTCCCCCCTCTTTCTTAGTTGGAAGCATTTTGACGACAAGTATGTCTGCTGGCTACTAATGAAGAGCGATGCCAGAGAGCACAATGACCCAATCTTTGGTGCCTTCCACAAACTCAATCTGGAGGATGCCTCTAAATACATCACTGAAGTGAGAGCAAAACTTCTGATTCAACATAGTATCACCAGTTTCTATTTCCAGTATTCTGTACTGTTCTATTGACATATCATCTACTGTCTATAGAGAATAATCTGAAGAATTAATGTGCTCAATTTTATTATTATTATTTTTTTCACATTTAGGGTGAACGCAAAGGTTCTCTGGCTTTCATTCGTAATTATGACAGTGCCTCTGTCGACTTCAAGAAGAAGCTTGCTTTAGAGTATGCAGACATCATGCCTAATATTATGGCTGACATGTCAGAGTATGATTTTGGCATTGACAATGTTCCAGTCACCTCTGTCATGTAAGTAGTTTGTCAAATGTATTTTAATTTTCCCAACTGAATGCAGTTCCTCTTTGTAAAGTGAAGTATAAATGTTTTATGAGGTTTTGAGAAAAGAGAAAATTTTGAAAATTGCACAAATAACTAGATGGCTCAAATGTGTTGTGATAAATACATGTTGACAACAATTATTTGGTCTTCTTTCTATCTAGGAAGAACACTATTCCATCTGTATCCCTGGATATCCATGAGCAAGACAGGAAGAGCATGCCTAATGACCTCAGTGCCCATCATATACTAGATCAGCATCTGTACAAGAGCAGAAGAGATGTAAGAACTGTCCTGATCACTCAAACCACAATTTTTTAAATTTTTTTTTTACATGGAATATTGTTTCTTTATCAATATTTGGATGTCTTATCACAATACATCTGCCCAGTGGAAAATCTCATCACAATGCCATTCCATCCAAACCAATCCATTTCTCCTGTTTTTGACCAGAACCATGCCACTTACAGCCGCAGTCACTATAACACCTCAGAGAATCCAGATGAAATGCAGGAGATCTTTCAAAGAACCATGAGAAGCCGCCTTGAGTCCTTCAAATCGGCTAAGATGGGTGTTAACCCTGCGAAAAAACTCTCCAAACATCCCAAGAAGGATTCAACACACAAGGTATTAGACCTTCATGTCCTGCTGTCTACATTTAGCAAAAAAAAATCTTTTGAAATAGGGTTCAAAGCAGTGGCGTAGCAAGTCAGTCCCGGGCCCATCTGCAAAAACACTTGTACCACGCTTGCCACCCAATAATCGAAATAGCTTGTGAAAAGTCAGAGCAGTCGAAACATAATATTTACCTCAGAAATGACAAATATATAACGTTGCCAACATTGATTTATTATTTTCATAAATCAGTCAGTTAACCACCACAGACCTTTTTTTTATATTGAATATTATGACACCAAAACACCTCCATATTTTCTAAATTACTTAACGCAAACACACTCTTGGCACAGCGGCCCAAAATGCTTAAAGAAAGAAAGAAAGAGAAAGAAAGAAAGAAAGAAAGAAAGAAAGAAAGAAAGAAAGAAAACTACTTACTCGTTTTAGTTGCAATTAATTTAATTTAATTCTTCATGTATTTTTTGTGTATCTTTAATGCTTCGTGTATTCTCAGTGGAAAGAATGGCTCTCAGTGGAAAGAATGGCTAATTTTATACAATATTTGTATTTCTATTGTGTATTTTTAGCCTAATGGAAAGCCAGCGGACCCACACAGAACCCATCCATATGGAGATGAAGGTATATTTTTATATGCTTATTTAAGTACTGGAAGTATAATTTTAGCATGTATATAAATGTTATTTTGCTTTGTCCATTCAGATTTTGAGTTTTCTGCTGACAGCGCATCTAGCAGTGAAATTGCTGGTCATTTTCCCAGGAGAAGCACAAATGCACCTGGTGGTAAGAATCAAGCTACATACTGAATTCATGTGACATATTAATGTCATGTTGTACATTTGGATCCTTTTCACATTTCTGGGGTTTTATAAAGCGGAAATCGTCAGTGATGAATGGAAACAAATTTAATTTGACATTCCCATTTGTTCCAATAGCAAAATAAAATTTCTATGACTTTACAAAAGAGGAGACTGATTGCATTAGTTGGAAGATTCTTAGAAACAGTCGTGCAGAAGTGTTAACTAGTTTTCTGTTACACAAGTACACTCTTAAAAATAAAGGTGCTTCACGATGCCATAGAAGAACCTTTTTGTCTAAATGGTTCCATAAAGAACCTTTAACATCTGAAGAACCTTTCTGTTTCACAAAAGGTTCTTTGGGGTGAAAGAAGGTTCTTCAGATTATAAAAAGGTAAGAAAGAGATGGGTCTTTAAAGAACCTTTGACTGAATGGTTCTTTGTGGAACCAAAAATGGTTCTTCTATGGCATCGCTGTGAAGCACCTTTTGAAGCACCTTTATTTTTAAGAGTGTATACTGTTGTAAATGTACATAAAAAAAAAAAGAAAATATTAAAAACGTTGCTACATTTGCAGTGTTAATAACTGTGGAAAAGTGCCATCACAGTCTGTGAAAAGGATCCATATAAATTTACATTAAGTGTGCAAGTGTGTAGAAAATATATGCATTATTTTATGGTTGTTTCCATGGTGTCTCAGTTCAGTATCATAATTACTCTAATTACTGCAGCTGGTGTTGATAATCCAGCGTTCATACCCGAGATGGACACTTCTCCACCCATGCGGAACCCACCCTGGCAAACAGAGACAGCAAACAACACGGCTGTGGCAGCTTCCCAGAGAGCTCAGGGTCGACTGCCCTGGACGCCCACCAACCTGAGACATCTAGCGCCGCTGAGAATGAGCACACACTCCACAGACTCCTTCGCGATGGCTGATGCTTCGGTTGACGACGAGGCGCCTGAGGAAAAGCCCGGAACACATCATACTAAATTGTAATCTGATATTGTTCCAGCAATAACCTGCCAAACTTGCGATTAGGTTAATCCTCTGCATTTCATTTTAGGCAGTTATGATGTCATGAGGCCAGAGATTAAGGAATCGTAAGTCGAATCGTATTATTCATCATATATCTTTAAAAATTTATATACACATGCAGCAGTTTCTTGAAGTCACATTGCTATATATACATGCATACATATAAGCAAAGGGAAGAAAATAAATACAAATTTAGTCTCAAAGAGACACTGTCATTGAAGTACTTATGTATAAGGTTATGGAATGCTCTTGAGGGTTTCTTTATAAATCCACATTGTTGTGGAAGCTGTTATGGCACTTTATCACACTGACAGCATGCTAAAAAATAGAAAACATTGAGCTCAAAAGACAAAATCATTATACTCAAACATATTTTGTCTGAGTTAAGAACTGAGAAGCAATTGTCTATCGGTTCTATATTCAGGTACGTTCTTGACCTATCTTGATATTTTCTGACATTGGACATGTCTGTCTATACACATTTTTAAAATCAGCATGCTGTATATGATTATTTATTATTGCATGGTCATTCTGTGGGTGCTTCTTTGTAGTATCACAATATCTGTTTCTGCATTTCTGTAATCTACAATGATTCATTTTTTAGTTTTACTCAAAGCTATTAATGTTTTATTAGTCAATTGAAGTCATTCAAATGTAAGTCATTAAAAATAATAGTTTAACAGTAACTTATTCATGTGTGAATTTTATGCTTTTTGAGAACTGGTGAAATCTAACTTGAAATCAGTGGATAGTGTCTGAAAAAACGTATTATTTGAACCGTAACTCAAAGTTTGAGATGAGTAACACAATTTAAATGGTTACTAATGAGCAAATAAAAAAAAATGCACAAGAGCACAAGAAACAATGATTATCAATCCTTTAAATTTTAAGCCGATTTGAATTCTATAAACATTATATTCCTCTTATAGGAATACATTCTGATATGACTGATATCAAAAGATATCCATTGCGGTAAAGGAAACAAATGCATAGCCTTTAAGTTAAAAATGTTTGAGTAAATGTTCAATGAAGCATTTTTGAAACAAGAAAGTGCAATTCATTATTATGTGTACATTGCAGTAAGCAAGTTGTGTAAATCATTACACAGACAAAATTGTTAAAATCACAGAGCAGGATTTGAACAAACACACAAAACACCCTTAAAACAGAACAATTTTCTATAAACCCCGGACTTATTAACACACAACACAGCATGACATAAAGCAACGCATAACCTATAAGCAACAAACTTTACTTAGAGTTATTGTGTCAATAAACTTTGTAGATTTATATATTTGTGAAAAAGTAATAATACCTTTTTGGGGGGTTAAATTGCCAAACAGTTCACTCTCAAGGGGAAGTTGTGTTGTTTTGCCCTTAGGCTTTCCACTTATTTTTCAGTTCAGTAGGCAGTACAGCTGTCATCTCTGGATCTATGATTAAAGCCGGCACACACACATTGGGTACAAGCCATACCGATCACTTCCTTTTTTTTACGTCACACTCAGACAGGGCCAAGCAAAGTAACAGTTTAACTCCAATGTGTGGAAACTATGTTTTTTAACTGGTGTATACTAAAGCCATCAGAACTCAGTAGTATGATTTCACAAAACAGGAAGGTTAACATGCTTATAAAAACACTAAATAAAGAGAAAAAAAAAGAAGAAAAGAAAATAACCCTCATGTTAACCCAAACCCGTTTGACTTTTCTTCTGTCTAACATAAAAGGAGGTGTTTAGTAGAATGTCCAAGCTGTTCTTTTCCAAACAAAATAAGTGGATGGTGACCAAGAATTAAGAAAGAAAGTCAGGTCAGATTTTGGGGTGAACAATCTCTTACACAATCTCGTAAAATCTCTATGCACTCAACATCTTCTAATACTGTTATAGGTCTATGTGTTTTTCAGTAGAAAGTCTCACAATACAATATACAGTAAACATGGTGTAGTGTCTGGACAGAATATTTGTACCAAAATTTGTCCGGAAAGTCTTCAAAGTAACAATGCAACAGTACAGCCTGTTAAAGTTGGCTGAACACTAACCAGCGTGAAGTGCAAAGGAAAATTTTTAAACAGAAGCAGAAAGAGTAATCATCATAAACGTGACAAAGTAACAACAGTCCAGTGACGTAGATCTCAGCCCCCTTTCTGTGTAACAAATTAAAGGCTGACTAGAAGTTTCAGCACTGCTCTTATTACACTCTTATACTACCCTGATTGAACCACTGCTCTCACCTGAGCCACAAACACAGAGGGTCAACTGATGGAAAGACAGTCAAGTCACTTAAAGAGGGATGAACTTTGAAAATGACCACAGATTTAAAGGACAACTAACTAAAAGGGGAAACTGCAATACTTTGTCTCACCGAGGACTTCAGGACAAGCAAGCAGAACAAAGCACACTGGGAACCTCTAATGGACTATTGTGCGCTTCTGTGAAGGACAGCTATAGTACACACAGACTGGAGATAAGAATGATACTATAAGTGCATCTTTACCACTCATCCGTTGCAATGGCAAGCTCTGTTTATCTCTGCCTGCTGAGGGCAGTTTTCCTGGTGTGTTTTGTTAACCCTTTAATTCAAGGACTAAGTGGAGATGCAAACGTGGTCCAGAATCCTCATCATGAACTGGAAGAGAATCTCACTGGACTCCCAATTGTCACATTTAAATGGCATCATGTTCAGACCCCATACCTGGTGATAATTTGGGTATTTGTGGCTGGATTGGCGAAACTATCAGGTATGTAGCTTGAACTATGAAGTAAAAATTGATTGGCAGTTAACAAATAAGGAATTAAGTTTGTTGTTTAACATATTCAAAGGCTTGTGTACAATATAATGCAGTTTAAGACATCAGTGGTATTCCTCATGAATGAATTTAAAGGTGACATATCATAAAAATCTGAATTTTTTCCAGGTTTATGTGCTATAATCAGGTCCCCGGTTGCATCTATCAACCAAGGAAACGTGAAAAAGATTGAACCCAGTAACTTTGTTTTGGGAAGCCTTTTTCTGCAAGCGTCTGAGAAAACAAGCGCATCAGATTTCGTTCCCTTGGTGACGTGGCAAAGGGATCTCATTATAATATTACCGCCCCTTAATCTGTAAGTTTCCACCCACGGCGCCATCATTTTGATTTCGCAAGTGACAACGGTGTACCTGCTCTAATGCCATGGCGAACGTTTGAGCAAAACATGCTAACTGTTCTGTCTTTGGCTGCACAGACGAGCACAGAACACTGTTTAGAGTCCCAACCTCAGAGGAGACAAGAGAGCAGTGGATTTATTTACTGTATATTGCTGCCACACAGATCTAATATAAACATGCGATTTATTTCCCAGCTGTTTACCTTCACAGACATAACCGACTGTTTTTTGTAACTCGTGTGTTTTTAATGTAAACTTGTGTGTGAATGAGAACTTAATTTAGTACTCACATGCTGTGACAGCAGCTTTCTGTACGTGTGCTTCGGATGTGTGCTCTCAGAAAACCGTATATCTGAAGTTTAAACTCATATGGTTTAAAACGCATGATTTCAGCGCGATAAACATTATAATCAGAACCAAAACAGATGTTTTTAGCATGTACGAGCTGTAATGGTACAGCTTTATTCTGGAAAAGGGGGCGGGGAGCAGCATCTCATTTGCATTTAAAGAGACAGGCCCGAAAAACAGTGTGTTTCTGCTTCCACTCAAAATAGGCATTTTCAAAATGATATAATAAATGATCTGTGGAGTATTTTGAGCTGAAACTTCACAGACACATTCTGGGGACACCAGAGACATATTACATATTGTAAAAAGGGGCATAATATGTCTCCTTTAAAGTTTGATCTGAAGTTGATGTCATTTTTGAATGAAAGGCTGAATTACAGTTCAGTTCAGTTCAGTTCTGAGAAGGAAGAAGATATCTTTATGATTACCTTGAACTAGGAAGTTTAATAACAATGCTGTGTAACAAATTCAAATTGAGTACAATAGCTGTGGAAGCTCAAAGAATCACATAAAATAATGATAAACATATTGCTACTCATGTAAAGGGATGATAATGTAGCACAAGTCCTGTGATTAGCAGGGTTAGTTTTGGTTTTCTTATCCTGCTTCTTTTATCAGTATAGAGAGATCAGTATCTGTTCTTTCCTCAAGTGTTGTTACTGTTTGGGATGATTTAAAAAATACATATTTTCTGGTTTCATCAGTTTGATGTTAAATACAGTATGGATGCGTCTATAAGAAAGAGGATGAAAACTAGTAAAATAATATGTGCTGTTGTTATTACTAAAAGTTTTAACAAAGTAAAAAAAAAGTAAAAATGAGTAAAAAATAATTACATTTAAACTAATTAACAGCTTTCAAGTACTTGATCCAGTATGATAATCATAAAAGAATCCTGTTCGTTTTACATTTCATTACTGATGCATTTAAAAAAATAAAAATAAATAAAAATCAGAAAATCTACTTGCATTATAACTTTGGTGCACATCATCAGGCAAATGCATGAATGTAAATGTAAATGTATAACTGGCATGTCTTTTTAAAATGCATAACCATTTTGCATGATTTTTGGGCATTGCTCATGACAGTTACATCTTGTGAAAATAAGATTTATAGTTTACAAAACATACTTCTGAGAAGATGCCCCAAATGACATCAAATACCAATCTTAGGGAGCGCCAATGTTAAAACAATCATTAACTTTAATATGCATCATATTAACCTTATCCACAACTTGAACATTATTGGCTACAAAAGTTGCAATCTGTTTTCTCTGTCTCTCCCTCTCTATCCAGTGATTGAACTAAATCATCATGTCACCAGTGTGATCCCAGAGAGTGGTCTGCTCATCATCCTGGGCTTTATTTTGGGAGGAATCGTCTGGGGAGCAGGCAAGGCGCAGACTTTCAAACTGCTTCCTCCCACGTTCTTCTACTACTTGTTGCCCCAGATCATCTTGGATGCCAGTTACTTTATGCCCAACAAGCTATTTTTCAGCAACCTGGGTGCCATTCTCATTTACGCCATCTTCGGAACGTGCTGGAACGCAGCTACAGTGGGCCTCTCGCTCTGGGGCTGCTATGAGGCTGGAGCGATGGGTACATTTATTTATAATAAAAACCTTTATTTTTAAGAATGTAGAGGATACCGAATTAATTAGCCAGTTTCTATAATCATCAGGTAACTTGGACATCGGTCTCCTGCAGTTTCTATTGTTTGGCAGTTTAATCGCCGCGGTGGATCCGGTGGCCGTGATTGCAGTGTTTGAAGAAGTGCATGTGAATGAGGTGCTCTTTATTCTGGTGTTTGGAGAGTCGTTGCTTAATGATGGGGTCACAGTGGTGAGTCTCAATTTCCTCAAATGCTCTAAATGCCATTATGCTCATTAGTATATCTATCCGCTTATGTAATCATCTTTTTGCATCTTTTGTAGGTGCTTTACAATGTATTTGATGCTTTTGTTGCTCTTGGAGGCCCAAAGATTGACGCCGCAGAGATTTTTAAGGGCATATGTATGAATATTCAACTCTACCGCCCATTCATAATGATAAACATAGCAATATTCTTTATTTTTTCACTTTAAACCAACCAGATTGATTTATTTTGCTTTCCACCTCTTAAAGTTTCATTTGTTGTGGTGGCATTTGGAGGCTCGTTTCTTGGCGTTGTGTTTGCCATCCTGCTGTCCCTGCTGACCAGGTGCACCAAACACATTCAGATAATTGAAGCTGGCTTTGTCTTTGTGGTGGGCTACCTGGCTTACCTGACAGCAGAAATGCTCTCACTCTCTGCAATACTTTCGTAAGAGTCTCTTGAACAATGCAACACATATAGAGAATGTACAGTAATACAACACCAGTACTTTAGGAATTTACTCTCAATGCACAATGTTTCTATGCAATTAATTCAGCTCATGGAGAAGAATGCCTTTCTGTGTCACAGAATCACCTTCTGCGGTATATGCTGTCAGAAATATGTGAACGCCAACATGGATGAGAAATCGGTCACTACGGTTCGTCATGCCATGAAGGTGCTTGCAAACGGCTCAGAAACCATGATCTTCGTATTCTTGGGTGTTACAGCCATTGATACAGAGATCTGGGTTTGGAACACAGGTTTCATCCTCCTCACCCTCCTCTTCGTCTTTATATACAGGATCATAGGTGAGTGCAGTTGTGGCCTATTAAAACTTTTTGTAAAAATGTTTTATTGAATATTATTAAATTGATAATCCACTCTAGTAAATACAATTTTTGTCCACAACATTCGATTATATATACTTTTTATAATTACAAAAATCTGTTTATATGTATTTTTCAAGTCTAAATATATTGTAACTTCAAGTCACAATAAAAAATACGCAAATAAAAAATCAAAAGTCAAATGCAAAAGTCGCACAGTGGTAAAAAACATTCAAACATGCAATATAACAGCAAATTCCCATAGCACACTTCACTTTTGCACACCCTTTCTGAATGGTAAAGTTTTGCAGTGCAAACCTTTTTAGTCTGTAATGACACTGCTGCATGCTAGGTAATGGGCCTTGCTAATATATTAATTCTCAATCAACTAAATCATAAACTTGTAATAAAATATTCATAATAATTTGAGTTTTCAGAGAAGCCAAAATCAAAAGTTTAAGAGATCTATGCTCATTGTAACATTCGTTGGTCGTGCTTGACAGTCAAGATCCACTCATTACAAAAAAAGAAAGAAAGAGCAGTGTTTATTTTATTTTTTATTTTTTAATAGAAAAATCATATTGTTCACAAATATTATTTGAAATAATTATGCTTGAGATGTAAAAAAGAATAAAACATTTAAAATCTCCCTCACATTTCAAAGATTTCTCTTTCAAAGAATGCCTCTTGGATGTGTTTTTATGATATGTTTAGGAATGTTTGTTTTATATTTGCAGGAGTTTTCTTGCTCACCTGGATGTTGAACAAGTTTAGACTGGTTCCCATCGAGGTCATTGACCAGGTTGTAATGAGCTACGGTGGCCTGCGGGGGGCAGTGGCGTATGGACTAGCAGCCATGTTAGACGAAGACAAGATCCCAGAGAAGAATCTGATGATTAGTACCACACTCATTGTGGTGTATTTCACTGTCATTCTTCAGGTTAAAACCCTATCACTCTTATCACAATTATGAGACTCTAAATGCTTGGATTATTTTGTACGTCCTACTAACCTGTAGTGAATGTCTTTGTGGTTTCTTTTTAGGGACTAACAATGAAGCCATTAGTTCAGTGGCTCAAGGTCAAAAGAGCAGCGCATTCAGACTTGAAACTTATTGAGAAACTAAACAATAGGGTAACTATTTGACAGTATCCATTTATGTGTTAATTTTAATAGTTATAGAAAAAGTTATATATATGGTGTCTTTATAGGCATTTGACCACATACTAGCAGCAGTGGAGGACATTTGTGGACGTATAGGAGATAACTGGTGGACCAGAGGGTGTGTTTTCCTCAGTTCTGTGGATATACTTAAATATTAATACAAAAAATATATATAAATATATGGACACACATCTCTTCTTTGATCTCTCTCCCAGTTGGAACAGGTTTGAGGAAAATTATATCAGCTGGTTATTGATGAAACCTAAGGCCAGAAGGAACAGAGACTACCTATTTAGTATCTTCCACAAACTTAATCTGGAGGATGCTGTTAACTACGTCAGTGAGGTAAGAGCATAGATTGGTGTTATACATTGCATAATATTGTCATTTGTTTGGTTATCTCAAACTGCATGTGTTTCCTGTAACAACAAAGTTTGCAATAGTTCTGTCATGACAACTCTCAGAGGGATTGGCATGGTAATGTAATGCTGCTGCTGCGGCAGAGCAAGTACCGACTTGCTACTGCCAATACATCCACAACATGCTGCTGTGAGCATGTAAGAAATGCTGCTGCTGCACATATAACATATATGATAACCTCCATAACATAGCCTACATGATCACCCCATAGCAGATCTATACAGGTGGAGCTGGGGAAGGTGGAGCGTTTTCTGAAGTGTGCTGCAACTTTTACCACAAGCATTAGCCAAGCATTTGAATGCTGAGCAGTGAGCTCATTGGCTAAAGATACAGGAGAGAACCGATCAGCTGACATGTGATAATGATGTCATTATGTCATATTGAGTTAGATCTATCGGACTGCGCCATCTAGAGTTTCATGCCAGAACTTTGTATTTTCACATACAATCATAGTGAATATAGTGATTGCAATGCAATCCATGTGCTGCTTGTGTACTATCAACAAAAAAAGCTCATGAGAAATGTATGTAACCTCTTTCTTTCTTCATGTAGGGTGAACGTCAAGGATCTCTGGGCTTCATTCGTAGTGATGAAGCAGCCAATGTAGATTTCAAAAAACAATTTGATTCAGAATTTACAGATGTGATGCCTGATATAATGGTTGATATGTCAAATTACGAGCTTGAAATCGAAAATGTTTCAGTAACCTCCATTGTGTAAGTGAACTGACTGTTTAAATCACATTTAAACACAATTGCGTAATTAATGCATCAGTTGTAATCAATCGTAAAACAGGTATGAGTAATGAAAGAGAGGGATAATTACTGTCTTGACAGAGATTTACATACAAGACTAAGAATCTTTGCCGGAGTTACAAAGCCAAAAGTGCTCAAATTTGACAAATAAATTCCTAAATGGCGAGATGTGGCAATAATGAAAATTGTTTTGTCTCTTGTAAATTAGAAAAGACACTATTCCCTCTGTATCCCTGGACATCCATGGGCATGACAGGAAAAATGCGGTGGACGACATCAATGCCCATCATCTTCTACAGCAGCACCTGTACAGGAGCAGAAAGAATGTATGAATCGCTCTCACAGACATGTATACAGTTTGCATCTCATTTGACCCATAATTTTCTTTCTTTCCGAGCAGCATCGTCACAAATACAGTCGCAGTCACTTCAGCATCAACCAGAGTGAGGACGAGGTGCAGGAGATCTTCCAGAGGACCATGAGGAGCCGCCTCGAGTCCTTCAAATCAGCTAAGATGGGTGTCAACCCTGCCAAAAAAATTACAAAGCACCACAAGAAGGAGCTTACACACAAGGTAAGAGACTTTCATGATGCCTCTTTCACCTGGATTGCTCAATTATAGTGTTGCATCTCTCAATTTATACATATTTTCAGATGGCTAATGGACACCCAGACGGTACAGGCCATCTATATGGAGATGAAGGTAACAATATTTTATATTAGCCTTTTATTAGTATTTATGACACAGAGCAGCTAGCTAAAAAATGTAATTAATTTGAAATAAATATTAATAAAATAAATATATGAAAATAAATAAATACATATTATAATCAATTTAATAATAGTGTAATAAATAAATAGACTTGTATAAGAACATATATAAATAATAGATAGATAGATAGATAGATATTAATAAATAAATGCATATTTTAAAATAACGATAACATATATTACATTTTAAAATAAAATAAAAAAAAAAAAAAATTACATTTTTTAAATAAAAATTGAAAAAATTAATATATATATATATATATATATATATATGCACTGAAATATGAAATAAACTATATAATGAAATAAAAAATACATAAAGATAAAAGTAGTTCAATAATTCATAAGTTATATTTAAATCATAATAAATTATATGTATACATTTATAAATTCATAAATGTATATTTTTTCCAAGTGTATTTGTAATTCAAATGTAATTGGTTTTTCAAGTATTTTCTTTTAAACATAATGAAATAAAAAAATTACATACAAAGTTGTATGTAATGAAAAAAAATTCAACATAAACCTCCTCAACATGATTTCCTTTTGAGTAAATGATCCGTTTCCACTATTTTCCACTATTTATTTATTAAACTTTTCTGCTCTAATTATCATTCTTTGACAAACAGTGTTGGGGAGTAACTAGTTACATATAATGGCATTATGTAATTTAATTACAAAATAAATGTAACTGTAATCTGTTACTTAGGAAAAAAAGTGTAATTAAATTACAGTTACTTATGAAAATGTTAGCGATTACAAAGGGGGTTACATCGGAATATGTTCTGCAAAAAGCTAGGATATGTTGAATAGTATTAATTTGTTGCTTTACCTGTTTTTGATGCGCACAATGCCTCCTGGCATTTAAACACCATTTAGTAAAGTAATGCTATTCTAATGCTTTTTATTGGTTCTCTTATTTGAATTTGCAGCACACCACGTCTGCCAATTACATCAATCCACATTATCGCTGAACACTTTAGGCTGCAACCTGTCTGTCTTTTAAATAGGGTAACTTAAAATCTGTAACCTAATACATTTCCAAAGTAACCCTCCCAAAGCATGCTTTTGTGTTTTTAGTTGACAGTGCTGTGGGGAGTGAGACTGGTGCTATCCGTGGTACTTTCATGAGAGACATGTATACAGTGGGAGGTAAGAAAAGGGTCTGAACAGATGTTGTTTTGTACGTAAAATCTATAGGCCTACAATATAGTTTGCATAAGTACCATATTTGCATAAGTAAGAAGTTGAAGGTTTGTCGATGTTTCTTTCATATCTCATTGAAGCTGGCATAGAGAATCCAGTATTCTTGCCAGATATGGACAGTCCCACTCACAGCAGCCTTCCCTGGCTAATGGAGACTGAGGCTGTCGCACCTTCCCAGAGGGCCCAGCGACGCCTGCCCTGGACACCCAACAGACTGCGGCGTCTTGCACCCATGAGGATCAGCACCTGCTCCACAGACTCCTTCCTGATGGCTGATCTGGAGGAACATGAGGAACAGCCTCAAACAGACCATGAAGAAATGTGAGTTTACACACACTTATCTGAAAAAATTCAGACATTGTTACTGACCATGTGTTTTTATGACTACAGACGACCAATCTTTGACTAGATACTTCAGGGCAATAATGCGGCATGTCACAAAGCACATCCACAGGCATGGAAGCATGCGTCTACAGATTTCAGGCCAAACCTCCAAAAAAAACAAGGTGGAACTGGAGAATTGCTGCAGGAAGTTCCACTGAAATGAAACAGCGTGGACCAAAATCTCATGGATGTTCCCATGGAATCCATTTAGGGCAACATATTAATGTACTATTGAGTGCGCACAGCAGTAGAAAAAGAAAACGAATGCTTTCAAAGTTTTCCAAGTGACACTTCTGCCTTTTCCAAATTTTATATGATTTTTTTAAATGTAAACACCTTGTGAAATGGTTGGTCAAAAAGAGTTTCCTACATGTGCTGACATATTTCCCATTGCAAAAGGAAACTTGGGCTTTAAAATAGCCAGTAACCTTCAGTTTACATCACAGCCATGATGAACATTATTTGCTATGCGCTATCTCTAATCGGTTTTAACTGCTGAACTTTTTTTTGGGTCAACTTTTAGGACTAAACTAGATTATAGATGGTCTCAAATCTAACAGACACTAATTTTGATCTTTAACACTGTGTTGGGGGAAAGATTGAGAATGTGTTTTGTGCAATAATGCTTATGTAATATTATGGAAGCTTGTTTCTGCCACAGAATGAAAAAAAAAAAAAGGGATAGTGATTACTTTTACTCAATACCTATTTTTTTCCCTCAGAATTGCAAGATATAAACATCTTGCAATTCTGACTTTTTGTTCTCAGAATTAGGAGTTTATATCTCACAGTTAAGTCTGTGAGAGTCACAATTACCTTTTTTTATTTTTTATCCCATTGTGGAAACTGCTTCCATATAATGTAGCAAGGGAAAAGCCATGTAGGCTTTTGTAAGATCCAGCTTGTAGTTTCATTTCTCTACAAGGCAGTTTCTTCCCTGTATCGCAATGTGCAACTAAATTAATAAGGAAGGAATTAAGTAAATTTGATATAAAGAGAGTTTTCACTCAGAATTAATTTTAGACTGTATGTGAGTGAATTGAGGTGGTAACTGTTACAAACTATGTTTGTGTATGGAAAAGGTCATATTTTAAATCAGTTGATTGTATCTTTCATTCAAATAATATATTTCTCGGGACATTGCTCTTTCCTTTGTGGGATTAATAAAGTATTTATCAACATTTCTATTTATCTAATCTACTGTTAGCCATTCTTACTTCAATCTACATCTGTATACACTTTTATTTTTCAGTTGGAGTAATTTTGCTATGTATAATTAATAATAATAAATAAATAAAAAAAAAAAAATAAATATTTATCATTTACATTTAAGTGAATCATCTAATATTTATATTTTACTGCAAATAACCAACAATTATTTTTAATAGTTAATAACACTGAACTACATACTCCTTTCTTGCACAGTAAACAGAAATGCATGTACATTCAATATTTATTCATACGTGTCATTTTTGCCCAAGACAAACATATCCATCAAAGTTTGCATACATACAGCTTTAATTAAAATATTGACAATTAAATAGAACAACCAAATAAAAAGACCCAATGAAAGACCACAATTAGAAGGGCTGAGATAAAACGAGACAAATATATATTTTAAAACTGGACAGTTCTGTTATCATTAATATTATTTCATCACACTTAAACTAAACGGTTATATCAGAGCGCTGAACATCATGTTGCATCACAATGGAAAGAGTGCTGACTTTGAAGAATCCTATGAAGCTCCTTCAAGATGAGAAGCTTGCATAGTATGATAAATCTGATACATATTGTGCTGTATTTAATCACAGATACAGATATCCTCATTTTATAATCACCATATCATCATGTTAATAAATGTAACAGTTGGATCCGTGAAGTTCATTTATGAAAAAGTGTCTAAAACAAAAAAGTGACATTTATTACCAAATATTAGTGACATTACCAATTCCGTTATTGCTATTTCATCACGTATAGAGAACACAGATTTGTCTTGGTTGTTAGAAATGGTTTGAAGACAAAAAACAATAAAGGGAAAACATCAATTGGGAGTCAGTGCTTGATCTATTAGTTTTGCAGTGCCAAATCCTTACAAAAAGTAGCTATAACCCTTGTAGAAATTTGGTCCAGAGACCCTGTAACTGGCAAGCTCAGTGATTTAATGTGTTCTTGGCGAAAAAAGAGGCACGATCACACCCACACATACAGTTTTAACACTCTTGAACACACATTATACAGTATATCATATTAATATAACTTCATATTGGCTTGTTGGGCCCTTAAAAATGTCGTATTTTACCTGTCTGAGAACAGCACCATTAGAAAAGGCACATTCCACTAACTCGTCTGCCCAAAGGATGAATCTTCACCACCTCAACATAGTCAGAAAAATAACCTCAAGCAGCAAATACTCTAGGCTTGAGGAAAACAGTTTATCACTTTAGTTCAGACACAATTAATATGAGTTCAAGAGGGCTTGAATCATCCTGTTTTTAATCAACTAAATGGAAATGTTTGAGGCGGCACCTTCATGTCAATAAAAGCGAGAGGACTGAAGGTTCATCCCTTTGTGAACTACATAATTTCGCTCATAAATACCATAGGACAATGCAGACACTCACAAACGACTTTTTCTTCGAAAAACAAGACGAGACGAATCTACTAGTCAATAGTCTATTGCATATTAGCCCAATTTATATTAGTCACTATCATGATTAAGATCACTATTCCCATCTTTTGCTTATCTTTCATAGACTTTGTTAGCAAAAATAATTGATGTGCATTATTCAGTTCCGTTATTTAAAAATATACAAATATACTTCTCCTCTGAATTAAAAATGCTTTAAAGGTATCCGCAGTTCAGCTTTAAGCCAAGGGGTAGAGAGGGTCGCATCACAGTTTCAGTGGGAGGTGCCATTTAAGCCACACCCACCAACTCAAATAGCCCCACCTACAGGACTTTTTTAGCAATTTATTCCGTGGCAACTTCAGAAGGCTGTATAAGTGGTCATCTAAAGCCAAATATGCATACGGGTGAAGGTTCTACTAATCACTCCCCGTATTCAAGTAAGTTCAAATGCTGGTAGCGGCAGAGAAGTAACAGTCCTCAACACATCGAAACAAATGAAAAAGAGCACCGAAGCCATTTGACGTTAGCGCAAAGATTTTTTTGTCAGAACTAAACTCCAGTTAACTCGCTAAAAGTGACATTTTATTTAAACTGTTTGGATATAATATAATGTATGTGGGTTTGGTAATTCGCAAAAAAAACTCTCGAAAAATTAGCAAGCTAACCGAACATCACACTCTGAAAAAAATCCAAACAAGGCTTTTTTCACCATACATTAAAAAATGCTAAAATTTTCGCAGTAAATGCAAAGCAGACACATGATTAGCGTAGTTAACATCCCCGAATTAGAGCACCACATCTCTTAGCACCTTGGGCGTTTCGCCAAATCTGAGACCGTACAGCTTTTTAAGTGCAGCAAAATATTTGTCAGTCATTTCTCAGAATCTCTCTTGTTCTCTCTCCACATATAAAAGCAGATGTAGTTTATGTAAAATAGCAGCTACACTGGTCAACACATATTTGTGGCTATAGGGCAGAAAGACGACAGTGCCATTCACATTAAGGGTGATGTGAAAGTGTGCCAGAGGCCATGGAGTTAACAAATATAACCCTCCACCTACCCTACTGCAATCCAAACGCCTTTACTCAATACTCCCTGCTACCCCTGTTTTCCGAGGCACATCGGTTTGGTCTGTATGGGATGCAGCTGAATACACAGGGGCTGTGAACACGCAGGGGTTTGAAGTTCAAAAGAATGTTTGAAAATTCAAACAGAATGTGTGAAAATGTAAACTTGAAGTTCAAAATAAAGTTCGAAAGTTCGAAATGTAATTTAAAACCTCAAAAGAGAATGTCCAAATGTTTAAAAGAAAGTTCAAAAAGAGCTTTTGAAAGTTCAAACGTTCAAAAGAATGTCTGAGAGTTCAAAAGAAAGTCCAAAAGTTTAAAAGAAAGTTCAAAAGAAAATGACCCAGTACTTGGTTTATTCAGTTTTATATTAGTTCAACTATTCAAATTGCCCTTAACAACAAAAAGAGCTTAATAACAACCATTTCAATAGCTAAATATCTGTCCAACCTATGTAGACGCCACTTACTTTAAATATATATTTAAAAATACCCCAATAGAATTGCGTTTTAGGGATATTTCCTACAAAACAGGCACTTTGTCTCATTTGACATTTTACATGAAAGGTTTGTCCAAGACCTCCTGACAGCAAACTGATTCTTTCCCATAAAACATACCCATGAGAGTATCCATCTCCTCTGTAAACGCAACTCAGCATTCTAGCCTTAAAACACATCATCCATTTCAATTCAAGTTCTCTTACACAATGCCACATACAACAAAACGTTTTTTTTTTTGTTTGTTTTAAATTAAAGCATTCACTCATAAGGTACGGTTTGCATTGTATAATGAAAGTCTACAACAGAGCCGCCAATAATTGGCTTATTGCACTAAAAGGCTTATGGGACAGTGTTTGTCATAGTTCACAGGGCTAAAACGCGAAATAAAGAAACTGATAAGTTAAACAGATCATTTCCAGATGCGCTATTGACAAATGCAAGTTAAAAGCAACATTATAAATAAGCTCCGAGATCATAAGTCAGAATGAAATGTCTAACAGCTGTAAAGTTAATATTAATGGATGACATAGGCCTCTGAGTAGCCTTGGGTGGAATTATATGTGCACACACATCAAATGTGTTATGGTCACGCTCCGACTGATTTGAACGCTTGCGTTGTAAGTGCACTCAAAATGAATGAGGCACAGAGACAGTTGACTATGTGGAAACTTTTTGCCAACCTTTGAGTTTCAAAGTTCATCTTTTGTTAATTCTGCAGTCCTTAGCTAATCTGTCACCTCTGCTTAATGAGCGAGCCGAAGAGAAAGCCACCAGGAACAGCAAAGAAGCAATAGTTCAATGGTAGGTGCAATATTTTCCAGACAGCACATGGACTAGAAAGTTAGTGCATCACAGAGGTATATAGAATCATTTGAAAGACTGTGAAATTGGAAGAAAAGAGGTGCCTCCAATGTTCAAAAAGCAGAATAAGACATGGACACATGGAAAATGAGATGTAAAAGAACAAATATGGATTTCCGACTGGTTGGAATGAAATGGAATGATATTTCAATTGTCTTTTTTGCAGATGCTAGATAAGATTTTGCTGGAAAAGCATGATTTACTAACAAAATATCAAGAATGGTTTCAGATTAGCGCAGCAAATGTCCAGAGCAGTGATCCTCGAATCTGGCTCGCGAGATCCACTTTCCTGCAGAGTTTAGCTCCAACCCTAATCAAACAAACCTAGCTGTGATTTTCTAATGATCCTGAAGACGTTGATAAGCAAACTCAGGTGTGTTTGATTAGGGTTAGAGCTAAACTCTGCAGGAAAGTGGATCTCGCGAGCCAGATTTGAGGATCACTTGTCCAGAGGAACAGTGGAGGACCTACAGTAAGATGTAGCCAACTTTGCACTGCCCTCTAGTGGCATTCCTCCAGCAACCGACTTCATCAAACCTAAAAAAAAATCCTAATCCTAAACCAAAGGTGGTTCCAAAGATTAGTTCAAACACGCCTGCCTGACATTTTCAACTAAACCAGAAGACACTGATGTTCAACTTCATGTGTGTTTGATCAGTTGTGAAACAAAACTCTGTAAAAGGAGAAATCCAGATGAGTAGGGCTCATCAATCTGCTCCTAAAGAAATAATACTGCCTCATTCACTGATCTAGTATGAGTTCATCAAGCAAACCTTCTTAAGCTTGGTTTTGTGACCTAAATAGGCAAAATTAATAGTTAAACAGATCTACAAATCTAATAAATAATGGTATAGCTGCAATCTACATATTAAAAACAATTAGTAAGCGAAGCAGACTGGAAAGATTGGCTGTTTTTCTATTGCATAACAGTGCTAGTTCCTCCTGTAAGTTCTACATTTGGTTCTCTTTAGCAGCCTGTGATTGGGAGAAGCCCTCCTCCGCTAAGTGCACGATGACCAGCGACTGACAAGTCTGTGAAGGCAGGGCTAAGCAAAGTACATGGTCCTCAGAGTGTCGTGATGGATCTGCACAGCTTTGGCCAGGACCTGGGGGTCTCGGCCATTACTCTGGCCCGACATGTGGCTGCCTTCCGCACTGTGAAAGAGGAGAAAGAAATGAGCAGAGGCAGAAATGTACACTATGAAATACATTTTCCTTGACTTACCAGGGAGATACAAACTTACACAACATGTGCACTACCATTCAGGTTTTCAAGAAATCAATCAGCAATGATGCGTTAAATTGATCAAAGTTGACATTTATATTTATGTTTAAAAAAAGATTTCCATTTCAAACAAATATTGGTCTTTTTCCTAAAAAAATTATACCGATCCCAAACTTTTGAACAGTACATACACTGTACACAGTAGTAAAGTGCAAACATCAATATATAAAAACTGATTAAAAAGTGTTAACTTGAAACATACATAAATATAAAAAAGAAAAAAAGATCTCCTTTTTTTAACACTCAGGAGCTGTGAAGATGTGTAGATACAGTCCAATGATATAAAATACTACTTTTATATGGTATTGCAACACAAATCTGAGTCTGTTTTTTAGGCGGCAGGCTTGAATAATTCAACTTCCTGAAATCAAACCATCACTCTGAATCATTGAAATGAAGAATACTGGCTCACTGTGACACCTGCGGCAACCAAGAATATGCAAAGCCTATTCAAATCCGAATGACTGACAGCTTCCAAAAGCCTTTAATTTAAATCAAATAGAAAATTTCTACTTCTAGACACCAAGACAGCGACAATCAGGCCAGTAAATCCCTCACCTGTCGTGCTCTTTATCCACTAAATGGTAGCGGGCTCTAAAGGCCACTAGGTGGGCATAGTAGGCAGGCGCAGGGATGGAAACGGAGCGAGTACAGCGCACATATGTGTGGCACAGCTGGTAGGTCAAGAGCTGGAATTCATCGGCTGTAAAGCAGTTGTCGTCCCATAGCACATGGTAGTGTGACGGTCGGCTTGTACCCTGGGTAAAAGAGGTTAAATAATCATTTTGATGAAATGCATTATGTTCAGTTCTTCCAAATAGTGTAACTTTAAATGGATTTAATAACTCAATTAATCAATCAATTGATTTGACAGGCAATAATGCAGCAAAACAAGACTTAAAATGCACTAATACAGTTATTATGTCTGTGTGTTCATACCTGTATTCCAGCATGGCTGCACAGATAAAAGTCAAATTCGTAAGGATGGGTGATATCAGTGTCCACTGTGGTACCTGCTGGTATGTTACCACTGCGGCCCACCTTTAAAAATACGAAGAAAAGTAAGTGTGTGAGTTAAAAAAAAATTAAGAAAAAGTGAGGAAAATGTAACAAAGCTTTTAGGAGAAGTCTCTCATATTCACCCTCTCAGTGGGGTCAGCGCAGAAGAGACGAGTGTGGTGACGTTTCTGCACAACAATGTAGGTAATTCCTGGTTGATAATCCTTCTCAAGGCTGATGCAAGCTTCACGTATGGCCAACAACTCGTAGTACAGCACCTAGAAATAAACATGTAACATACAGTTCAAGAATACTACTGAATTTGGCAGGGCTGCATGATGATGGTTAAACTGATAATCATGATGATTATAGTCATTTTAGAAATGTATTTTTAGATTTCATCAGAAATCCAACTTGAATTGGTTATTTTTCCTCATCTAGTTTCCTGAAGTATTATATTTACCATATAAATTAACACATTAAAACTGTACAAAACAAGTTCTCTCAAAAGCTAAAACATAGCAAACAGCGCCTTTAACCACATGAAAAAACAGACTGGCTGTATTACACTTTCATTTAAGAAAAATATCGCAGTGGAGATTGCTCCAAACTTACATTTTTGATAACTCCAACTTATATTTTTGTTAGTGTTTTCAGCTCATCGGCACTTTTTTTCTTAAAGCAAAGAAATGTGGGCATGGTTAAAAGGTTGGGAAGAAAATGTATCCATTTAGGAGAAAAGCTCCGATTGGGGGATTTTAAACTCTTCAGATCTGGCAACTGCACTCATTAAAACTTGTGGAGTTTTGTTACCATTGCAAGATAATGCAAACGGTTAAATGAAAATGAAACATTTTCATGATATATAACCAGCTGGCAAATATCAAAGACAATTATGCTTAATCAAGAGAAATCACAATAAATCGGGATCATGATTAAAATACATTTAAGCATCTCATGAGACTCTTTCGACCACATGCAGTGGAGGCTAAGGGAAGAGAGGGGGCGCTAGAGAGCCTCACCTGTCTGAACTGTCCCTCAGACACACCGTCCCTGTAGAAGATAATTCTGGTGGGTTTGTAGTGGGTGGACTTGTAGAACTGGATGAGCAGCTCTCGCACCATGGACGCCAGGTCCTGAATCACCTCCTGTCTGGGCCTCTGAACACGGACGGTAGCGCAGTACCTGCTGGGGTGAGCGTCCATGCTGCCCACCACCTGTTCAGCAACAAATTTGAAGTGAGGAGAAGCAGAAAAACAGTATTTCTTTGAAATATCCACAGTCAACGTAACAGTCTAACTTTCAGGTCCATAATGAGGATATGATTTCAGGGTTTGCAAATTATTTTTTTTCCTTCACAAATGTGCATGATGTGATTAAATTGTAAAGAATATGACAAAAAAGGTGTGTATATGTGGTCTGTCTTTCTCACAGCTGCAATGGAGGGTTTCTTTCCATCTCCTGCGGGTGGATGAGTTACATCAGCTCCCAGAAAAATGACAGGCTGCTGGAATACAGATGGGCTGAAAATCAAACAACATAAATACACATAAACAAGGTGTTTGGCACATTTAGGGGCATTTTGTCTTAAACAATGAAACCAAGTTTTCAGTGTAAATGGATTAATTTTATTCTCTTACCGCTGATGGGGTACCAGTATGTTGTTGATGCCACCCAGTTTGACGTTGATCTTGAGACAGAGGTTGGAGAGGGTCTGAGGGGAGGTTTTCACCACGTTCTTCACCTGAACGCACTGAGTGGCCATTCCCAGAAGAGTGTCTCCAACACGTTTCACTTCAGCTAGAGAAAGAGAGCGCAGACTTCAGTGCAACAGTGAGGAGCTCAAAGAATATATCATGTGGGAGCCGAACTACATCCAGACTTAATGACCAAATAAACATCTGTCCATAAATAGTTACCATAGACAGGAGTTTTCCCAGGCAATATGACAATGATGAGTTGGAGGCCAGCGTAGGTGTTTTTCAGGTGGCGGAACATGGGCTCCACATTATCGGCTCCCTGAGCGTATTTGCAGAAACATGGCTGGCCCTGTATGGGCATCCCTGCATCCTTAGAGATCTTCCGCAGCTGGTCTGTAAAGCCCCTGCAAAAAGACAGGAGAGACACTTCAGTATTTCTTTTTTTAATTCCATTAATAAATGGTGATTTGTTAAAGACAAAAAGATGTAAAAAGCTTTACTTGAGAACTTCCTCTCTGCATTGTCTCTGAGTGGCAAAGCAGGCAATGGCCCACATCTTGATCTCCACACCAGTATGAAACTGCTTGCCTCTCATATCCCACACTCCATGACTTGGGGTGGCTACTGTACGATTCTGTAACACATGGATACAAAGGTTGTCTTGACTTGTTGAGATCAAATAGTATATGAACTCAAACAGTACACGGTGTTAAACATTTGGCCAAACCTACAGTATATGTACTTTTATACAGCTGTTACAATGAAAAACATCAAAGTTCTCACTTTGGGAGCTCTACAAATACTCCACAATGTCTAATTTATGTCTTTAATATGGCTTTCAAACTAGTTAAGTTTGTGCTCAAAAAAAGTAATCATCATTTACTCAAACTGTTGACATTCCAAACTGTTTGAATTTCCTTTCTACTGTGGAACACAAAAAAGGACTGTCAAGCTCAAAAAACCCAAAAAAACACCATAAAACAACATAAAACTAGTCTATACAACCATATTTTAAGTCTTCTAATGCTGTACACATCTTGCTTGACAATCATAATCATTGTTCACTTCTACTGCATGGAAACATGCAGCTTAGACATTCTGCTACAAATTTCTCCTTTTGTGTTTCACAGCAGTAATTCATACAGGTTTGGAATGACATGAGGATGAAGAAAATAATGACTTTCCATTTTTTACTTTTTAATTATATTTTTTGGTGAATAATCCCTTTTAAAAAACCAAACAAATTAAACAGTTGTAAGAAAACAATAACAATAATAAAAAAAATCACATTAAATGCTTCATTAAAAGCCCTATAAATAGCCACACATATTCACAATTTAACAAAAAAAATGCAAATGCAAAACAATGGTATAAAAGATATAAAAAGCCAAGCAATTACACACAAGCAACAAACCTCATTATATAAAATTAACACAGCAACTCCTCCCACATCAAAGTCTCTTTAAGGGTATTCTATAGTCTTTGTCCCACATGTAGACATTAAAGTGCCCCTATTATGGATTTTTAAAAATGACCTTTCATGCAGTGTGTAACACAGCTCTAAGTGAATGAAAACATCCTGCAAAGTTTTAAATCTGAAAGTGCACCGTGTATAAAGTTATTGTCTCTCAAAAGAAAGAGTCGACTCTGAATCAATTAAAAGACTCGTTTTTAAAACGAATCCCAAGCCGTTTCATGTTGACGTCAACATGAAACATTAGCATATTGCCCGCCCACTTGTTGGTCTTTTCGCATTGGTGAATGAAAATGCAAATTTATTCTTTGCCACTAGGTGCTGCTTTTGGAGCATAAAAATATCTTTTTCCCCGGTAACGGCTGTACACAAAGCATCACTGCACTCACAAACACTGCTTTATCAGGCATTACAGGCATGATGAAATGAAAATGAGACCAATCGGACCAAGCACCACAGATTAGCGTCACACAAAGGAGGGGTGTGGAAAAATGAATCATTGAGCGAATCGTTTGGGAGTTGTTAAGCAAGTAAGGTAAAAAATAAATGCATATTATAAGACAATTAAAGTGTTTTTTGACCTTGCATGCATGCCAACCTGTTGTTGGGGACTCCCAAAACCAAAATATGAACCTTTCATAACCCATAACCCAGCACTTTAAAATTAGCACACATTAATTATAATTATAAATGTTAAATCAAGCCTCAAACCATGACCAATTTCTAGCCTTCTACTCAAACACAGACACAGACACACATACAGTGCATGAGTGAAAGGGAATGGGTACCATAAAGTGTTCAGAGCTCACCCTGCCGCCGTACTGCAGCATAGGGGCAGGCAGGACACGACCCGTCACCTCCGCCATCTCATCCCGCACACGGAACTGAAACTCCTGCACGAAGGGGTCCGAGTTGTAGTTGGCACTGCGCACCTATGTTTTCAGAAAGATTGAGAGTTGAGACTGATTGAAAATCCTTGTGACAGTTTTGGTTTTTGCCTGGATACTATGAAGAATTACTATGATACCAACATTTTGGTAGTCTACATGAAGAATTAGGCCTACTGCAGCATCAGGCAGCAACACACTGAACTCACCAGTCTGCTGATCTCCTCTTGTCTGTCCGGTGCCGAGCGGGCCGTGGCTTTGATCATGGTGGAGGTTTGGTTGTCTGTTAATTTTTTAATGCAGCGCTGGCCTACCACAATGTTGCACACCTGAGTGATAGAGAGGACGGTCAATTTTGGCACCATTAAAATGAATCGAGACATCTGAAAAGCTTCTCAAAGTGTCTAGACGTGAATCCATAAATCAGTGAAGAAATGGTGGCTGTGGAAAGAAATGGTAGCTAATGTAATTGATCAAATATCTAGACTCTTACCTCTAAAGGCAGGTATGTGTGCTTCTGCTCTTGCCCTACTTGCAGGCAGGGCAGATGGGGGTACTTGAGCTGTAAGTTGTACTTTTCCCTGAAGTATTGTGCCACTGTTCTCTCCACAGTCTGTCCATTTTCCAACTGTAATGGAAACCTGACATAGCAAAACAAAAATTCAAAGAAAGTTAATGGAGAGCTGGGGTGACTAGCTTTAAACAAAAAGGTATGAAAAAATTCTAAAATGTTCTTATCAGTTTTTGCTCTTTAGAGGAATAGTTCACCCAAAAATTTAAATCTGCTGAAAATTACACATGCTCGGCCCATTTAAGATGTATATGAGTTTGTTTGTTCATCTGAACAGATGTGGAGAAATTTAGCATTACATCACTTGCTCTCCAATGGATCCTCTGCAGTGAACAGGTGCCGTCACCACTGTGAGCAAGTGATGTAATGCTTCAATATAACAAAAAGGACAGTAAAATATTTCATCTTTTTGACACAGTACAGACTTATTGGCCTGCTAACTGAGAGACAATCAAACCTCACATTATCATAAGAAATATACAAAACAATGCATATTCAATACACTTACGTCTGGTGGCTGGATGGCCGGCGAGTAACATTACACACCCTGTACTTCCTCCGCATGGTGCCACAGTGGGTGACCTCCACCTTTAGACCTGATGGGAGGAGAAGATCGAATTTACACCACTATACAGATGCAACTGGTAAGTTTACAGCTCAGAGTATTTTGACTATTAAATACAGTACAGGTAAATATTATGTTTCAATCCCAGTTGCAAATTTAATTTATGCAAAAATTAAAGAAGTAATGTGTAAATAAAGCAGAATTTCCTTTCCATGTTTCTCCTAAACAAAATTGTCACTTACATCCGTCACTCGCATCTTTGAGTTTCCATCCAGGTTTTTTTTTTATTTTTTATGTTATCCCAAAATGTGCATAAAAATATGTGGATAGAAACCTGGCTACTGATCTATAGCATTTACCATTCATGCATTTAAAAACTTTTTTTTTTTTTTTACGAAGCCTGCATTTTTTTGATCAAACAATTCAGTAAAAACAGTAATATTATGAAATATTGTTACAATTTCAAACAACTGTATTTTATTTTAAAATTTCATTTATTCCTGTGATGGCAAAGCTGAATTTTCACTATGATGTTTATTCAGGATTCTTTGATGAATAGAAATTACTCCATTCTTCCATTCGCACAAACCTTTGATCTCTTTGGTGAATTTGACTCTATGGGAATCAGTAAGAGGTCGAGGTTGCTCATCAATGTTGTGGATATCCAGAACCTCACACATGAACTGAATCATAGGTTGAGCTTTGTAGAATGCAGTGGCAGACACTGTGGAGAAAATAAAACATGGTCAATGTTACACGATTAGTTAATAAAATAGTTAACAAGTCATTTGCAGGTTAAATCCCCCCAAATATAAACACAACGATGCTTTTAAAAGTGGGACTACTAAATGAAAGAATGTCAATAATGGCATTATTATTTTGGATCTTTTTCTTTTATAACCACTGAACTACTAGAACCACTGTCCAGATCAAGTAACTGGATAATTCAGACCAAAATGGTTTGACCTATCATAACACTCTGACTTACCATCAATGTTCAACATCATTTTCCACATAGCTGGATGCACTGATTGGTGGAAGCCAAACCACACCTCCCTCCCCCCACCCAGTGGGTGATCATAGCCCTCGGGGGAAGAGAAAAAGGATCGTCCCACTGGGGTGTACCTGAAGTGAGAGAAGACAAACACAGTCGTTACCTGCAGAATAAACATGTGCACTCCTAAATTATCCTTATCCAACCGCTTACTGTTTATGCTACACTAATCTACAACAAAACACTTTCAGTCTCATTTTACAAGTTATGCACTGTATCGTTAAAGGCATAACAATCACTTAATGCTTTTCTAATTGTATTAAATGCCCTTTATGATCAGGTAACAGTACTCATGGGAACTCTTACTTCATAGAGGGCAGATGGCGCATAACAACATCTACAGCGTGTACGGGATTGGTGCTGATGGGCTTATCCAGGTTCAGAGGATCAGGTGTGCTCCTCCCAGTGAGGACCTCATGCAGCAAGTGCCAACTGACCAGTGACACAAACTTAATGGTGACCTTAAACAGCCTGTCCTTCCCACCTTCACCTGGCAAGGTCACATCCAGGTCCACCTTCAAATAATATACAAATGTACAGTATAATATTTAACACAAATTTACAAATGCGTTTTATTTATGATCATGAAAAATTTAATGTATTAATGTATTAAAAAATGTGTTTATATTTGATATCATATTTTTATAAAAATGTGCAAATACAGTAAGGCTGCACAAAAAATACTGCCTTTTAATTTAGTTCATTAAAATGAAATAAAATGTTAATACAGCACAATTCATTTATAAAATTATTTTAATTAATTAGCTTTTTTACATGCATTTTTCCATTTTTTGATTGTATAGAATTAAATGACATTCTATTTTCCTGATTTGTGTCAATACTTTAACATCCAAGTACAGTCATTTGTTTTCGTTACTCAAAAAGAAAAGAAAAACATGAAGTGAGTCTTGATCTGGTAGCTTATCTTGCGCTTAGTCATAGCCAATACAGCATCATCTTTTCTAGATTTAGGCAAAATGTATTAAATGAAAGAAAAAACTGTCAACGCTTTAAAGACACTAAAGTATTTTTTCAAGATATTTAAAAATGTTTGCTGCATCATTTAAAAAATTTTTGAGAGGAAAAAAACAGTAGGCTGTACGCCGCATTTTAATATTAGCCTACATTCAGAAATAATGTAGGCTAAAATACCGGTAAATAAAGCAAAATGTTTACAAACATTATAAACACAGCTAGGCTATTTTAGTTCCCTTCTCTCCACAACAAATCCTCTAAAGTTAACAGCATTTATGCTAAATATAAACGGATTATGAACAGGCTGCGATGTCAAGGTAGCAAAAATATGTTGTGTGTGCGCGTGAGGCTCCGGTGCAATCACAGCATTGTTTTCCCATCTGTTATTCCGTAATTTATGGTCATACCAAAGCTACAGATGCAAGACATCATTCAAAACTGTAAAGATTTAGCAAAATAAAGAAAACTGAAAAATAAAGAAAACTGTCAAAACTTTTGCTAAATATAGAAAACGGCTTTCTGCCATCTCGGTTTCCTTTCCGTGAACATTGGAGCATGTGACGCGTCACAATGAACTGAAACTCAGCACATTTTTTCCTTTCATTTTGTTAATCTGTTAATGATTTAAGTTAGGGCTGCACGATAAATCGCAATGGCGATAAATCGCGATAAGGCAGAGGCTGCGATTGTCATGCGAATCTTTCAGTGAAGCACGGCTCTGTGATCAGTAGTAAATCTCCATCCGAAGGCCAGAGGGCGCTCTCGCGCGGAAACTCCAAATACGCCCCGCAGAAGAAACCCAGGAAATGCCTATAGCGGTTGCTGAATAAACAGAAGATTTAACTGCTTTCATTGATTCAACGTGACTAATAAACACAAGACTATGACAATATATGATTTATCGGAGTTCTTCTTATAATTATTATTATAATTTTTTATTATAATAAAGTATATAATAATTCAATGCTAATCAACATAGCCTTTATCACTGCTTAGAATTCTATGAAATATTTTGCGTGTCTTATTTATGTTTAAGAAGCCACATCATCTCACAGAAGGATTTATTTCAAACACTCGACTGACGTTATGAAGTGAGTTTGGAGTAAAAACATGTTATTAAATGTGGTATTTTCACGTGCTTTTAGATGGAGCAGCATTTAAACAGTTTTCATTATCGCAGACGATATCTTCGATTTCATTATCGCGTGATTAAATCGTCTGCGATAATGAATGCGATATTGTATAGCTTGTCAGTGAACTACGGCTCTGTGTTGTAAATGCTGCTCCATCTGAAAGCACGCGATGGAGATTTACTACTAATCACAGAACCGGCTTTACTGACAAGTTGCGCATTACAATCGCATTCGCAACAAGATGTGACCTTGTTGAATCCGTGTTCTATACTATCCTGCAATTTTTGCTGGTTTTAATACACACAATAAGCTGTATTACCTGCCATACATTTTCACTTAAATGTAGGCCTAATGTGTGGTGTTTCCTCGGTTAAACTTACGCCAGGGCACTGCCATTGCGATTTATCTATGATGAATTTACAGCTGAGCGCAGGCATTTCACTCATTGGATGCTTCAACGTCACATTTGCATAGGCTACTTAAATTTGTGATTGGTGATTGGTTGACTGCAAAATTCAAATATTAAATGGAATGATAAAATAATGTTATTAACCGGTTAATGGCCATTTCAAATTTTCGATTCTGTTCAGAACTCTTAAATTTGATTTTGTTTCTATTTCTGGTTATCGTTTTTTTTGTATCGTAATTTCGTTCATTTCCGGTTTTTGTTTTCGTTCCTTGAACCGGTTCAGAGCCCTGCTTTCCACTTTCCACCACTCCTGGTGTCCATTTATATGTCTTACCCCCCCTGTGGCCACTGGCAACGGTTGTGCGGTGTAGAGGCTTTTCTTGCCATCATAGACTGGCCGTCTGTCCCCAAAGATTGTCACCTTAAAGTGCTGCACCATGGAATTCACCACCTCCCTAGAAGCCATTACAGAAAGGGTCATAACAGTGGTTATCGTAGGTTTAAAGGAATAGTTCACCCAAAAATGAAAACTTGCTTGTAATTTACTCAACCTCAGGCCATCCAAGACATAAATGAGTTTCTTTTTTCTTCATTGGATCAGATTGAGAAATTTAGCATTATTTCACTTGCTCACCAATGGATTCTCTGCAGTGAATGGGTGCCGTTAGAATGAGAGTCCAAACAGCTGATAAAAACATCACAATAATCCACGAAACATGACTTCAGTCCATCAGTTAACACCTTATGAAGTGAAAAGTTGCGTGTTTGTAGGAACAAAAATTTAAACCATCTCTTCTGGACAAAATACCAATAATAATCTATAACCTGCTTCCTCCAGGGAAGCAAGTCCATCCCCCATTGTCCTCTTACATCAAAACCCATTGACATAATTGTTTAGAACTGTTTTGGACTGTTTTCACCTGTAAACATTGCTTGATCTGTGCATATTTCTCTCCTGATTCAGATGAGACGAATGGAGAAAGCAACATTATAGATCGAGGACTCATATTTTAGCTGAAGCAATGGTTTGAAATTGTCTACACACATCTACACACATGCTGCTTTTAACTTCACAAAACGTTAATTGATTGACTGGATGACCAGAATTGGTCATTCTGACGGCACCCATTCACTGCAGAGGATCCACTGGTGAGAAAGTGATGTAATGCTGAATTTATTAAAAAACAGTTAAACAGTTCTAATGAAGAACCAATTTTGTCTATTTTATTTTCAATTTGACTAAATAGACTGATTAATGAACAAGTCTCTTGTGAACGTAATGGTCAAAACAAAATAAGTGTCACAAACTATATCAATTATTATTACTGCTCAGTGTTTGGCACCTGTTAACACGACGTGGGCACTTTTCGGGATTGATGTCCACATCATACAGGTAGACGTCCATTTTGGGGATGTCCACCTGGAAGCAGTTGGCCAGCAGCTTGATGGGCTTCCCCATGGTGCCATAGCCTGGCCTCCGAGGTACGGAGAACAGGGGCGCAGCCCCAACGGCTCCTGTCATGAAAATCAGAGGGGATTTCCATCCATATGAGTTTTTTTCAAAATGTACATTAGACTTTCAAAATCAGTTATTACCACTAAACTGAAAATAAAAAACACAAAAATATGACATGTAACATCAAATAGCCAACACTGTCATGGTGCCATCATAATAATCATGAAATTAAAGCCAAATCAACCTGCATACAGTCATAAAGGCGTTATTTCTCATGTGTCAATATTGACATTTCATGGAAACATGACTAATATCTAAATTAATAATAATAAATATCTCGTTCTTGACACTGACATATACACAGTGGGTGTTATTTGTCACTTATCAGGAAATTTCCTCTAAATGCCTACTCAGTGGAAACAACATAACACTCAGAATCAACCACACACAATACCAATAACCCACACCATTCATACATGCACTATTGTATACCTGTGAAAAAATAAAACAAATACACTGTCACCTAAGACTTCTAAAGAAAGATTGCAATCAATTTGACTTGACTATTCAAAAGCACACTTTTTCATATACTCAAAAAGTGTGCATTTCATATACTCAGTGTAGTCAAATAAAATGCTTATTTTTTGAGAACATCAAGAAACAGAATGTTTTGTTTGTTAAACCTGTTGCATTTTCTCCCGGTTCCATTTTTATAAGATGATTTAACAACTCCATGTAATAACTCAAAGGATAGTTCACTCAAAAAATGTAAGTTCTGTCATCGATTACACAGATATTTTGAAGAATTTTCCACACTAAAAGTCAATGGCTACAGTCAACTGTTTGGAAACCAATAATCTTCAAATATATCTTCTTTTGTGTAAATGTCATGACAGACATTTTTGGGTGAACTATCCCTTTAAAGACTTCAACCAGATGTCAAGTTTAAGTCATTTTAAGTTACATACATTTTACAACACTGAAAGTTTTAAGATGACTGGGATCTGGGTTCAAAGACATTAAGAGTTCTTTAACTATAATTTCAGATGACCAAATCAACACGTCCAAATGAAAACTGTTTTGGCAGAATCAGCATTTGTTGATATGGCTGTAAAATAATAATAATAATAATGACTAAATAAAATCTAAATAAGAACTATTAATATTGTAATATTTCACTGTAATAAAAAATTGAGCATTTAAAAAATTATAAAATTACTTGTTTGGTTATCATACAGTACGCAGTTTGTTCATGTAGGGTAGGGATTAAAAAACTAAAATAGTATGGGGGGGGGCATGGGGGCCCATCAGGACTGCCTATGCATACGGCCCGGGATCTTGTGCAACGCCCCTGCAGAGATCTATTAGTTCATGTGAAGCAGCATTGACTGTGAACCGAAGAACTCTGCTGCAAACACCAGCGGATAGCGAGCTGCTCACGTGTAAGAACACAATGCTGTGCTTCATATTTTATTTACTTAATCAAATCACAGCCTACACGATTTGATAATCACACTAAGCAGTATCATGATTTCGGTTTTTATTTCGATGAATCATGCAGGCTTATCTTGGAGACAGGGCAGGTTGCTTTAAAGGAGATGAGTGTCTACCCCTCTTTACAGGCCCCAGGAAAACGTTACTTAGCCCTATGTTGAGTAAATAACAACCTTTCGGCATTGCCATTTAAATCTGCTTTAGATGTTGCCTTTCATGTTGAGCCTTTGTCATCCTTTTCAATTTTCTTTCACTCTGAATATCAGCTCTCTGACATCACTTTTCTCGCACTGAGTGGCATACTACATTATCACATCATGTCACAGAAGGCGAGACTGTTATTGCTGTTGTAAAGATGCTTTAGAGGGGGTTTACAGAGCGAAACTGTTACTGAGAGGTGTGTAAGGGGAATTCGACTGAAACTGCTTCTTACACTTCCCAGTGTGCCGTTGCTATGCAACCAAGACTACACTAACAACCAATTAAAGGAAGAACAGCTGTTTCTATATATAGACACAGGTACAATTGATCTTGTAGGTCACACATGAGCATTTACTCTACAGTGTTCATACAGAAATCTCACAATGAAACACTTGACTGTACTGGTCACACACTTTCAGGTTAACATGAGTCCACTTTTCTCACTTTATTTGAAACCTAGCAGTTTCTTGACATGAACGAGCACCGATTTGCCTCCGATGTCGGGCATTTGTCGACGATTTTGCAAAACCTGTCGGCGAGTGAAAAATCGGGCTAAAATCGTGCAGTGTGAACTCGGCATAATGCTCACTTAACTGGCAAATAGGTGACTGGAACGTTTACAAGGGTTTCACTCATTCAGGGACTGAGACACCTCTCCTTTCATTTAATTTTTTAAAGCTAGTCAGGCAAAAGAATTTAAAGTTGTCTGATACTCATTTAGACAGACAGTTTTGCACTATATATGGGCTTCTATTAATGACAGATGGATATATTCTCAAATGTGGCTAAAATAATGTGTATCAATACGGGCATTGTTAAATTGTCAGCATTGATAATTACTTTCCCTGATTCGCTGATTAACAGAAGTGGTCATTCTGCCTAGTGTCAGGTACAAAATCTACAGGTAAGCTGGTTATATAATGTTGTCGATATTTATGTAAAATATGTTTAGATTTAAAATGTAACTTGAGCAATTAAAAAGATCTGTATTATACTGTATACCAGGGGTGCCCAATCCTGCTCCTGGTGATAGACTGTTCTGCAAAGTTCAGCTCCAACCCTAATCAGTAATCACACACACCTGAAGCAACTAATGCCGAGTTCACACTGCACGATTTTCAAATTCGTCGGATCGCCGTTGTTTTCACACTGCGTGACTATCTGGGGTAGCATTCAGTTGCTGTTGTGTTCACATTGCAGATGGATCGGGGACAGGAGGTTACACACTGCATGACTTCACAGCTCTGTCTGGTCCGCAAACTACGTTTCACAACAAAACACACGCGAGAAGTGATAAGGAAATAACGCGAGAACCCACGTGCGTCAGACCGGAGTGGAAGAATCGCCGACAGCTCTGTCTGGTCCGCAAACTACGTTTCACAACAAAACACACGCGAGAAGTGATAAGGAAATAACGCGAGAACCCACGTGCGTCAGACCGGAGTACTCGAGCAAGACTGTAATTATTAAAAAAAGATATATATAGCCCGCGAATTGTCTGTGAGCTGATTTCCAGCTACAAGGAGAAAAAGAAAAACAGATTATGCAGGAGGGAGATGCAGGGAACAGGGATTGGGTGTTCTGAAAAGAGAGTTGGAGGTAAATAATTTTGCAGTAACTGTTATGCTGATGTTGTGGCTGTTGTTT
>NW_015542410.1:2258063-2264561 GCF_001515605.1 Sinocyclocheilus anshuiensis | reverse complement strand
GCGATTCCCTCAGATCGCGGATTTGATAATTCCCACTGCGTGATTGTCACTCTCGTGAACGAGCACCGATTTGCCTCCGATTTCGGGCATTTGTCGGCGATTTCGTAAAACCTGTCAGCGAGTGAAAAATCGGGCTAAAATCGTGCAGTGTGAACTCGGCATAAGGTCTTCAGGATCACTTGAAAATTAAAGGCAAGTGTGTTTGCTTAAAGGCGGGCGTACACGGTGCGATTCTGAAGGTCGGAACGTCGTGAGCTCTGGCACATGTCACGATTGAGTTTATCGATTTTCTCCCAAGAGAAAAAAATCGCCTGCGAGCTCGTACGACAGCAAAAATCGCACCGTGTACGCCCGCCTTAAGCCTGGCTCACACTACATGATTTTTAGCCCAATTTAGCCCCGATTTCCCCCTCCCGAGAATCGGAGCAAAAATCTTGTCGAGCCCCTCGATCGGTCCCGATGTTCGGCGCGGATTATCTGGTAATGTGAGGCTTTCACCGATCGAATCTTGCACCTACCGATCTGCTCGCACACAAATCGGGGCCGCCACGATCATATCAAACATGTTTGATATTTAGGATTTAAATCGGGATGATGACGGCTATATGATTACGTCAGTACTTTCACAATAGCCAATGCGCGACCGCAAAACAGCTGCTGTATGCCCCCATTGGATAGTGGAGACGGAGGAAACTGCTTCTTGATGTTTTATAGTAACACGACTGTCTGTATAATGTGTCGAAAACGTATCATAACTGTAAGGAGAAAGAGAAGCACTGGAGTGAAATCGCCTCAGTTTTGAATGTACCGGGTGAGTGTAGAAAGCAGCTAGCACACTAGCTAACATATGTAAACATCACTGAAATATCAACGACAATCTGCTGCGTGAGATTACATGAGGCGCTCCCTCTGGCATGATAATCTTAATAATATCTTGTAGTGTGTGATGCGCCACGATGTTAAAATCTTGTAGTGTGTGCATGTTTAAGATTTGAGCCCGGCTTTAGAGTTGGAGCTTAACTTTGCAGGACAGTCGATCGCCAGGAGCAGGATTGAGCACCCCTGCTGTATACAGTGTGCAAATTTTACTGTGACTTTTAGTCAAATTAATTATTATAGGAAAATTTAGGGGAGGGGCATTCTGATCTCTTATCACGCAAATCAAATTGTTATTTGGTCACACTGGCACAGTTAGCCAAAAGTCAACTATGTTAAAGACATTTTAAACAAAACACTAACTTTACTTAAAATATTTGTTTATTAGGAAGGGATAAATAAAATTTACTGTATATCATGGAATGTCATAGAATTTGTCAAAATTTGGATAAAGCAGGCCTGTACACTTAATCAAATCATGATGCATGCTTTTAGATTATTAAAATGTAATTAAAACAGAACTCAGAAAAAAATCTGTTATTTGGTGGACCTAATAGAGTTAGCCAAAAGTCAACTATGCGAAAGACTTTTTAAACAAAAGACTAGCTTTTCTTGAAATGTCTATAATAAAGTGATAAACAATGATTTGAGAAGTGCTTGAAAAGTACTATTGCATGTAAAATGCTTTTTGTTTTTTTTTTGCAAAGTTACTAATGGTCAAATTTCTATAGGAACTATTCTTGCGCAAATGTTACATTATTTACACTTAAATTTTTTTTCTGAGCAAAAAAAAATTACTATCATACATTTTTACCATGATTTACAGAAAACGTCATTCAGTGTAACAATATTTTGTATATCAAAAAAATCTTGTCAGGCATATTTAGAAAAAGAATCATTAGATGACATTTAAAGACTATTTATGAATCACAGTGCAGTCCCAAAATACTAATTCGTTATAATTTTAAATCTTTACCACTATCCTTCAAACCACTAAGTTTTATCAAAGACTTTAGATCAGCAATAAGTTTTTTTTTATCACTTAAAATGAAATACAATTTCGTATGATCACTTTTACTTGTATATATTGTACCAAGTACAGATCAGAATAAGTACGTTGTTTCATTTTCGAGAGAGAGAGTTATGTAAATAGAGAGATATGTAAACGCTGACTTTTCTTAAAATGCATATAATGTGATAAATAATGATTCGGTAAATGTACCGTTGTTACGATTACCTCCTCAAGCAAACGCAGCGAGTGTATGTTTACCGCCTGGTACTTGCATGTCAAATTAACAAGGATTTTAAGATCTCAACCTCTTCCTTCCTATGGGGCTACTAAAGGTGCCAGGCCCCCCAAACGCCCCGACACATATAATCTCGGCATCTCTATAAATTCTGAGGAATCTACAATGAATAAAACTTTATAATGAACTTCTGGTTAAATACAAAACGATTTCCACGTAAGATCGTTCAGATTGATAGAGCGGTGATTCTGTGAATCCCCCCCCCCCCCCCGGCGGCTCGAGGACTGCCGCACCTGACGCACGCAGCACCTGTGCGTGACAGCTGTGCGACGTCAGTAGAGCAAGTGAGTCAGGATCTTCCACACTCGGCGTATGATAGCCAAAAAAAAAAAACACATAACCAAACCCTCACACTCATTTGGTTGCTACGCCCAAACGTACACGAGCAGTGAAACACATCTAAAAGCTCATTCTTATCACAAAAAGCAGTTAATAGCAACTCACCAAGAACGTTTGCTAAGCAATGAACGTGTGCTGACGGTGGACGTAACAAAGTTAGACCGAGTCAATACATCATAGTTCGGAATCGAAAAGGATCCGAAATCGGTCTGAAAACGTCGAGAACGACGTAAGTTACCTGTAGTTCCGATTTCCATTCATGAGGTCTCTGTCCGGATTCTAGCCGGCTCCTGGGGATCAGATACCGGCTGAAAGGTGTTTGTTTAAAGCCGCTGAATGTCCTCCGTAAACCGAACTACACCCCGGCTCCTACCGCGGCTGTCGAAGCGGGCCGCTCCGAGGTTCTGCTACGGTCGGAGGTCCACCCAGACAGTACCGAGTCAGTCAACCAAAAGGCACGAACTCCACCGTGTCTCCTACCGTATGTCGATGATCTGTAATTGCTACCAGCTGACAAGCCAAAAGACCCCGAAGGAAATATTTTTAACAGCCGTCGCGAAACAGAGTTTGTCAGGAGCCTTGGACCATTCGCGGTGTCTTCTAAATGACAATCTCTTCTAATTTAAAGACATCCACTCAGATATGAAGTTTATAGATGAATATCCGCTGCCGAGTCGAAAATGTGGGTTTTATTCCAGTCGCTTTAGTCCGAGTTTGCCAGCGGCCGTTGACGTCTCATCGACTCTGTCGGTGTGCTACCGGTTTGCCTTGGGTTTACCGGCTCTGTACAGTCACGGTGTGTTGCCAGATCTATACTAAACAAGCAAGTTGGTCTGATAAAACTAACTCGGAACACGCGGCTTGCGTATTCAAAATCAGTCTTAAAATAGCCAAAATTTTAGCCTACAGTTTCTTTATTTTTTTGAGTCACTGCAAAACTGAAATAACCCCAAACCTGAAATCGGCTTTGTTTATAAGCAAAAACCCACAAAAAACTTAAAATACACGGACATGGCAACACTGAATCAGGGAGGCCCACAGGAAATACCAAACGCAGGAAACACCGTCACTTCCTAGCAAAATGTAATTTATTTGATCCACCTTTGATTGTTAATTAATGAGTAGTGTAAGAACAAAAATGACAAATGAACCCTCTATAAAAATGTTTTTATTGTGAATAAAACATTTTCTATTACTATTATTTTTTTTAAATAATTGATTTCATGGCAGTAAGTGAAAATATTCCTCCCATTGTTTAACAAGAACAGTTTAAATTGAGAGATTTATCTTCATTGTTAGACACTTATTTTCATATAGTGCTATTTATTTAATATGAAATTATAATTAACATAATTTTTTCCCCATGACTTGTTGGACAATTTCAAGACAAACTTTGACAACAAGACTAACTTTGCTGTCATTTGTTCAAAACTGCTGAAAATTATACAATTTTAAGTTGAGTGATATTTGTATCTCCCCTATTGCAATACTCAACTGTTTTTTTTTTAATATATTTTGAGATAAAAACAAATCTGTGGTTCTTTTATGTGTGTCACACCATAGGACATTACGTCACACTAAAGGACAGAAATGGTAGTTATTAAATTATTTCTATTTAATTTTGAACATGTCAAAGGTGAAAGAAAGTTTAATTTTGATACAAACAATATCAACATGTATTTTAAACAAACAAAAAAATATTTTCATTAACAAAATCCAGTCTCTTAGTCAATCAGTATGTTACTGAAACTCTTCTAGCACCCTGCTAAATGTGTGGCACAGCTAAATATGATTGATATTCAAACTATATTCATTAAGATGTGAATGGAGTTTTTAAAAACTATATGGCTACTCTTTTTAAGGCATCATTTTTTATTGTATTTACTTTCTGCATTGTTCTCTTACGATCTCCTCCCTTCTGTGTGGATCCCTGTTAATTTTCTGTCTATTTCCGTGTCCTCTCTCTTCCACTAATTTCTCTCCCTCAATTCTTTCTGTCTCAAAACATAGTATCACATGTTACTTATTTTCATGACACTTTATAACAGTACAAGTTTTCTGTAAAAACATCAGAAAATAGTTTAATTAATGTAAGTATTGCATTTAAGAAGACTGAAAATGATCAAAAAAGAATAAAAAGGAGTTAAATAAATCGTATTTAATTATTTAAAATGCTTCTTAAACAGACCTTGTCCTGTGGTGTGACATCTTTGTCACACCAAACAGACATTTTCTGTCACTCCAAAGGATGTTTCAGCCTTTTCCTGTCAATTAATGACCTTGCTATTCTGAGCTAACCTGTCATTAGCGGTTTGCAAAACACATCTGCATCATTTTCCATGATTATGTAGTTTAACATACCTTTTTTAGTAAAAAAATATAATTTAGGGGTGTCACACCAAAGGACAACAAAACGTTCCAAAAAAGTGAAATATTTGAACAATTCTGAGAGAAAAATTGACCATGTGCACATGTCATACTCTTAAGGAGAGGGCATTTGATCTCCAGCAGTTCCTCTGAGTTCAAAACTCCATCTGGGCTTCCTGACAGCCAGGGCTCGCTTGCACACACGACAGTGCCTCTGTGGTTGACTGTAAACCCACAACCCTCTAGCCACTGTAAAGCAGATGCCTCACTTTCTAAGCCATGGTGAGTTGCTGCATTCCCATCACATGTCATAGGCTTCACAGGGGGCTTCAGTAACATGATCATGAATGGGGTCCTTCAGCTAATTAAAGTTTTCTCTGGAATTGGCCGATTTAAAATCAGGATATGGTGATTTGATATTACATATACAAAATGTATTAAGTTCCTACACTTTCAGAAATATATAGATGAAAAAAATTATTGCCATTTACTAAAATAGACACTTGTACAATTATACCGGGTGTATTTATTAACATTTGTATGCTTTTCTTTTTAGTTTATAAAAGTTGTAATTTACGGAACCATGCTTGGGACAGTCACACCATAGGACAATTTTGACATTTGGCTCAAAAATGTAAAAAATCTAATAACACTGCAGCTTTTTTAACAACAGTTCCATGTAGGACGAAGAAATGTTTAACGATTTACAGCATTTTAAATAACGACAATATTAATTATATTCATTTTTATCCTGTGGGACAGTGAAAATGCCATGGCACTCAAGACATTTGTGCAGAAGGCTTGACACAGTCAGTCGAAGATGCTTGAGACCCTCTCAGCTCATCCTGGGTGCAAAATGAAGGAGCCACTGCTCATCTGTGCAAGCAATGCCAGTGAGCCCACTGAACACAGCATTTTCAACCTGAGACCAAACATATTTACTGATGAGTTTGTATTAGCGCTGGGCAACAATTAATTTTGATTAATCTCATCCAAAATAAAAGTTTTTGTTTATATAGGTGTGTGTACTGTATATATTTATTATGTATATATATAAAGACACACACATACAGTATATATTTGGAAAATATTTCCATGTATATATTTATATTCTTATATTTTATATTATATATAAATATATTTAATATAGAAACAACATATTGTTCTAAAATATATACATGCATGTGTGTGTATTATATATCCATAATAAACATACACCGTACACACACATATATTATGTAAACAAAAACTTGCATTTTGAATGCAATTAATCGTTGGCCTGCACTAGTTTGTATACTTAAAAGAAATTTCAAAACTTTCACAGTTGTCTTATTTCAAAATCATTCATTATTATTACACTTGATGTTTACCTACCTTATTCCTTGTATCAGGTGATAGCATGATTAGACTTAATGTTACACTTAATGTACACCTACCAAATCTTACCTTTACCTTACCTTTTGCATATACACTGTGTGCAGAATTACTAGGCAAGTTAATTTTCTGTTCATATTTTTTTTCCCCAAGTATATTTTACCAATTCCAAACCACATCAGTCTTAATAACTATTATTTTTGTATTTAATATTGTAAGAAAAAGTGAAGACATC
>NW_015542410.1:2256138-2258053 GCF_001515605.1 Sinocyclocheilus anshuiensis | reverse complement strand
TATATATATATATATATATATACATACATATATATATATCAGAGTTTTAAAGTATTTAAAACTATATATAAAGACGAAACTTTATGCCAAGTATTACTTTAGTGTCGTTTTGTATGTTGTTATCTTAAATATTATGTACCATATTTGATTTTGCTCTTTGTCTTTTTCTTTGATTATTTTTAGTGTTCATGTTTGTTCTAGTGTATTACATATTTGTTTTATAAATTGTGAAGAAGAAAAAAAAACTTCAATACAAGTAGAAAAAAATATATATTTATTTTATACCATCAGTACTACAAACTATGATCTACAGATGGCAGCAGTGTGCTTAGCGTGTACCGTATGTCATTACCAAAAAAGAAGATTGTACAAGACTCAAACTAACAATGTCATACTGGACAAAACTGCATGGGCAAAAAAAGGTACTTGAAGAAGGTTGGGAGTATGGCTGTATCAACATTAGTAGCTTTGGATGGAGGAGCAATAGAGGTAGAGGAAATGGGAATAGACACTATTGCATGCTGTAAAACAATAAGTATGACTGCCATCCCACCATGGTTATTCTGTTTTCCTATAGTAAATATGGAAATAAAAGACAAAATCTGGCATATATCAAAATATTCAACAGTATATAGAAACCAGGTATGAAGAATAAATACAGATATACACAGATGCATCCAAAGATCCAATAACTGGCAAAACAGGTGCAGCTGTATTCATCCCAGAATACAATATTAACATCCAAAAAAGAATTTCAGATCACCTATCAGTCTTTTCAGCTGAAATAATGGCCATTATTCTAGCACTACAATGGGTAGAGGAAGTTAAGCCGCATAAGATCTGCTCAGATTCCATGTCCTCCTTGACAAGTATCCAGAGTGGAAAATCTGTATGTAGGCAAGATCTTTTAGATGAAATAAATCAATAAATTTTTAGACTAACTCAACAAAAAATGTATACACCGTTTACGTGGGTTCCAGCGCATGTGGGTATCGAGGGAAATGAAAAGGTGGATAAATTGGCAAAAGAAGCCCTGAAGACATAAAATATAGATATAAAAATTCCACTTAGTAATAGCACTACAATGGGTAGAGGAAGTTAAGCCGCATAAGATCTGCTCAGATTCCATGTCCTCCTTGACAAGTATCCAGAGTGGAAAATCTGTATGTAGGCAAGATCTTTTAGATGAAATAAATCAATCAATTTTTAGACTAACTCAACAAAAAATGTATACACCGTTTACATGGGTTCCAGCGCATGTGGGTATTGAGGGAAATGAAAAGGTGGATAAATTGGCAAAAGAAGCCCTGAAGACATAAAATATAGATATAAAAATTCCACTTAGTAATAGCACTACAATGGGTAGAGGAAGTTAAGCCGCATAAGATCTGCTCAGATTCCATGTCCTCCTTGACAAGTATCCAGAGTGGAAAATCTGTATGTAGGCAAGATCTTTTAGATGAAATAAATCAATCAATTTTTAGACTAACTCAACAAAAAATGTATACACCGTTTACATGGGTTCCAGCGCATGTGGGTATTGAGGGAAATGAAAAGGTGGATAAATTGGCAAAAGTGCAGGCCAGAACCATGGCGAGCACTAAGTACCAACTTTACCATTCCCATGGTGAGTTGCCCCTGGGACGTCAGACGCCTGTCCGTGACTTTATCCCCTACGGCCAAAGGCCTAGGCTACATACCAAACTTACCTGTTAGGGCCAGGCTCCTGAGCCCGGGGTAGAGCTCAAGGCCTGGAATCATAATGGATTCCTTTAAGGGGATACGACCAAAAAACCTAGTATCACACTAAGTCTTGGCCTGTCACAAAGGGGTTACTGCTTGCTCTTGCCTAAGCTCTGAAACGAACTGTCTCAACAGACCTCCAGTTGCAACACCCTGTTAAAGTGGGTATCCT
>NW_015542410.1:2254382-2255986 GCF_001515605.1 Sinocyclocheilus anshuiensis | reverse complement strand
AACTTACCTGTTAGGGCCAGACTCCTGGGTCCGGGGTAGAGCTCAAGGCTTGGAATCATAATGGATTCCTTTAAGGGGATACGACCAAAAAACCTAGTATCACACTAAGTCTTGGCCTGTCACACAGGGCTACTGCTTGCTCTTGCCTAAGCTCTGAAAGGAACTGTCTCAACAGACCTCCAGTGGCAAAACCCTGTTAAAGTGGGTATCCTAGGATACCTAAGTGGAGTGGCGCCCAAGGTGAATGGGGCTAAACCAGCTCAAGAAAGGGGACGAAGCAACCGCGCAAAGCCCTCACCGTATAAGATTTTAGAAAAGAACGCAAAGAACTAGCATGCGAACTTACCACAATGTGGATTTTAGAAAGTGCACAAAGCCTTCACGTGCACACTTACCATAACATGGATTTTAGGATACAGTTCTAAGGACCGAGACGGACCAGGACCCCTATGTTGTTCGGGCTCAGACCTGGACTTTCGTGGAATGAAGGATTTAAAGGCTGCTGAGCGCACCTTCGACTCCCTGAACTTCTCGATCACCGTCTCAACGGAGGTACCAAAAAGCTCGGAGCACCGCCGTAGTGTGCAACGAAGCCACAGCCTGACCTGCTGCTGCGTATGCCCTGCCATTTAAGCGCGATGTATCCTGGAGGGGCTTAGATGGCAAGGAGGGAGTATTAAGGGAGGATGTCTCGCCCCAAGGAGAGATAGCTAGCCAGCGTCTCCTCTACAGGGGGCATCCACTCATAGCCGTTTTCACGCATCGCCTCGATTTGGCATAACTCGTATGCTGGAATTGGAAAAAAGAGACAAACGAGAGCGGAGCTTTTTCATCGAAAAACGCCCACAATGCACACAAATCGCCCCCTCAAGGACGTTGTGTGCGTGCTCCTCGCCCAAACAAAAAACGCAGAGATCGTGTGTGTCATCAGGTGTCAAATAGCGACGACACGGATGCCCACACCCTCTAAACGTTCTGCTAGTGCTCGCCATAATATAGATAGTAGATCGCTCTTACCACGTTCAAATGCACGCTTCAAACAAAACAGTCAATGAAGACGAAGAAGAGAATGACGTGTTCTCCCGGCGCCTATTTATACTATAGTCGCACCGGTAGTGACGTCATGGGCTGTCGCCGGCCAACGTGTTGTTGGTGTTTTTCAATGTATGCTTCAGACACGGGTCACGACGAGGCGTTCCCCATAGCGACCCCTAGAGGACGCAGTTCGAAGTTCCCTTGAAAGGGAACTATTTTAACAAGGCTGAGAATAGGGCACACAAGGTTAAATAGTTGCTTAAGATTAATAGGAAAACTCCAGACAGGATTATGTATACACTGTGGAGAAGTGGAAAGTGTAAAACATGTACTCTTGATATATAGGAAATACTCTGAAAAAAGGAAAGAACTACAGAGTGCATGGAATAATGGATTGAACTTAAAAAACTTATTGAGTCGGCCTGGCACACAATATATAATTAAGGCTGTCATGACCTTTCTGAAAGAAACTCAGGTTGTAAACAGGATTTAAAGTTGTTGTCTTTTTTAGAATATATATATATATATATATATATATATATATATATATATACACACACACACACACA
>NW_015542410.1:2232521-2253700 GCF_001515605.1 Sinocyclocheilus anshuiensis | reverse complement strand
ACACACAACACACACACACACACACACACACACACACACACACACACACACACACACACACACACACGACACACACACAAACAGAGTAGATGATAAAAATTTGATATCCCAATGAGCTCACACCTCAGTCCTGCAGATGGCGCTAATGTACTTCGTTTGCAAACCAGACATGATTATGTATACATTGTGGAGAAGTGGAAAGTGTAAAACATTGATATGTTAGAAATACTCTGAAAAAAGGAAAGAACTACAGAGGGCATCGAATAATGGATTGAGTTTAACAAACGTATTGAGTCTGCCTGGCACACAATATATAATTAAGGCTGTCATGACTTTTCTGAAAGAAACTCAGCTTGTAAACAGGATTTAATTTTAATTGTATTATTATTATTTTTATATATACACACACACACACACACACACACACACACACACACACAGAGTAGACTTTAATATTTTATATCCCAATGAGTTCACACTTCAGTCCTGCAGATGGCGGTAATGTACTTCGTTTGCAAACCGCCAAATAAAAACCACAGAAGAAGAAGCTTGTGTACAGGATATATTCTGCACTACAAACGTGAGTACAGTATCTTGTGGTTTTATTAATCCTTTTTTTGTACTGGTGTAATTTCTATTTTCTAAAACATTAGGATCAATTAATTAAAATGCATTTTTTTCTTAAATCATCCCATACGAAAGATTAAATCATTTGGGCATAAATCAGTGGCTTACATATTGAAGTATGTAAATAACTAGCTGCATAAAGTCGTGAATGTACGCCAGAATGCTGATAACCTACAAAAAGCTCAAACCTTATTTATACGTGCTACTCAATTAAAATGTTATTCCATTATATGCATGTGATTGATTAAGCTAAAATTCAGCTAAACAAGCATTGAGATCAATAACTTAAACTATGTGTATCTCACTAACATGTGGAATATTCTCTCCAGGTAAACAAAAGTACTGCAGGGTACATTCAGTTATTTTTTCATGTTTCTTTTCTAGTCTTCCATATGTGGCATCAGTCCATTTGCATGACCAGATAACTCTATTTCCTATATGTATTTGATCAATTGTTTTGCCTAGGATAAATGATTCTTAATTCATGTCTTAATGTTTCAGAGGAATGGATAAAGTCATAACCTGTTTCAACAAGTGCCCAGATGCTTCGGTCCATCTCATCTGTTTTCCCTGGGCAGGTGGAGGCTCTATCCATTATGCTCGCTGGGCCAAAACTCTCAACAGCTCTATTGAAGGTAACTCTGCTACTTAAAACAATCAATCAAACAAACAAACAAATACATTTAATAATATAAGATTAATTGCATTTTTTACATTCATTGTATTAATTACATTTTTAAAACGAAATTTTAATCATTTGATTGTTCATTCAAAGGTAGGATATTTTTAGTTTCATTTAATTGTTCATTTATTTTCAGTGTACTCCGTTCGACTGCCAGGCAGAGAAGGAAGAGCTAAGGAACCATTTTTTCTAAATATGCAGGAAATCATTGATGAGATCATCGGTGTGCTTCTTCCACATCTCAGAGAAAAGCCATTTGCACTCTTTGGACATAGGTTTGTGACACTGTTACTAAAGTAGCAGGAAATGATGATAGGTTTTAAAAAGGTATATATAAAAGTATATGATGTTAAATTATATAAACAAGCTGATGTGTAGGGCCAGAACATGATAGTCAATTGAAAAGGAACATGGGCCAGAACATGACAAATATATACCTTTTTATATAAATAAATAAATACCTGTTCATTTGCAACTTCTTTCTGTAGTTTTGGAGCTATGACCTGCTTTGCTTTTGCCGAACATGTAAAGAAGGTCTACAACCTTGAGCCGATCCACATGTTTCTCTCTGGAGCCTCCGCACCATATGTAAGTGTGATCTGTTCTGTATGTTGTCATATCTGTCCATTTTATGTGTTGTGGTTTATGTTGTTGCAAAGGTGAGAAATTTGTATTATCATTATTTAAAAAACTATACCTTTATGTGTAAATATATTTAAACGTATATGTTTGTCTTCTAAACTTTTGAACTTTTCTGTAAGTCTGAAGCAAGACTGCAGGCACCAAGAAGAAGTCATATGTCAGATCAAGAGTTTCTTGTGTGGGTCACTTCTATTGGAGGCACACCACCAGAGATACTGGCCAATGCTGAGCTCGCCAAACTCTTCTTACCTGCGCTGAAAGCAGATCTCTGTGTAGTGGACAATTATAGGTGGGTTCAGTGTCTTTCTTTAGTGTAAGAAAACATCAACATATGTGGCATGGAACAAACTTACATATAATACTAATCTGTCCGGCAGATGTAGCAGACCATCAACACCCTTCCTGTCATGTCCAGTATCATGCTTCGACGGAAAAGAGGATGCACCCCATGACTTACAAGGTGAATCTGACAGATAAATGGTTCAGTTTTTACTAAAACAATTTTTAAATAGTTTCGGTTTTATAAAGTGGTAAACTTAGAAAGAATAAACTGCTTATTTGTTAATAATTAGAATCACATGTGCATGATTTTGTCATCATTTACAAGCTTTAGTTTTATGTGCAATTCTTGTATTGTGTCTCTTTTTGCTTTACAGCTTGGAAGGACATGACAAGTGGTGACTTCACTGTGCAGATGCTTCCTGGATCTCATTTTTACTTGAAAGAAGCAGCAAATGAAAAATATCTACTGGACCACATCACAAAACATCTTGAGACAGCAGAGATGGACTATTTATAGAAACTCTGTATTTCATTATCTAACTGCAAACATGATACATTTATGATATAACTACAATTTATTCCTAATTCATATTCAACACATTTTCGTGTCTGTGAAAAAAAAAAACTGAATAAACGGAAAATAAACCAATTGATGCCAAAATAATCATTCCATTAATTGAGCACAGAAATATTCATGACGTATTTTGACCAATAAATCATGAATAACCTAGATGTACACAGATACAGTAATGTTAGAGGATAAAAATATGCTATATGAAAATAATTGTCAAGTATTCAACGCAAAGCTGTAAAAATTAGCTAAACTAATTGTATGTATTTAAACAGAATGAATGGTTGAATGAAAGGGGGAGGGGGAACTATTAATAACATTTGTACATTTTCTGAATAAAAAAGGTGAAAAGTGCAAGAAGTGTTGTGGGAATTTGCCACGGTTACTAAAGTGTTCTGAGTGGCTATTACACGTTGCTGTGAGGTCTTTAGGGTGTTGTTCTAGATGATGGAAAAAGTCAAACTGATCCCACCCCAAGTGTTTTTCGGATTTCTGAGTGGTCGTGGGCACATGTCACGGTGAGACGATGAAACGTCTCAGTGAGTGAGTAACTGTTGAGTGTTGCTATGCTGTATAAATTATTGAATAAACTGCACTTGCGTCGCCCCGTTACCAAGAGACCCGCTTACCGTGTTTACTGCTGGACTCACAACAGCGACTGACAACACATCTGAAAGTTGCATCAGTTTCGGTAAGTCAAATGAATGTTTTCAGTGGTTTACAAATGACATGTATATGAACTTTACTTAACAAAGATTTTACTGTTAAATGTATATGAATACACAAGTCAAAGTATATTTTAGGTGCAGAAACTCAATTTTCATTTAAGTTTAACTCGTAGCCCTGCTGTGTGACAAATCATTTCATAAAAGTACAAATATTCAATATAACCTCTCAATTACGAGGTCGTGAAATACATATAGGCATAAATATATGATAAATGCAGGATAAATACACAGGAATAAGTAAAAGTTATTTGCTTGAAATGTCACGTCAAATATCCGAGATTGCTTGCTCTGGCATTATAATTTTTTTTGTCTTTTATCATTCTGATTATTTATGCATCAAATACATTACTAAACGATATAATAATTGTTAATTTGCTATTATTACTAGTAGTTTTACTAAACTATGATGCTTCTTAAAATACAGAAAAGAGAAGTTTGCTTTACCAGAGTGAATTTAACTGATAGGCTGATAATGTCCAATAATAATAGTAGTTTTAAAAATAGTTTCATTAATATATATTTTTCGCACAAATAACAATTGGGCCAGTTAGCCACCATGTAAAGATTGTGTCTTAAGAACTAGTTTGAGCAGCAGTTGCCAAGGGGTAATCAGTCTTACGTTTCCAATTCAAATAAGACCAATCTACCTTTTCATAACTGAATTAAAAAAAAAGTTATGACCAGTCTTGAGAAAAAAAAAAAAAAAAGATGACAAACTTTTTAAGGCTAGTCTAAACAGTTTATGCAACCTGCCAAATCAAAACACAAACAGATTAGAACCTTTTAGAATCAGATGGTTAACCATCTGCCTGTTTACTAGAACTACTTCTTTTGTCTTTAATTGTCATCTTGTTTCTATGATACCAGCAAACATGGCCACCCTGAGCTCCAAGCCAGGCTTGCGTTACAGTGTGTCTGACTGGGCGACTAATAATAAACAGATATCACACACTGCTGAAAACAAGCGCAATATTTCACATGAGATACGCCAGGAAGGAAGAGCTCTGCGCAATGAGACGACCAGTAAGGTAATGATCAGGGTGGTTTGAAAGTTGTTTGACAGCGTAGAAAGACTGTAGCACTAATTATCAAATATTTTGCTGTTATTGTTATCAGACAAACTGGGATGAGTATGACAGCAGCAGGCGACTGAGTGACAGAATCAATGACGTCACGCGCTGGTGGGAGAATCTGAAAGCTTGTGCACAGCAAGTGGATGCAGAAATGGACGCTCTTACTCTGGTGATTAATGAGTTCATAAAAACCATGTTCACACTTCTTTTCTCCATCTTTTTAAGTTATCTTAAAGCAACTATATGTATTTTTTATTATTATTTAACCTTGAAATATCAGTTTTAAAAACATTCTGATGGTACACTTCTAATAAGGTGAATGGATGCCTATATCTCACAATATAGAGTTTATATCTCGCAGTTTTTACTTTTTCTCATAATTCTGAGTATATATCACACAATTTCTCACAATTCTGAGGGGGGAAAAAGTCAAAATTGCGAGATAAAAACTCGGAATTCTGACCTTTTTTCCTCACAATTCCCACGTTTACATCTCACAATTCGGATTTTATATCTTGCAATTAAGTTTTTTTTTCCACCACTGAATAAAAATTGCAATGTTTTTCTTCACAATTGCGACTTTATATCTCAGAGAAAAAAGTCAGAATTGTAAGATATAAAGTGGCAATTACCTTTTTTACCTTTTTTATTCCTTGGTGGAAGCAAGCTTCCATAAATAATCTTTGTTTTAATTAAAAAAAATCCAGTGAAAAAAATGTATTGTTAAAAAAAATCAATGTAATGTAAAAAAAAATTAATAAAATCTCAAGTCTAATCATGAACCCATAAAAATTGCTAAGTCCAAGGAGGAGACAGAACGAGCTCTTGCTGCCACTGTTCTGCCCCTTGAAGTCACTGCGGAGTGCTTGAACCTCAGGGAAGGTCGTCGTGGCAAGGAGCTGGTCAGTGACCCTGTAGAAGCTGAACTAAAGAAGGAAGTAGAGGTGATTGATGGAGCACAACGCATCCTTCAGCAGTGCATTGACCAGGCCTTTGAACAGCTGTGGTAAGTACATTCAGATAGACATTAATTGGTTTGAACCATTCAGTATCAATCTGCTTTGTTTATTTTGGATGACAATCATATCTCACTTGACTTTTGCCTGTTGATATGATGAAGATTATGTGGTTGCTAATCTCGGCATATCTTCTTAGTCGGTTACAGGAAGCACGGCAACAGTTGACCATTGACCTTCAGGATAAAATAGAGGCCCTTGATGTGGACATGTCATGCTTGTCTCTCACTATGCGGTCACCTGAGATCTCCCTGAAGCCAAACCCCACAAGAGTGCCCCCCGGGTGAGCTTAAGAGTAATCTTACTTCTAAAGAGCTATCTTAACATAATAATAATAATTGAACATCCAGAGACTATAGGCCAAGTTCTACGAAGGGACCCCAAATAGGTAAAATCTTAATAAAATATTTTTTACAAATATAATATTTTTTTTTTTTTTTTTGTTCATTTTTGTTTGCAGTTCCACAACTCCACAGCAGTGGGAGCAGTTCAGCCGATACAATGTTGCCCGAGCTAAAGAAGAGATGCAGGCCTCTGTGCAGATAAGAGAGAACAACAGCATCACAAGAGCACAGGTGCCACATCTGGTCTACAGATTTAAACTGAATCATTTAGTGTAGTAAAAAGCTTTTTTTTTTTTTTAAATATTCAAGGGACTTTTAAGATGTTCAAAATGACTTGCAGTTCAACACTGTAACAGGATATCCGTTCAATATGATATCCGTTCACTAAATACATCTTCTCTCTTAGGTGCAGAATGAGCTGGAGGCCCAAAGAATGGCAGTGGAGTTTGCTCTCCGTAAGCGAACTCACCACGAGGAACAGGCCTATCATGAAATGCAATGGCAGCTAAAAACTGTAAGGCCTCTTCTTTATTCTCCCCCTTTTTTAATATCATTCTGGTGTTTTTGAATATGCAGTGAAACTGGGAATGATGAACTATCATCTAGTATAATAGGGAGTTAAAGAAAATTACACACAATTGAAATATGAATGTGGAAGTTCAGCAATGAAATATGGGTCAGTTGGTCTTTATTCCCAAATAAACCCCACAGGGTGATCAAATGAGGTGTAAAAGATTTAGTATCATTCTGAAGGGGTTTATTTCGCGATAATAACCAGCGGACTGCAAAATATCCTCCTATTATATGACTTCCCGCAAAAAAAATCAATACATGGACATTGATTTGAGTGCATACTATTTGCTTATTGAAAAAACAGACTGTGGAGTGATATGAGAGATGTGAAACTAGCACAGTGGTTGTTGGGGTCTATACAAGTGATTATTCAAAAATATCTGATACTGTAATGTAGCAATTGACCAATCAGAAAGTAGTATCCCATGTGGTAATGGATGGATCTTTCTTTTATTTTAGTATGTGTGCCGATATCTTTCAGACTCAAGAAGAGATTGCTGAGCTGGAGAAGGACATTTGTCACCTAGAGGAGGACATGCAGGCCAAGACGGCTCCTCTAAAGCTGGTCCACACCCGTCTAGAGAACAGGATCAAGAGGCCTGGCATAGACCTGTGCCGAGATGAGGTAAACTCTACAACCAGCTGATTGGCAACTTGCATAACGGTGCTGTCACATTAGCAAAAATTAGTCAAAATTTTGCAGGCAAAAAAGGTTGTGTACTATTGTACTATTGTGTGAAGATGTATGCAGTACAACTTGCATAAAAGTTACTTTCAAACCAAACAGCTTTTCTTTGGTCAATGCCTCAAATTCACAAGACGAACTTGAGCCTAATCATAACATTGGCATGGGGAAATCTTGCACCCTCATGCTAAATTCCATATTTCTTTTCACCTTATTTTGCAGCACAAAAGTAAGCTATTTTCTGTAAATGTGCAAGACTTCTGATTCATTAGCTATCCACCTTATTCTTCCCGTAAAAATGGGCGTGGCCATTTGTAAATTTCATGGGTCTTGCTTCTGGTCTTATTCGCTTCCAGCTATTTTTAGTTGCTTGATATTGCAAATTGGTGTGTCTTACCATATTATTTTTATGTATTATCTTAATTATGAACACACTGGTTTGTAGTGCAAACAGTTTTACCATTTACTGCACGTTGTAATTCTTCTCGGTATTTCCCTATAGCGGCTAATGAACCAGAAGTCTCGCCCATAGGCTTACTTCCACATTGAAGAATAAGGTGGATAGGTAAATATCTAGAACAATAATAAAGTGTAGTAAACAATAAAACTATTTATGATTACGATAATAAATGAAAATATAATATGATATTAAGCATAACATAACAAATATCAAGCAGCATGTGACACCAGAAGCCTTGCACATTCAAGTTACAAATGGTTACAAAACCCACTCTTACGTTAAAAAATAAGGTGGATTGAAATTACTGGATTTCACCAAACAACAATAATGTGATCGTACATTGTCATCAGCAATAAAGAGATGCATGACCTTTGTTCTAGTTAATTTCACCCTGTGAAAAACAAACACAATCCATCTTAATCTGCTGCGTTTTGATTGGTTATCTCATAACCTGTTACTCCCAGGTTCAGTTTGGTTTGGTGGATGAAGCCAAGCAACTGGAAGTCACCATTCTGGCACTGAAACAGAAGTTAGCACACGCCCAGTGAGTCCACTGTTTTAACTCAATTCCTCCTTGTATTTTATATCAATACTGCAAATTCAAAAAAAGTCTGACCTGTGAACACCTTTGATTCCCAGGCACTCTCTGCAGTCTCTGAAACAGCATGAAGCTCAGATGATAGAGGATTTGTCTCGTAAGCAGGACGCTCTGTCGCTGGAGCAGCGCAGCAGCCAGACCCGTCAGCGCCTGACTCTGGGGGTCCAGACTGAGGGTCTGCCCTCAGCTGTGGTGCCTCTCACCAATTCTAGTGGCAGACACAAGCTGGACCTTGCTTGAGTTGACACCGTTTCATACCTCATACTTACGGTGACGTCACATTTGCCATTGCTCAGCAAAATTTTATGGGGAAAATCCAGTCATTCCCACAGGAATACAGGAGGAGTTTCACATGAGGGCATAAAATAAGGTGACCCGACATGCCACTTCGCGGGGACACGTTCTGCCCAGGATTTCTAAATTGCCTAAAATCAAGCATAGCGTTAGTTTTGGCAGGTCAGGTTAGTCAAGCTCGCATCAGCTGACTCTAAGCTGATCCACGTCTATAGGGATGCGACATCTATCACAGCACCCATATATAAGAACCTTAACCAGCTTTCGCGTTGCTCAATAGCTAATTACCCTCCTCCATCCCCAACTCCTCCTCTTGTTCAGTCAGGATTCGGCTTTCTGAGTCTTCTTTAAATCAGAATTACTTCTAAAATGTTTACATTAAATTATTGAACACTAATGATATCTGCAATACATTTATGTTAGTTCTGTTCACCCTGGGGGGTTATTGCTGCTCTCCCTGCTCTCTTCCATGCTAGGCTGCATGGATGCGCAGGGAGTTCTTGCCCAGAACAGAGCCATACCGCCAATCCAAACTGTATGCTAATTGTCAGTCATCTTTGATGATAATGGTCCTGACAGAAATAACCAGGTTTTGGCTGTTTGCGCTGCGCAGATCGATCGTTGTATGACATCCGTCTGCTCTCAGTGCTCTGCTCTCTACAGCTCTCACGGTACTTAGATGTCATACAACGATCGATCTGTGCAGCGCAAACAGCCAAAGCCTGGTTATTTTAGGCAATTTAGAAATCCTGAGCAGAATGTGCCCCCGTGAAGTGGCACGTCTGGTCACCTTAGCATAAAAGTTTCCCATGCAGACTTTACTTGTGTTTAAGTTGGAAGTGTTGGAAACACATTTATAAGTCAATGACATAGGTGTGACATTTAGCAACTTGGTCTGGCCAGTCATGGTGAGGTAATGAAGAGGAAGTACAGTAGATAGACACATTTCGCAGACACTTTTATCCAAAGAGGCTTACAGTGTGTTCAAGGGATACATTTTATCAGTACTTACATTCCCTGGGAATTAAACCCAGACCTTTGGAGTTGCCAGCACTACGATCTACCAGTTGAGCTGCAAAAATGGGCAATTTAATTGGTAAGAGAGAGGATGGAAACTATTTATTAATTTGCAAAATAAATTGTATTTTCTTGATTCCAGTATTTTACAAATTTGTTTCCTTATGTTTACCAGCCTCAAGATAGAAAACAAATGTGTATTCGATGTGGTAATGGCTTCTGAGTATCGCATTTCAAACATTTATTTGATTTTATGAGCTAAAATGGAGCAAACATCTTAAATATGAAAACGTACTAACATGTTTTAATAGTTGTATAATGATTATTTTCTTGACTCACGGTAACCTGCATGTGGATCATTGTGTTGCATTGTTAAATGGCCTTTTTTGATTTCACAGACCTTTACAACAACAATGTTAATCCATCTGTCAACAGCTTTCTGTTTTATGTCTGGGAAGGGAAGATAATGTCATATGAAAGCCTCTATTTAGACTGGACTTTGACTCTCAGTGATGAACATGATAAAAGAATGGGTGACACAAAAATCTATGCCTAGCCACTGGTGAGGATTTATCAGTTCTGTTGAAGTTAACTGCTACACTAATGTATCTAAATGGGACTATTTACGTCTATGCGAAATAACGAGGAGGAAGGTATTTTTAATGAGGTTAAGTGCATGGCAAATATGGCAGAGCTCAAATCGTGGTTGGTCACAAGAGTATGATCAGTTTAGATTTAAATGCCATTATATGAAGACTAAGGTGCTACTTTTGGTGTTGATATGTTTGTTGTTATAACTGTTCTTATAATCCTAAAATTGAGGTTGTACACAGTTGCTGAACTTTCTGGTTTCTTTGGTTTTTAAGCTCAGTGTCTTTAAATACATAATTTGACATGGTTAGGCATGTTTGGTTTGAGCTGGTATTGTTTGAAATGTAATTGAAATATTTAGAATATACTACATTCACTGGTTTTAATCATTTTAGACTTTTATTAAAGCATTTATCTTTTCTTGAGATCCCTTGTGAATAAATCACTTATAATTTATACTTTGCATGTTTATACTGATATATATTGGAAATTTGTACTGAATTTATACTAATATATTGGAATATATGCAACCAGAATGATCATACTTCATAAACTGATCCCATGGCTTTTTGCAAGCCACTATAAAAGTGTCAAGTTAATTCATTGTATGTGTGCAATAGCCTTTCCTGAATGACATCCCCAAACAGACTCCTAGTGAGTTTACAGCTTTAATGGTTTAACCGTCCAGTTCATTTCAAGTGACAGAGTCACGGCTGGATGGGCTCAGCTTCCTGCAAAGCCCAATTATTCTGAATCATTTCACTAAAGGGGCCTGATCTAGCGTGTGCACCAAGGGCAAATAAGGCAACGTTAGACTGTATAAATGGCATCTTGCTGCATTAAGTGCCCATCCCTGCGCCTCATATCAGACCAATTCAAGCTCTTAGATGCACTAACTGCCCATCTAACACCCCTTCCACCCCACCCTATTCGGTGCCTTCCAAATAAATACGAACTTTTGTGCAAATACGAACTTCCTTATTGTCTTCATGTTTTTTGCTCACACAGATTGGAGAGTGTTCAGCACTTTTTTTGATTCAGGAACGGCTATTCCTCCAAATGGAATAACGAAGGAATATTGACAGCCAATGGAGAGCCTATAAAAAGGAGGCATTAGTTAACTGATCTAGGTGAGCTACGAATCGACAAACTGATCTGACATGGAGTTGACAGCATCCAGCTTCGTCTCATTGTTGGTCTACATCTTGACCTTCTTGCTTGGACTTCCCGGCAATCTCCTTGTTCTTTTCGTGTACATCCGTAAGGCTCGAAAACACGGTGCCACCCCCAATGTAGTCTACGCTCTAAACCTGTGTGTGGCAAACCTGGCTCTAGTGTCGTGGATGCCAGTCAAAGTGGCCGAGACGCTCCAAGGTTGGGCTCTTCCAGCTGCGGTTTGTCCTGTTTACAGCTTCTTTCTGTTTTCTTCGGTCTACGGGAGCAGTTTGATCCTCACAGCAGTCGTCGTGGGCCGTTATCTGAGTATCGCCTATCCCATAACTTACAAACTATACCGCCGGGCGCGTACCTCTTGCCTGGTGAGCGCCATCTTGTGGCTTTTAGTGCTTGTACACTTGGGTTTTGCTTTTATTGCTGAAGGAGGGGGCCATTTTGTGTCTTTATCAGAGGAGAATGTCTCGGCATGCTATGAAAACTTCACCCAGGAGCAGTTGGAAGTGCTGGTGCCGGTACGCCTGGAGATGGCGCTGCTGCTCTTCATGGTGCCGCTTGTTTTGTCAGCATTCTGCACACTGCGCTGCCTTGTGCTTGTCAGACACTCAGCTTTGCCCTCTGTTGGGAAAAGAAGGGTGTTAGCCATTGCACTCTCCACTTTAGTAGTATTTGTGGTCTGTTATTTACCCTACAATGTTTCCCACGTGGTGGGCTTTGTCTTGTACACTAATGTGGAGTGGAGAAGTGAAGCCATGCTTTCCTGCTCCTGCAATGTATTTCTTGAGCCTATGGTCATGTTAATGCTTTCGCCGTGGACGCCGAGGGATTTGGTGGTCAGATTGTGCCGCAAACGAAGGAACGTGTTATGCAAGTCCTGGCATCAGAATCACTGCAGCAGGGCTTCCAGGAACCCTCAAACAACAACAACACAAGCTGTGTCAATAATAAGCCATGGTGAATCTAAAGATGACAAAGCAAAAGCAAACAAAGCATACTCGTCCATAAAAGTGACCTGATTAGGGTACGGCAAGACACTCATAGAAATAAATGAGATATTGTCTTTGAACATGGATTTTTTTTTTTGCTTGTGAGTATGAGTCATCCAAACAGACGAAGGATATGTATGAGCTGTGAGATGTTTTGGTGTTTATTAAAGATATTGAATGAGAGTGCATGATCTTATAATATTTTGCAAGACATTAGCTGTTTGAGAACTTTTCCTTTTCACTTATGTTTGCCTCTGTATTATATGATTGTTTTAGTGTTTTTAACTAAAAATATAAACAATAGCAAGTTATTATAATGACCAAAAAAAAAAAAAACATCTAGGGGATATTTTCGAACAAGAGGGAATATCTATAGTAAATCTGAAGCGGTTCTACGGAGACTCCATGTATATTCTTTTATTTCATCCAAATCTGAAAAACAGAGTTGATGACCTATGTGTATAATTTGTGACTATTCTGTGAAACAGTTATTCTGTAATTATTGTAATACTTGTACTATAAAATCGTATAATGTGAATGTGTAAACTATTTAACATGGGCACTGTATTGTAAATATAAATTAAATTGCTCTTACATTCTTTAGGACTCTTTCATTTTCCTGGTGCAGTTTTCTGTGTATGGAAATTATGAATTGATGCATGCATGTAATATTATAAATGTTTATTTTTTTATGTGTGCACTTCTAAATTCAACATGTTCACACAAAAGTCACTACAGGACCACAGTGATGTCCAGAAATTGTTATCCTTAATATCTTTTTAAAAAATACCCCTTATACTAATTTTGGGCCTAAACAAAACAATAGTCCTTTATTTTCATATTGAGTAAGTGTGGACAAAACCCATGTGATAGTTTGCGGTTTGCAATAGGGCACTACCCAGGAAAGATCAGAGAACTGATAAACATGCATGTTAAAATCTACTGTTAAAAGTGCGATGGAAGCCTGAGCCGTAACCTGAAAAGTTTTGGTGAGCATTTAAAAGTCTTAAAATCTATTTAGATGTTTTTGAAAATATGTTGAACTGGATTACACCTGTTTTACTTCTTTATTGTGGTGAAAAACTATAAAAACACAGAACTGGTAAGTAATTTTTACAAAACATCTCCAAAGTATGCACTAAAATATAAAAAGCTTTCTTGAAATAACAGTGTTATATATGCATTTTTATTAAAAAAAAAAATACAAGATGATAGCAGTGCAACAATGTTGCCCTGCTGATTTGCATGATTTTCTCACATTTTCACAATAGTTTTCATTAATTGTCATTCATTATATATGCATCAGAATTTTATAGTTGATTATTAATTAAAAATACCTAAACCTGATTGTATGAAGATCAAAATTTACATTGTGAATTATTTCATTTATGTTTTTGATTGGCACAGTCATTTGTTTTGTATTACCAATACAGCATTTTTTTTTTTCAAAAAGCTCTCAGCCGTTTGATCATGGAACATAGATGATGGAATCAATATGTCATTTAATGCAAAAACCATTTAAGGTTTAGCCAAAAGAAAGAAAGAAAGAAAGAAAAAAAGAAAGAAAGAAAGAAAAGTTATTCTAAAGAATGTTTATGCTGCTCTTGCCATACTAACAGCTCATAATAATCACATCTGTGCAACAGTAAAAAGAAAAGCAAAAAAATCCTATTTTTTTTTAGACTTGGAATAGAGACTAATGTTAAGTCGCTTTGGATAAAAGCGTCTGCTAAATTACTAAATGTAAATGTAAGTAACTTCATGGTGTTTTTATGTAATTTTGGAGCTAGACAGACTTGATCATTAAGACAATCAAACCTGGGAAGAACTGCACAACAATGCTTAAACATGTGAAAAAATGGATGCAAGAATGAATAATAATAACTATCCATTTATTTCAGCCTCCAGACTTTAAGTGTGGTCTGATGATTTGTATTTTTAATTAGCATTAGCTAGGCTAGTAGGCCTGAGGGTATTGATGCAAAGAAACTGGGTGGGTGGGGGGTACAGTGGCTCAATTCTAAACATGTTTTCATAATATGGCAGAATGCAAATCATTCTGCGCTTTTCTGTATCTATGCCATCCAGGTGTCTAGAGTGCGTAACGGAAGCACATTTCAAAAGAGTCTATTGATTTTGATCTACCAATAATAGAGAGAAATTTTGGTAAGTTCCAAATAAAACCGATTGTTTTTAGTTTAAGTACTTTTATTCTGCTCATTTTTTCATAATATTAAAAAAATCGAAGAGAATACATCTCAGAACTGTGCGTGTTTATATATTACAGGTGCTGTTTTAAGGACTTGCAGGGTTGTTTTCTACAGTAAAGTAAAAAACTTTACCACAGGCCGTCAACAATGTCAGAAGATTCAACAGTGTTTCTCGCCATATATATCATCACATTCCTGATTGGTTTTCCTAATGCTGTGTTGGCATTCTGCTCATGTATTCGCAAGATTCACCGTAAACCTATCCCCATTGACATATTCATGTTGAACCTCACTGCTTCTGACCTTGTCTTCCTCACCTTCCTGCCTGTTAAGATGAAAGAGGCTGTAGATAACATGGTTTGGAACATGCCCTATATTTTGTGCCACATCAATATGTTCATGTTCTTTCTACCTTTTTATTCCAGCGGCCTGTTCTTGACAGCAATTAGCGCTGAGCGCTATGTGTGTGTAGCATTTCCAGTTAAGTATAAAAGTCCAAAAAGAATCATTTACACAACATTTATATGCGTTATCATCTGGGTGCTATGATATTTAGATTCTAATGATGCGGACAACATCACTAATAAACGCCATTTGGTGGCGGAACCTCAGAGATGTTACAGTAACTTCACTGCAAAACAGCTGAGAGAACTGCTTCCAGCACGTCTAAGTATAGTAGTGGTGTTTTTCCTTCTACCCCTCCTTATCTGCTGCTTCTGTTACATCAGTTTAATTCATATTTTGATGAAGTGTCCTCTCTTCAAGCGACAGCGTAAACTCCGGGTGGTTGGACTGATTGTGGGGACTCTCCTTGTGTTTGCCATTAGTTTTGCACCCTACAATGCATCACACATAGTGGGCTTCATCAAAAAAGAAAACCCATATTGGCGCATTAAAACTTTAATGCTGAGCACTTTAAACGCATGTTTTGATCCTATTATATTTTTCTGTATCTCCAAGGATATGAGAAGGGCTATCAAAATATGTGTGAAGGCCTTGTGCCGTTTTATGCCTATTTAACGTAATTTGTTGTTGTTGTTGCTGTTGTTGTTGTTGTTAACTTAAAGGGATAGTTCACCCAAAAATGAAAATTACCCCATGATTTCTTCATCTTTCAGACGAATACAATCTGAGTTATATTAAATAATGTCCAGGCTAATCCATGCTTTATAATGGGAGTGGATGGTAGCCCAAAATTTGAAGTCCAAAAAATTGCACCGATCCATTATAAAAGAAGTCCACACGGCTCCGGGGAGTTAATAAAGGCCTGCTGAAGCGACGCGATGCGTTTGTGTAAGAAAAATATCCATATTTACAACTTTATAAATCTTAATCTCTAGCATCCGCTAACTGTTGTACGCACGTTCACGAGAGAGTGGCGTCCAGCGGATGACGTAGCACATAGGCAAACGCGGTGACGAACGTGGAAGCGCAGAGGAGAGAGCAAAATAAAGAAGAATGTCATATACACCTAGGATGGCTTGAGGGTGAGTATATCAGGGGGTAATTTTCATTTTTGGGTGAACTATCCCTTTAAGAATGGTGTCATCAAAATGTCTTCTAATTAATTACCCAAAGCAAATGACATCATCCTACACTTCAATTACACTGTACACGATTTTAAAGTATATGCAGAAAAGGATCCTACACCTTGAAAAATATCATTGAAATAACTGACCTGGGAACATCACGACTGCGTTTAGATTGACAGGGTCGCTACAAAGTGTTCACTGCTCCCTTTTCCAGGATATCTGTTGAAATTCACTTCACTTGACAAAACTCCTTCAGAATAGAAAACAGTACACCATATTAGAGAGGTTTCTGATATGATGATGAAATGAAGGGGTTCGTTGGTTGTATTATGGGGGTGTGAAACACAGTAGGCAGTCTGTCAGGAATGAGTGAGATGGTTTCTTAATTGAAGAGAAGCACTCAATGGAGTTGGTTGATGTCTGATTTATTGAAAACTTTGTGGGTATACATGGATGTGGTTTTCTGAAATGGATTAAACAAGAGAAATAAACTTAATGATATGAATATACAAATGTTCCACAATAAACATTAAAACACTAAACAGCACACAACATAAATATAACCATGCTATATTAAACTATATAACATGGGCGCTTATGCTCTAAATGTCCACAATATCCGCACATGAATGCAGCACGAGGGCAGGGTAACATGCCTGGACATGTACTAAGTGGATGATTGCTACATGCGAACAAGAACCGTCGCATAACGCGCACACACAATAATAAGGTCAATATTCAATAATAACACAATGTATAGCATATAAGCATCGCACAACAAGGAATATCACAGAAATACTCGCGAATGCACTGAATCGAGCAGGTAATACAGGCAGTGCTATGTTAATTGGCTACTCCTTAATCGGTACAAGAATAACAGCTGATCACTTACTTCACATGTACGCACACTGTAACCCAGTATAAACTCGAAGTCAATGTCTTTAAAGTAACTCTGAATGAACTAGAATACAGCTGCCAAACTCTCCATCTTCTCACGTGCGCTGCGTCTCTCTCTAGCCTGTGATTCAGCTCCGCCTCCCGTGGTGACATTGCATCCGCGCTGAACATTCTGATTGGTCAGAATCATCCGTGACTTAGTCTTCTGGACACCGGCCCTCCAGGACCGAGTTTGGACGCCCCTGCTCTAGCCTGTGATTCAGCTCTGCCTCCCGTGGTGACATTGCAGCCGCGCTGAACATTCTGATTGGTCAGAATCATCCGGGACTTCTTCTTCTTCTGATGTTTATTGGCGGTTTTGGCAAACCAAGTTAAAGGTGCATTACCGCCACCTACTGATCTGGAGTGTGGAGTGAACAGATTTGGTAGAGAGAAGGATATTAAAAAATAAAAAATAAATATAAAAATGTTATATATATACCACAATTACAATTTATATTCTTTCCAAAAATAAATTATCATAAATATTAGCAAATGAAAGGCAGAAAATCAGTCCACTGCCAAGAAGTGCCACAATTTCAATACCAATAGAGACTACTGTGTAATCTGTTGTTATCTAGCCTATGTATGCTGTTGCATCATTTCAAATGCATCTAATTTTTCACAAGATGCAACAATAAACAACTGATTACTGAGATTTTCAGTGTTTTCAGCACATTTGGAAATATGAAATCTAAAATCAACAAGCTTTATTTTTAGCTCATTGCTGTGTGGTTGCCAGGGTGTCTTGGGTGGTTGCTAAGTTGTTCTGACTACAATTTACACAACAGTGTTGTTATGCAGTGACTAAGGTGTTTTTGGGTAGTTTTAACATATCGCTATGTGGTTGCTAGTTTTGCTAAAGTGTTGGCAAAGGTGTTCTAAACTTCAGAGTACCATTGCTGTCTGGTTGGTTACTATATGATATTTTGTCTACATATATGATTTATCAGCTAAGCTAAAATTGTTTGAAAATAACTTCACTATTTTAGGTCTGTTGCACAAATGATTACGCACGAAGTGCAATACATAAAATTAGTGGTTCGTTCTAAACCCTTAACTCTAAGCATGAGTAATTGTGATGCTTGTGTAACTTCTCTTTCTATGGAGGAACCAGAAGATATGAACTGCTAAGGTTAGGGCGATACACCAAAAAATAGCTGATGCAATATGCCTGTCACGGAAACGGGTGTGTGGAGGCAGGCAGGATGACGAGGACGACAAGGATTCCAATAATGATATTTAATGTAGACACAACAAGGCAGATTCAGGTAGGAGAGACACACACTCGGGGTAACATTCACAATAACCGACAACTAAGGCTCAGACAGACAGGAACTAATATAGGGTGGATAATTACTGGCAGACAGGTGATCACAATGAGGGTAATTAACTAATGATAGTATGGCTAAACCAACAAAAGGGGAAGAAACCACAATAAACATTTTCGAGGAGCGGCCACTGGAGGGTGCTTTCTAACTGTCCAACCGAAGCTCTCTAAATCTTTATATTCATATTCCCAACAGTCTTTCAAAAGATTTTTAACTGGATGATATTCTGAGTGACTCTTTACACCAGCCCAATATCTCATCCTCAACTGTAACCTATGGTTTTGCAATCGGCACAATTACTCCGTGCTTCCAATCCACTGGCGATCATGCCTGTTTTCCAAATCTTATTAAAAAAACTTAAAACCATACCTAAAGATTCGTCTGATAAATGTTTAATCATCTCATAACGATATCCGGTTTGTTTTCATGATTAGATATGTGCTTTTTAAATTCTTGCCCATTTGCAATTAAGCTTCTTGCATTCCATTGAAATATTGTTAACACCATTATGAACCACCACATACTGTTTGAGTATTTGATGCTTGCATCTTTAGTTTGTCATTAATCATTTCCACTGAAATGCCCTCTATCTCTAGGTATTTTTCAGCTGCTTTTATTATAATTTTGATTCTCTCTGTCCGGCTTTCCGTTTGTGCAGAACAATTCACCACTTCCACCATAAACGTGACAAATGCCACTTTGTCATAAACCTTTATACTCTCTTTTGTTGTTTTTTGCACTTGATCCATCTTTTGCAAAAATCTGACCGGCCCACATTAAACAAAATGGTCCGGCCCCTCTGGCATTTGCCAGAATTGCCAGATAGCCAATTCGCCCCTGCCTAAATGACTTGTGTCATCAAAGCAAATATCAGTCCTATAATTTTTCTCTTCCTCATTTTCTGAAGACTAATTTAATAGTGTAAAATGTAACATGTCCACCCTGTCAATTTATATACTTGAAACATATTATATATCTATTAAAATGATTCCTAAATCTTCTGCTAATTAAAAAACAAACAAACAAACAAACCTGCTCATTCCAAAATCCACCAAACTATAAGAATGACCTAGAAATCACTTTCAGAAACACTTTCACGGTACTTACTTTGTCAAAAAAGTCTAATGGTGAAGTTCCTTGACTTCCTGTATATTCCCTCAAGAGATAAGAGTTACATATAACTGAATGTTAATCCATTACATTTCTGTTGGCACATCTATTTTACAATGCTCTCCTACCTTAAAACACATTTCTTTAAAAAAATATATTTTAAATACAAATAATATTCAGGTGATAAAGCCAGTAGTTATAAGCCAGTATCATGCCAGAGGACTGGACACACAAAAAAAGTGATCGCCTCGTGACCAGGGGCGTGTCTACGTGGTGGCCAGTGGTGGCACCGGCCCCCCGGTTGTGATACGTTTTCGACACATTATACAGACAGTCGTGTTACTATAAAACGTCTCAAGAAGCAGTTTTCTCCGTCTCCATTATCCAACGGGGCCATACAGCAGCTGTTTTGCGGTCGTGCATTGGCTATTGTGAGAGTACTGACGTAATCATATAGCCGTCATCATCCCGATTTAAATCCTAAATATCAAACATGTTTGATATGATCGGGGCGGCCCCGATTTGTGTGCGAGCAGATCGGTAGGTGCAAGATTCGATCGGTGAACGCCTCACATTACCAGATAATCCGCGCCGAACATCGGGACCGATCGAGGGGCTCGACAAGATTTTTGCTCCGATTCTCGGGAGGGGGAAATCGGGGCGAAATCGGGCTAAAAATCCTGTAGTGTGAGCCAGGCTTTAGGGTTATGTTTAGTTTTTGTCCTGGTTTTCATTGTGTTTTCAGTTAGCCTGTTCCCCTGTGACCTAGTTTTACTTAGTCTCCTAATTGTCATTCTGTTCACCTGTGTTTGATTAATTAACTCATCAGTTCCTTTGTTTGCTCCCCTACTTAAACCCTCAGTTCTCCCTTAGCCTTTGTCCGTTCTACTTTAAGTTTAGTTGTGTGTTTTCTTGCGGTTCTTGCGGCCTCGTAATGCCCAGAGCTGATCCATTCTGGTCGCTGAAGAACTACATCAACTTCGCACTGTGGATTGCCGGATCAGCTCTCACCGTGCGCGAGGCGGAGTCCAGCCCAGGGTCATCACATGTGGACGCCGCTAACGCAAGCCCACCGGCCGCCGCTGACGCAAGCCTTCCGGCCTCTGCTCACTCAAGCCCGCTGCTCTCTCAAACCTGCCGAACGCTTCACTCTTTCAAACCTCAGCCCAAAGGAAGAGGCAGAAGAGGAGGAGGTGGTCATCGACAGTTCCAGCGCTTGAGTCTGCGCGAGCGTGATTCTCAGCGCTTATGGACATGGCGCTACCTCCAGAGTTCGAGGCTCCTATGCTTACCCTAGAATCCTCTCCAGAAAGCTCTATCATCTCCTGAGTCCTCTTCGCCTCTGCTGGTCCTGTCCAGCCCTCCTTCGTCTCCTGATTCCCCCGAGTTCGCCAGCTCTGCTCCTCCAGAGCGCCCTCCAGTGTCCGCCCTCAAGTGCCCGTGCCTCCAGGGTGCCCCCCAGAATTCCACATTTTCCCCAAGAAAATTTGGGGTGGGGGTCATATGCCTAGTCTGCCTGCTCCGCCATGGCCTCCTGAATTGTCTGCTCCGCCATGGCCTCCTAGTCTGCCTGCTCCGCCAATGCCTCCTAGTCTGCCTGCTCTGCCATGGCTTCCTGAACTGTCTGCTCCACCATGGCCCCCTCAACTCCTTGATCTGCCCTGGAGGCTCTCCTTGTCTCGGCCCAGGGCAACCCCCCCCCCCCCCACACCCACAAA
>NW_015542410.1:2230231-2231895 GCF_001515605.1 Sinocyclocheilus anshuiensis | reverse complement strand
CCCCCCCCCCCCCACACACACAATATGCAAGGTATATTATCGTGTTTTTGTTATATTTTCATATCAAAATGTTATTACCCCTTTCATGTAATGCATTTCAATGACCACTCACAAAAAGACAATAGTCAATAAATCATATTTATTACCATATTTAATATAAAATTATAAATACATAAATATTATATAAAATCATAAATAGTATATAAAATGATAGATAGATAGATAGATAGTTGATTGAAACTTTAGGAGTCGCTGCGTTTTCAGCTCCCATACCCCAAAAGCCTCTCTCAAAAAGAGCCCCCAATTTATATTAACACATTTTGCGATCCGCATAAGTCCATGAGCATGTTCTCCAAGGTTCTGGTTCTTCAAACTGGGGAGGTAACTTGGAATAGAGTGCTTCTTTTTCCCTCACTGCTCATTATTCTCTTAGCACAAAATACAAGGTTTTCTTGTTTTCTCTTTACAACTTTTTCCGGCACTACTTCATTGCTCTGATGTTTCCATGACCCTCCTGTTACCATGGGATGATGGTCACAAAACTCGCTCCATGATTTATAATAATGCATCAGAAGAATGTTGTGGAAAAACATGTCAGGATACCTAATAACTTCTGAGAACAAAACAGCACATACTGCAGTGGCATCTTGAGGTGTCAGTACATAAGATTCAACTTTGTCATGGTTCCCCATGATATAGTTCCAAATTGTCTCAGAAAAGTTTTTAGCATTTCTTTTCGATAGTTTCAGTGTTGCATAAGAAAGATTTTTGTAATGAAGATGAAGATTTTTCTCATCTTTTTTGACTGGACAACAGTACAGATCACTTCCTTGCAACCGTACTGAGAATCTACCAACTAAAAGGGTGACATCCTGCTTTTCCTGATTCCTCCAAAATTTTTGAACAATGTCAATTACATTGGCATATTGGACAAAATTGCTTATTCTGATTGGTACACTGATGTCATTGTTTAAGTCTTCGATGCTCCCATAAGCAATGTTTTTAATTTGTTCAACAGCACAATCTTCCCAGGATGTACGCACTCCAAATGGCTGATCAGGCATTTTTGCAGTGGAGTGTTCATCTTCTGAATTTTGAGTAAATGTTTCATTCAAAAACCTCTTCTCTCTCATTTGCTCTGGCTTGAATGACAGGATGATATGTGGCTTGTTTTCGTTCCCCTCACAATTGGACTGCTAGAAAATTCAAAGACAAAATTGAGCTGCATAATAACTATTGATGTTGACAGTTAAACAATAATTGTACAACAGATTTAACTTACGGTGTTCCCTCTGTCCTCCAAACCTGAGCCGATCTCAGACCCTTTGTAGTCCTCAGGCTGACTGTAGTCACTAAAATGTAAATGAACACTAGTTAGGTTGTGTAGTACTAGTAGCCTATAAAATCCAACATGAGAATGGTCTTGATCAACACTGATGTTATGTATTAAATAACAATCAATAAGTTTTTTTTATGATCAGTAAATTTCTCAAATTGTATTTTTATCGTTTGATATGTGGTTTTGGGAGTCAAAGGCAAGTGAGTGTTGACTGGAAATAAAGTTGTTGAGAAACTCTTTGATTTAGACCTTTTTCTTTTTCTTTTTCTTTTGTCATTCTCCACAATAAAAGTTTCATCTTCAGGTGGGCAGTTAGGTCGCCTGA
>NW_015542410.1:2215699-2229058 GCF_001515605.1 Sinocyclocheilus anshuiensis | reverse complement strand
TTATCGTGTTTTTCGTGTTTTTGTTATATTTTCATATCAAAATGTTATTACCCCTTTCATGTAATGCATTTCTCACAAAAAGATAATAATGCATCAGAAGAATGTTGTGGAAAAACATGTCAGGATACCTAATAACTTCTGAGAACAAAACAGCACATACTGCAGTGGCATCTTGAGGTGTCAGTACATAAGATTCAACTTTGTCATGGTTCCCCATGATATAGTTCCAAATTGTCTCAGAAAAGTTTTTAGCATTTCTTTTCGATAGTTTCAGTGTTGCATAAGAAAGATTTTTGTAATGAAGATGAAGATTTTTCTCATCTTTTTTGACTGGACAACAGTACAGATCACTTCCTTGCAACCGTACTGAGAATCTACCAACTAAAAGGGTGACATCCTGCTTTTCCTGATTCCTCCAAAATTTTTGAACAATGTCAATTACATTGGCATATTGGACAAAATTGCTTATTCTGATTGGTACACTGATGTCATTGTTTAAGTCTTCGATGCTCCCATAAGCAATGTTTTTAATTTGTTCAACAGCACAATCTTCCCAGGATGTACGCACTCCAAATGGCTGATCAGGCATTTTTGCAGTGGAGTGTTCATCTTCTGAATTTTGAGTAAATGTTTCATTCAAAAACCTCTTCTCTCTCATTTGCTCTGGCTTGAATGACAGGATGATATGTGGCTTGTTTTCGTTCCCCTCACAATTGGACTGCTAGAAAATTCAAAGACAAAATTGAGCTGCATAATAACTATTGATGTTGACAGTTAAACAATAATTGTACAACAGATTTAACTTACGGTGTTCCCTCTGTCCTCCAAACCTGAGCCGATCTCAGACCCTTTGTAGTCCTCAGGCTGACTGTAGTCACTAAAATGTAAATGAACACTAGTTAGGTTGTGTAGTACTAGTAGCCTATAAAATCCAACATGAGAATGGTCTTGATCAACACTGATGTTATGTATTAAATAACAATCAATAAGTTTTTTTTATGATCAGTAAATTTCTCAAATTGTATTTTTATCGTTTGATATGTGGTTTTGGGAGTCAAAGGCAAGTGAGTGTTGACTGGAAATAAAGTTGTTGAGAAACTCTTTGATTTAGACCTTTTTCTTTTTCTTTTTCTTTTGTCATTCTCCACAATAAAAGTTTAATCTTCAGGTGGGCAGTTAGGTCGCCTGATTGAAAAAAAAAAAAAGTTTAGTAGAAGCAGACAACAATGAATATCATATCAGTTACAGCATGTATCCGCTACATTTACAGTATAATGAACATACAAACGTGGAATGAAACAACTACCTTTATGTACTTGGCAAATGCATTACAGTAAAGCTAAATTGAGGTACAATAATGTATGAATTTATTGTGCTTGAAATAAAAACTACATAAGTCATTCCTTAGGAGACACAGTTCATTTTCTTCAAAACAGGAGAAGTATCCCAAATATTTTTGGATGGAAGCTTTTGGATACATGTAATCATCTGAGCACCGTTGCCAAGCTGGTTAAAAAACATCCCTTTGAGACAAATCCTGAAGAAAATGCTATGTGCTGTGACCATTTTTAGGCATTTGCATCAAAATGAAGGTTTCTTTGGGTTAGTTCTAACAGACCAGGTCTGTTAGTGATCCTTTCACTGACAACAATTCTTGATCTGTTAACGTAAGAAAACTTCCCTCCAAAAAATCTTGAAAGCATCTTCTGTGATTTCTTCCTCCATTCTACCAGCTTCTTTTGCATTATTGTACTTGAGGACATGACACTGATATATCGACTCACGTTCCATATCACACAACACATTGTATAATATTAAGCATCATAGTGGAGGTCAAAGTGCTTGCAGGTGTCCCATCTTATTCTTGATTTAAGGCTTTATCAGAAAGCAATCGTCTAGTCCTTCTCACTTGGAATTCTTCATCTACTGCATCAGAAACCATCTGACAATTTGGGATGAGGAGGATGCGTCCCAATATAAAGCATACTCAGGGGTATTTACTGGCGCAATATAGCTTGCAAGTTGCTAGAAGTTCTCCAATATTCATGATTTCTGCAAAGGTTCCCACTCCACATGAAATAATGAATAATGGCCTTATTTCAGAGATCTAACCATGAGTCCATCTTCATCCACCCATTGCAAATCCATTGCAGCATGGGCTACTGACATGTTAACATACAGGAGTACTGTCCTTTTAGTGTTGTACACTTACTTTATCGCAATCTTTTTCCTGCGTGTAGACATGTCTTTGGACCGCTTTTTCCGGTTGCACTGCGTAACTGCTGCTTCCACTGAAGTCCAATTCAAGTCCAATTCCAGTCCACAGAGAAAATGCATTGTGAAAAAGCTTTTTTTTTTTTTTTTTTAAATAATGTACTCTGGTCAGTTTGTTGTAGCTTTTTATTGATTTGTTGTTTAAAAGGTGGTTCCATTTGAATTATTGGCCACAAAGACAGAAGTATACAGCTTGAACAGAGTACCTTCAGAAAACTTTCACTCTTTTCATATCGATACATCCAGTGCTTGAAGTGAAAAGAGACCCAATGTGTCCGCGCTTGTGCGAGAGAGACTCAGCATGTCCACATCCACGCGCCAGACAGTGAACCTGCAGTTCTCAAACAGGACAGAAGAGAGTTCTGAGCTGCTGGTACAATAGAAAAATGTCCGGTACTGTGAACAGCATAGCATAGAATTGCTGGTACTGCATACCGTTGAGTACCATCCCACTTCAAGCACTGTACATCTAATATGGTTTGATAAGTATTCTCAAACCCTTTGATGAAAGTTGGTGAAGACCATCAGCATATTACTCAATTAACTTAGCAATTCTTCCTCAGCAAACTGTTGAGGATCTGCGTGCATCATCATCATTGGTCCTGATGCTTGCAGGTTAAGTCAGTGCTCATTGGCTTTGCCGTAATGTCATGAAAAAAGGCCAGTGCTCATCACAAGATCCTAAGAAGGTATCCTGAGAAAGTTCCTCCAAGACAAGAGAGCGGAAAGATTGCTTAGAATGCTTTTTTTTTTTTTCTTTTTTTCTTCGTACATTTCTGTAGACAGACATCCATGGACATAAAGCTGTCAGTGACCTCCAAGAAAGTTCTCCAGTCACTGCAGCCTCAGTTGTCAAGTTTGGAGGGAGTTTTCAGTTGAACACAGGAGCCTTGACTTTGTTCCAGGGATTTTGTCAGGTTCAGCTGGAGGTGTGGGTTGAATACTTATCAAGCCATTTCAGTTTGTGTTTTATTACATTTTTTTCTTTACTAGATCTTTATTCCAATTTTAAATAATACTTAGTTATTTACAATTCAATCATATATTGTAATAATTTTTGTAAGAATGATGGCTCTCTGTAGGTACTTTTTCATTATGTACATCTGGTCGTCAAAATCTTAGTATGCTTTTCTAAAAACACTTATTCACATGACTACATAAATATCCAGTTTCACATTTACCAGTCAGAAATACATAATCTCCATTCAAACATAATTCTTTAAAAAAAGAACCAAAACTCTCTAGAAAATGCCTGGTTTATTCCATTAACCCATTGGTAATGCTGTCATTTTGGGCAACTCAAATGTATCAATTATGGATTAATCTGTTTTTATGATTCTGGCATCCACAGCTGCCATTTTTATTCTATAAAAACAACTGAATTTTTTACAGTGTATTTATAAATTAATTTGTGGATATTACTTTCCTATATTTCTCGAATTCTAGTCTTACATCACATTTTTGTGTCTTTAATATTATACCCATCTTGGGATCTAAAGTTTTATGAATTGGAAATTCAACCCACCATTTCTAGAGAGCAATTGTGGAACCACCCTTGAACCTTTTTACAAAACATATATTACAAAAATAACATTTAAACCATTGACAAGATGAAACAAACCAGCTGATTTGCTCTGTGTGCTTCTGGATGAAAAGCGATGGCACATCTCATCCAGCTGTGATTTTTCTGATAACAAAAAAAACATTATACAAGTGTTTTGTTTTTGTGCTGTACCCGAAGAATGCTAATGTCTTGCTTAGATAATGTAACTTTTGTTAACCTGCCTATCACTGCGTGAATCTTTTTTGTTACCTAATGGTGTTACTGTTTCAGTGGCGGTCCTGCTCTCCTTGCTTCTCTCTTCAACTTTGATGGCCGCCCTTGTTTTTCTTTGTCCCTGTAATTCCAGCACATGATTGAGTCAAAATGGCATGATATTAAATGCCAAATGCAAAGAACAGAATAAGCAAAATAATAATAATAATAATAATAAATAAAACTCTTCTACTTCGACAAAGCATATTTACAATTTCTACATTAAAATCCATAACTAACAGTTTTAATATAAAATGTTTTAAAAGATTTCAATTACTGTTACTATTTTTATTGTTTAATTTTGATGGTTCTCTGGTGTATGTTTAAATATTTACACCCAGTTTGTTAAACTGCAAACCACAATGCACATATCTGACTGAAGGACTATTAAGACTCTCAGTGTTCAAAATGGGTTATTTATTGTTTTTATTTAGTATAATTAAAACTAAACAAACTGAAACTGAAACAAAAATGCATTATAACATCATTATACAAATAATTGCCACTACACAAAACATTGAACAGGTCATTAGCATGCTATATAAAAATAATAATAATACAAAATATTGTTTAAAATAGTACCATGTTTTCAGCCATGTCTGAAGACCGTCCTTTATTGTATCTGTGAAAAGATGTCAGATTGTTTCAGAACATCATCTACAATTGTGACCTGTGCTGGCAAAATGAGTCGGATACGCACTAATTTTGAGCTACAGGCAAAAGAAGTGAAAAATGTCAGTTTTCGTCGAATTTGTGGTTTTTACAAAAATGAGTTCATTAAGTCCTCTTTTAGCAATCCCCATGCTCCAAATAGTACTTAAAGATATAAAATGACCTTTATTTGTACGTTTTCTGAGAAGAGTACCTTTCTCTCTGCTTCACTTCTGTATAATATTGTTATACCTATGCATCATGATATGTCTGGTAGAATCTGAACATATGATATAATTGAAGACATACAATCATATTCTTCTTGATCGCACAATATAAATATATGTTCCACTTGCAGCTGCCATGCTTGATTACTGGATTAAACTTGGCCCAAAGATTTTGTACACAACATCAGAACACTTATAAAAGGTTTAGAGATGGTTTATATCTCTGTTTTTTTTTTTTTTAAACAAAAGGTGATTTGCTGATCACATGAAAAGTGTGTCAAACCCCTCTAAAATAAGACCTGCCCGACGGGGAGAAAACCTGCAAAACTGCTTAGTCTGGGGGTTTTTTTAGCCTGGAATTTATATCATATCCTGCATGTCACTGTCATATGTAAAAACTGATTCCTAATAAATAAAGAACAACATTTTTTTAAAGAAAAAATAATTTCCCATTTCAAAGCGCAGACAAAATCGTTATAGGGGTCATTGAATTCGATTTACCAAAATTAATTGTTCAAAACTTTTCACAATACTTTGGTATGCCCATTATAATGAATAAAAATTATTGTTGCATTTTAATCTTTTTTAGCATAAAATAATGTCTTGTATCTATCTTACACCAAGCATTTTGTCATGTCCTTGAGGCACTTTACTGAGTTTGTACAGAATGTGCATAGTGTCTGTGATTTTTGGCAATAATGTAAGCATTTATTTGTGTTCCTTTCTTGTAAAGAATATTTTTCAAAAAAACTGCAAGATATTTTATTAAAAAAACAGACTTTAAAGTTATGTCCCTCAGTCTAAACTTAACCCTGTCACACTAACCATTCTACGCCCATAATAATTTAGACTGCTCATATGTGACATTATTTACCAGAAATGACATCATTCAGGTCTCTTTAATAGTGGTGCAGAAAATGGTTAGTAGTATCATACTTTTTATTCGTATTTTTGAGGCATATTATAGTCAGGGAGGGTACTGTTAAGCTTAACAACTCAACCCCATCACATAAAAATAAGATGGAAAATTATTATTTTTCAACATTTTATTTTAATTTATATGTATATACAATGTACTTGTTTTACTGCTGCCATATATGGTCTAGCAGTGGCCATTCTGAGTGAAAAACCTCAACCCCGTCACAAATATATGTATTTCTCATTGTTGTGGGGTTAAATAACTTTATTATTTATATATTTATAACTATTTAACTATTTATAGAGTTATTTACTTTATTTATTAATAATTTGAATGAAAAAAATAATAAAATAGTCATGGTTTCAGCAAATATATACTTACCAAAAACATGACAACTCATATTTTTGTTTTAAATAGATTTTTTGATGTAATATGTCCACTTAAACTTTGAGAGAGAAACAAAACCAAAAATTAAAATTGAAGGCAATATAACCCTTCCAATGTGTTACAGACTTCAACCCTGTCACACCTTGTCACATTAACATTTTTGGAAAAATATAGGGAACTGCAAACCACAAGCAAATTATTTAATAATGCTTTGTCTGGAAATTACTGCTTTTTTTATTATGTGGTCAAAACACTCACATGCAATAGCAAGGGGGCGTTGATACTGTTTCCAATGCAATGACGTTAGCCAATCATAACAGTGGCCAATTCCTGACAAGCCTTATTAAAGGACCCGCCCCTTAAAACAGGTCGATTTAGACAGAGGGTCAGAATGAGGGTAGAAAATAAAGCAATAAGCCCCAAGAAGCCGTTGTTTACAGTGAAGAGGACAGAAACTTGACCAAATAAGGAAACATAGGAAGGACTACGGGGGCAAAACAGATCCAAAAATCTGACATTAGCAAGGTTTCACAAAATAAAACAAAGCAAATAAAATGTAATGATATTAATAAAAACATTATTCTTCCGCCAAACAATGTAGTTCCTCAGAAACGGTTGTGGTTGCAACAAAGGGGTTGCCAAGCAACACAGACGTAAACAAAGGTTTATGTTTGTAGAGTAATTTACAACAGCTTCGAATGCGGCTCAACCAATCAGAATCAAGGACCGGAACTATCCATTTTATAATAATAATTTTTCCGCATATTTATGTTTTTTGTCCAAAACAACTTTATTAACATTATAAGTAAACCTCAAGAAACAGATTTTTAAAAATCCATGTCATGACCACTTTAAATACTACTCTTATCATAAAAGTTGCTAGGCAATTCAATCAAAAGTACAAAGGCAGCACTCTGATATACAGAAATTAAATTTAAATAAAATATAACGTGATGAGATTTTGCCCTCATCCAAAACTTTTTTGCTCTGGAACAAATATCAGTTTAATGAGACCAAAGACTGCCCGTTAGATTTACCCAAAGCAAATTATATCTCATATTTAACCACTATAGAGTCATAAGAGCCAACGGCAAATTCCGAGGTGTAGTAGAATATCACACTCCTCTCAGCCAGATCAGATTCGAGAACCAGAAAAAACTGCTGTGTGTCTATATATATATATATATATAATTACAATTATTTTGTCGCTCAGTTTCCAGTCCACCATTACATTGGTGCTTGCCCTTTAAAATCTTAAGCATATGCCCTAAATCACATGACTTGTCATGACATGTCATCAAAGCAAATATCAGTCCTATAATTTTTCTCTTCCTCATTTACTGAAGACTAATTTAATAGTGTAAAATGTAACATGTCCACCCTGTCAATTTATATACTTGAAACATCTATTATATATCTATTAAAATTATTCCTAAATCTTCTGCTAATTAAAAAACAAACAAACCTGCTCAATCCAAAATCCACCAAACTATAAGAATGACCTAGAAATCACTTTCAGAAACACTTTCACAGTACTTATTTTGTCAAAAAAGTCTAATGGTGAAGTTCCTTGACTTCCTGTATATTCCCTCAAGAGATAAGAGTTACATATAACTGAATGTTAATCCATTACATTTCTGTTGGCACATCTATTTTACAATGCTCTCCTACCTTAAAACACATTTCTTTAAAAAATATATTTTAAATACAAATAATATTCAGGTGATAAAGCCAATAGTTTTGTACGACCTACCTGTTCATCGAGTGAATTGTAATGAGAGAGTGTGATTATAGGAAACCCCGCCTTACTGTCTTACTGTCACAGTTCTTTTGAATAGGTTGTTTGCAATCACGTGATTCTGATGAAGCGCGAAATGCAGCTGGAGGGCAGGAAGTGATATTTTTGATATATTATTATATCTTATATTAACCATTTGCACACACGAGCATTATCCGGCTCCGCTCCTCCCGACCGCAGACGCAGGTTTACAAGCCACTTTTTCCTGCGTTTTTCAATCAATTTCTTGACTTCCCCCCCCTTATGAACAACACATTTTCGTACACGATAAAAGCTCCTTGTGGTTTCTCGGTTTGGCCAATTTGAGCATCCATAAACAATGCAAAATACAGGCATTTTGAGTTTCTGCTAGTGATTTCTATGGTGAAAAATCCCTTCCTGCCCTCCAGCTGCATTTCGCACGTCATGTGCAAACAACCTATAGCCTACTGAAAAATGAGGTTTCGTCTTCATACATTTGCATTTACGCAACAAAAAAATGCCCAGAATTAACATTACATTCATGAAAAATTCACTCTTACAAACATAATATGTTTTCCAGCAAACGTGGGCAGTGACTGAATCATTGTCTACCACCAATAAGACATATTTTCCCAGATAATTCTTGAGTACACACAAGAAAAGAAAAGATGATCAGTTGTCTCTGTGTTACTGTACAATTTCATTGCCTAGAAGTGTACTGCATAATCAATCATGCATTTTATATCACATCCTGACTTGTTGCCGGGATTCATGACAAAACTGATGAGACTTGCAAGGTATATACTCAAAACGGGATTTCTCAAAAGTATGCTTGAATATCATGTAATGCTTAAGTTTCCTTTTCTTGAGAAATGAAACTTAAGGATCTCCTTCTTTGAGCAAAAGAATGAGAACACGCCCTACTGTAGAAACTATGGAAGCCCTAACAGACTATGTGTTTTTTTCTCTATGATAAAAGCTGTAAGCACAGTACATCTGACATTAAAAGAGCAACTGATAACCACAGTTTACACAGACTTAAGTGTATGCAGCCTTTAGACTCTTCTTTAATGATCGCACAGTATTTTGTATGTAGAGGCCATATATTTGCTGATAAAATGTCTAACCAATAAGACTGATAATTGTCACGAACTGCTACTGTGCTAGAGCGAGAGGCAACGAGAACGAGAAGTTCTCAATAACAGTCTTTAACAACACGGGTAACACAGGGCAGACAGGAACACACGTAGCATGGAGGACTATTCATAGACCTGAAGACATTCAATACCAGACAGGGAACACAGGCAAACACAGGGCTTCAGAAACTAAACGAGCTAAACGAGGTAATTAAGGGGACACCGCTGAATCAAATGGGACACAATGGGAACAGGAACAGGAACAGGAACTACCAAATTAGGGCATGAAACATGGGAAAACTAGGTCAAGGGAAGCACAACACAACACAGACAGTCCATCTTCCTGACAATAATACAGACTGTTTAATTTTATTTCCTAGTGTTATTGCAGTCTTGTTTTTGTTATTTTTTCATATCAAAATGTTATTACCCCTTTCATGTAATGCATTTGAATGACCACTCACAAAAAGGGTAAGCGTGATTTCACCAAGTACAACATGTTCCTGGATCAACACTGGGGATGGGCGGATCGATCCTTAAGTATCGATACTTTCGATACTGATGTTGTATCGAAAGTATCGATCCTCACATCAAAATATCGATTCAAAAGCATTTTTTAACCATTAATTTTATTTATTTATCAAGAAATTCGATGCATAAAATAAGCTTCTAAGTGGAAAAATAGACTATATTAGTGAATAATTGTGTTGGATAGATTCTCCTGCTCATCGAAACACACATTGAATGCTGAAAGACAGAACCAATCAATCAATCACAGACAGCGTTCGCTGCAGACGCATGGCTCACAGTGCTTGTTCAAATAGGGCTGCGTTTCCCAAAAGCATCAGAAGCATAACGTTAAGTTGATCTTAAGAAACCATTGCCACATTATTACATTACATTACATTACATAACATTGTTACTAAATATAAAATTAATTCTGAAAAATTCATCGCTGTTTCCACACAGATATGAAGCAGAAATAATAATAAATGTTTCTTGAGTAAAAAATGATATTAGAATGAATTCTGAAGATCATGTGACACTGTTTTTAGGAATAAATTATGGGTAGGGTTAGGTTTAGGGGTAGGGATTGGGTTAAGTCTATATTTTTGGACAGATATGTTGATCCAGGATCAACAAAAGATGTTGATCCAGGAACATGTCTTACTTAGCTAAATCATGGCGACCCACAAAAAGACAGACACAATAGTCAATAAATCATATTTATTAACATATTTAATATAAAACTATATATTATAAATACATAAATATTATATAAAATCATAAATGGTCTATAAAATCTAGATAGATAGATAGATAGATAGATAGATAGATAGATAGATAGACAATAAAAATAATTAAGACATTTTTTGTTTGTTTTGTTTTGGAGGCCTCTCTTTGGTTGAAACTTTAGGAGTCACTGCGTGTTCAGCTCCCATACCCCAAAAGCCTCTCTCAAAAAGAGCCCCCAATTTATATTAACACATTTTGCGATCCGCATAAGTCCATGAGCATGTTGTCCAAGGTTCTGGTTCTTCAAACTGGGGAGGTAACTTGGAATAGAGTGCTTATTTTTCCCTCACTGCTCATTATTTTCTTAGCACACAATACAAGGTTTTCTTGTTTTCTCTTTACAACTTTTTCCGGCACTACTTCTTCATTGCTCTGATGTTTCCATGACCCTCCTGTTACCATGGGATGATGGTCACAAAACTCGCTCCATGATTTATAATAATGCATCAGAAGAATGTTGTGGAAAAACATGTCAGGATACCTAATAACTTCTGAGAACAAAACAGCACATACTGCAGTGGCGTCTTGAGGTGTCAGTACATAAGATTCAGCTTTGTCATGGTTCCCCATGATATAGTTCCAAATTGTCTCAGAAAAGTTTTTAGCATTTTTTTTTCGATAGTTTCAATGTTGCATAAGAAAGATTTTTGTAATGAAGATGAAGATTTTTCTCATCTTTTTTGACTGGACAACAGTACAGATCACTTCCTTGCAACCGTACTGAGAATCTACCAACTAAAAGGGTGACATCCTGCTTTTCCTGATTCCTCCAAAATTTTTGAACAATGTCAATTACATTGGCATATTGGGTCAAAGGAAAGTGAGTGTTGACTGGAAATAAAGTTGTTGAGAAACTCTTTGATTTAGACCTTTTTCTTTTTCTTTTTCTTTTGTCATTCTCCACAATAAAAGTTTCATCTTCAGGTGGGCAGTTAGGTCGCCTGATTGAAAAAAAAAAAAAGTTTAGTAGAAGCAGACAACAATGAATATCATATCAGTTACAGCATGTATCCGCTACATTTACAGTATAATGAACATACAAACGTGGAATGAAACAACTACGTTTATGTACTTGGCAAATGCATTACAGTAAAACTAAATTGAGGTACAATAATGTATGAATTTATTGTGCTTGAAATAAAAATTACATAAGTCATTCCTTAGGAGACAAATGTAAATGCAAAATGATATTTTAATGTAAGCTTAATAATAGTATGTAACTGATTACTGTATTAACATACTGAGGGAGGTAAAGAACCTACTTTGGTGACTTGAGAGATGACAAATTTGGCTCCTCTTTACCGGAGAGTAAGGCGAACTTGTGATCATCTGTTTTACAGGAAAAGAACAAGCAATTAAAATTCAATTAAAATTTATATTGCATGCATGTTCATATCAATGTCCAGTTAATAATAACAGAGCAACTGTCTTTATGATTTAGCAAACATCTCTCCAAAGGTAGTAGTCTAACACTACACATGCGTTGACAATGTACTGACTGCCCATGCAATATGAAACATTTAGCTACATCTGAATAACATCAGACCTCTTTTGTTCTGTTGGGTTGCATCATCCTTCACAGAAGAAGGCTCAGTGTTCTGGTTGGTTTCAGGAAAACACACTTCGTCTGAATCACACTGAAGTAGAGACGAGAACAATGTAATTGTCATGACATAGGTCATGTGTAGATATATATTTTGTGGAGAAAAAAAAATTACTTTTAGGTTTTTGGCAGAAGAGTTTTCATCAGGGACTGCATTTTCATAAGAGGTCTTTGCACCTTTGCTGATGCTGACAAAGTTTTGGTTTTTAATTATGATCTCCATATTCATTCGAAAAAACAATCACCCGCGATCACATTCGCACACTATACTTACCTAGAAACAGTCTTCTTTGTTTGGTGTTTTTTGTTTGATACACGGAAAGCTGATGGCGGTGTGGAAGGTTGGGCAGGTGTGCTACTCAATGTGCCTTCTCCATTGTATGTTCTTGAGAACAGGAAGGAGAGAACATGTTCAGAGCCCATGCTGCCACAATGTCCACTTTTTATGTTTGTCAAATGAATGATGTAGAAATAGGAATCCATGAAAACAGAAGCAGAACATATCTCCAAATAAACTGAATTATGAGGTACATAATTAATGCACTTCAAAAAGGCTGCAGTTCATTTTCTTCAAAACAGGAGAAGTATCCCAAATATTTTTGGATGGAAGCTTTTGGATACATGTAACCATCTGAGCACCGTTGCCAAGCTGGTTAAAAACATCCCTTTGAGACAAATCCTGAAGAAAATGCCATGTGCTGTGACCATTTTTAGGCATTTGCATCAAAATGAGGGTTTCTTCGGGTTAGTTCTAACACATCCACTTTGAGTGATTTGGAAGAGTTAAAGTTGTGGTGCTTAGATCTTACCTAATTCGCCTTTAAATACTTTTTTTTTATTACAAATTCAGTTTGAAACTATATAGCAGCGTGGTCCGCAATTATTCTCCCTTCGAAGTGCCCTCTGAAAGCATTAATCATGCCGATTGGAACACAGCCTTCGTTTCGTTTGTGCGAAGAAAAGGTGAGTTTGTCAAGTGAGTATCTTTGTTAAAACATTCATAAAGACAAATTTCTAATATAACAATATTGGTAAAACAGTACGTTAGAGGTTTTCACTTATATTAAGTGTTAACACTCAAATCACGGTATTTTTTATAGTAAATTAATGTACCTAAATAAATTAACAAAACTGTATAAATAAGTGAGGGATTTTGTTGTTTTTACAGAATTAGAATATAGAATATTCTGTACAAATGTGTGTGTGTGTGTGTATGTATGTATGTGTATATATACACACACACACACACACACACACACAGTATATACACTGTTTTCAAAAGTATTTTTAA
>NW_015542410.1:2196712-2215679 GCF_001515605.1 Sinocyclocheilus anshuiensis | reverse complement strand
GGGGGCCTGATGTTGAAGGGCCAGACTGGAGAGGGCCTGATGTTGGAGGCCTGAACTTTGAAGGCAAAGGCCTGGTTGATGCACATGCATCTATACCTCCAAGGATCCCTTCCAATGCTTCAGGCCCCAGGATGGCCAAAACTTTCTCTTCCTCTGTAGTGAGAGGAAGAACTGAATCGATACCCCCACCAGTCTTGTTTGCTTCCCTCTTACATGCCGCAGCCCTCCATTTTGTCACACTTGCGAAGTCCCTCCACTTATTCCTGATTTCTTCTGGGCTTCGTTCGTACCCATAGCCAGCAGCATTTATTTTTTGAGTGATTTCTGCCCAGATTTTCTTTTTGTCAGCATTTGTAATGCTGTTTTTCAGCTTTGAAAATAGCTGGATTTTATTATTTTCCACCTCCTCCAAAAGAACTGCAATTTCATGCTTTGAAAATTGGGGTTTTCGTGTCATTTTCATTAACACATGGCTGAATGGCAAGGGGACTTAAATAGGAAAAATTATTGAGCAAAATAAGCCACAGGTGTCCACAAGAGTACATCACAGTTTTTTAAAAACCCATCTTTTTTCAATTGTGCTTAAGTAGCCTATCAATATTAAATAAGAAACGGTATTTATATGAAATTGTGAAATTATAGACAATGGGATCAGAAAAGAGCACATTTTTAACTCTGTGTGTGTATGTATATAATTTATTGCATAACAAATTAATGTTGCGTTATTAGCTACTCCACTCCTACCTAACGTCATTTCAAAAGCGTAATTCGAGTCAAAGAAAAGAGAAAATAAAACCAAATAGGTGGCGGTATATGCTCATGGCACTAGTCGGCTATTAGATCGAAGAAGAAGAAGAACAACGTCATAACGACAGCTGAAATCAACGTGGTTTAAACGATGGATCTGCTACACAGGTACCATGGTTTCGGGAAACAGTCGTGACTAGCTAGTTCGTTTCCACAACGATGCATCGTACTATGGTGGTTAATCAGCGAGTTACGTAGTTGCACGGGAAACGCACCCCAGGTTGTTTGATGAGAAAAAGATTAAATGTAGTTGCAATAAAACAGTTTAAAACTGCAGCAGCAGAGGATTAGTATTCTGCCGCGCGGAACTGCGGAAGAACTGATGATGATAGCACACTTTGATCTTTTTTTTTGTTGTCTGACCAATCAGCAGAAAGGGGCGTTTAATTCCCGCCCATGTGTAGAAATCGAATATTCAAGCTGTTTATTAATTTTTCTACCCCCTGAACGAAAAAAGGAAAAATTAAGCCGAATTCTTGTTTTTCGTTTTTTGCAAAAAATCTCTTTTCATGTGATTGTACTGGAGTGGTAACAGATAAGAAAATGTTTAACTGCATAGGAGTTCATTTAAATTTATTTCTGTTTATTATTTATTATTGTTTCTGTCAAATAAAAAAAATCTACATATTGTATCTCTGGGTTTATATAAGTACATACATAAACAGTCATTAGGTATAAACAAAGCAACTGCATTGTATAGCTTATAGATATCAAACCCGTGGTAAGAATGCCATGGTAAGGGTTGCTCAATTCAACCAGACGTATACATGAATAAAACTATTCTGTCTAAACTTCGATTTAAAAGCAGCAGTGCATTAGACTACGGATCTGGACTCGTAAATCAACAGTTATTCAAGTATATCATTAATATTGTAAAGAGGACAGAGTGTGGGTTATCTGTGCACTCTCTGTATTGCTTTGTTGAAGATTTGAAACATATATTGATGTTTCACTGGTTCAACACTTGGTTTGCTATGACCACAGATTGTTTGAGGTTTAACTTGAGGCTGTTTAAAATCTGATGCTTTTATACCAAAAAACAAAGAGAGGTGGGGATAAAACAATGGGTGCTAGTAAACAGTCAAAAGTAATATTTTTGTAATCCAGCGTTATATTATTCAAGCTTTGCAATAAGCCCGTTTGACTAGGAAGGGAAAAACACAAGGCTGAATAGACTTTATACTGAATTTAACATGAATGAAAACAAGGCAGTGAGAGATAAGACTTAGTCTTTGTAATGGCACTGTATAAAGGTTCTAGATCACATAATTTTCATAATTTTCAAACCTGTTTTATGGATTTTTTTTTCCCCCAGAAAGACTTTTTGTCAGCTGAACGATCGCTGTTGTTAAAGAACAGTACAATACGTTGAACACACTATTTCTATCCTTAGCCATTTTCATTCATGTCAAAAATGAAATATATCGCTTCCCTGACTAAGGTCTAATGGCTTTAAATCCTAGGAAATAAACTGGTAAACACTAAAACTATTTAGGTTTAAGAAAATAAATCTGCTCGCTTTTAAAGTTTGGTTTCCTTATGCATAGCTCATTAGCAATAACTCAACCATTCCTGTCGGATATTGATGCTCATACTCTTAATTGAATGGTGTTTGAACGATTTTAAAGCTCATCTCTGATTTTATTGTTGAAAATGTTGTTGATCAATGTTTTAACCTAAATTAGGATTGTTACAAAATAAGATGGAAGATAAGCTACAACAAAATGAGCCAGAACACTACTAGCAGTAGGAAATCTATTTGTTTCTATTGTGCATCTTCCATTTTATTTGCCGCAGAAAAACAAGCCTGGGAATTAGGAATTATAAAGTACATTTCTTCTAATTAATTCATGACGCAAGAACAACTGGTTGAAACACATGATATATACAGTACAAGTTTCTAGTATGTTAAAGCCGAAGGGCAAAAAGTGCAGGGTTACAAGGTTAGTGGGGAGTTCCAGAGCCTTGGCTATTTTCCTGCACCTCAAAACCCTGAGCTACTCGTTCATCCTTCACTAAAATCACAGTGCATTAAATATAATGGACTCTGAAAACTGAAGTTTATAGGTAATGCAGTTTTAGATATCATAAGTCTCTATTTTATATGAAAACATACTCTATGCACTTTCGTTTATTTTCTAAGCAAAATTTATACTGTAAATTACTCTTGATGTGCCACAATGTCAAGTCTCTGATCAGCCAGATTAATGCATTTCACAAAGTCTGATATATGGAAAGACTGCAGGACAGAAAAACAAAATCAAATTCAAAACATTAGCCAAGGTTTTGTATACCTGCTGATGCGCAATTTCTTGAAAGCTAATAAATACAATACCAGAACCAATACCAGAACCCTCGAAAAAGACCTTCTGTAATGTTAGAGACAGTAGTAACATTTGCACAATGTAGCAAAAATAAAATCCACAAAATGTTTCAAACAGAACAAAATATGAGCATTAGGCATGAGCAGGCATTTAACTGGTTCACAAATCCGAGATTCAAACTAAAGACAAAGACTTGTGGCAAGCGGGATACTTCTGGAAGAGGGTTATTCCATATCGACCGAGTCCAGGTTGTTGAGTTCTCGCACAAGTGAAGGAGAAAACAAAATGTGCTTGTACAGAAGATATTATTTTCCCAACGGTCAGAGAGTCTCTTGTCAGAAGGATGTGTCTGTCTATCAAATAAGCATTCATACCCTACTTGAGTTGCAGCACATCTTAAGTCTGTGATGAGTTGTGAACAAGTGTGTCATTCAGGGGTTATTTCTCCACTTGAGACTGTTTATTGATGAGAATGTTTTTTTGTTTGTTTTGTCACTGTGATGTAGTTTCACTGATTTCCAGGCCATGCTGTTGTAGTTGAGCTCTGAGCAGTGCATTGTCATTCTTCAGGTCTTCAATCTGCAGGACAATGGACAATCAACATATTACCATGTGCCCAATCGGACTTGGTCAGTAAAATACCAAAGATCTCATAAATGTACCACTTAGGATTTAATTTATTTTATTAACCACTTAGGATACATTACTTGAGGCATTTTTTTAAGGCGATCATACAATATCACAAATTGTCATCCATGTTTTAATTGAAACTGTAAACCTCTTTTGCAGCACTTTATTTGCCAAAAACGGAAAGGAACTGTTGAAATGTCATTTGATTACATTTTAAAAGATTGGTTACACTGTTAAAGATGTAAGCACTCATTTGATTACTACTGTTTTTGACCAAAACTAAATAACCAAACAAACAAAATTAGAACCCAGAAAAACTGAAACAGAATTTCTGGAAAAATAAAACACTATTCATAAACTATTGTTACATTTTAATACAGTATTATATTATAATTTTATAGTTTTATAAACGCAACTGATTAAAATCCTTTTTGATTATTAAAATTTAACTCATCCATTAAAAATAGAATACAGAAAAATTCTCTATATATATATATATACACACACACACACACACACACACACACACACTAGTATTCTGACTTTGAGACCCCTCTGTACATCCTACATAACTCCCACCAACAAAAATACCTGTTGTCTTAGTAGCTCATTGTCCACTTGTATTCTCTCCACCTCCTTGTAGCTCTCCTGCAGCCTCTGGTTAGTCTGTCGGAGTTCTCTAATGTAGTCGCATGCTTTAGACAGGATTCCTCCTTTACTCTAGAGAGGAGGACAAGCAGTTCATTAACATTAGCAGGTGTAAAGAGGTACAACAGGTCCAAGAACAGAAGATCTGATGCCATGTAAGTTACTTACTGCTCCTGTTTTGGTACTGTCCATATTGCAGTCTGGGATAATTTTAGACAGCGTGACAATCCAGTTGTTGATTTTGTCTCTTCTTCTCCTTTCCACTGCAAAAACACCAATAAAACCATTTAGCAACAGTCCAAACTGAGCTACTTCTGTTCTATACACTGAATTACTCAAAGTCGGTATGAAATCCAAATTGACCCCATTTTCTCTTCCTAATGCATGCTCCTGGTTTGTGAATGAGTTATCCGTGTATGTTACTTTCAATGAAAAAACCTGTCTTTACAATGTTTTATTAAAGTGTAATAACTTCCACCACTGTAACCATTTCTTTTGTAACTCCACATTACAATTCAATCAATTCCTGGTGGACAATGTTCCAGTTCTACATTTTTCTAGTTTAGTTTCATTTTGACTGAAATGCAATAATAAAAAAAAAAAAGTCATTACTTTTTACATCAGTTAAATTAGTGACATTGATCATATAACTGTTTTGTACAGATGTTCTTGCTTTCACTGAAACTGTACATATTCTGAGCTCTAAAAAGACATGTATTAGTTCACCTTCATTGTGCTGTGCTCTCCTTCTCTCATCACGGGGCGCCCGGGGGCCATCAATCTTCCTGCGCAAGTAAGAGAGAGAAAAGAAAAAGAGGAGACTTGTGTTAAGCTTGTTCTACTGCACCATTAAAACACCAAACGAATCTGCACGACACAACACAGCTGAAGCCTATTTGAAAACAAACATTTCTTCAGCCCATTTACTGATATAACAACAGTTCATTATTGAGTCACAAATTTTAGTCAGGTCAATTCGATTGTACCCAAAGATTTGCTTAAATCTGGACAAATAGGTTAGCCTAAAAGAAACATGTAACCCTTTGATTTTTCCTCATTTCGGTTTTTAGAGGCTAGAATTAATTCAAGTGATGTCTTCCGAACATGAAGAAAACTCAAACACCAGCAAACACATCTAAGGTATTCATACAGTACTGAATTAAAGGAATAGTTCACCCAAAAATTACAATTTGCTGAAAATGTATTCATCCTCAAGCCATCAAAGATGTAGATGAGTTTGTTTCTTTATTGGAACTGATTTGAAGAAATTTAGCATTACATCACTTGCTCACCAATGGATCCTCTGCAGTGAATGGGTGCCGTCAGAATGAGAGTCCAAACATCTTAAAAAACATCACAATAATCCACAAGACGTTAACTGATGGACTGCAGTTGTGTGGATTACCGAGATGTTTTTATCAGCTGTTGGAACTCTGTTTTGTTGAAGAAACAAACTCATCTACATCTTGGATGGCCTGAGGGCGAGTGCATTTTCAGCAAATTTCCATTTTTGGGTGAACAATTCCTTTAAAAAGCCAGCTGCTCAATAGCGGCAGTATCTAGAGAAATGCAGGCTGGCAACTGAAAGGGGGTGGGGATGTAAAAGGTCTTCCTCACCAGTCTGATCTGCTGTGTTGAAGAGTCTCACGTTCACCAAGGTCTCTGGGGATGGCAGGCAAGTGGGACAAATTTTTTCGGTTGTTTTTCTGACTGCACTTGATTGGACAATACTTTGAATATTTATATGTGAATTCATTGCATTTTAAAATTAATGCTACACTCTCAATTTGAGGCGTTTTGCAGGAAAATTAATCCAAATTTGATTTGAAATTCCATTCTTGTTGTTCTGCAAACTGAAATTAATTTGGGGGAACGTGAAGGGATCAAATCATTATGTACATAGCACTGGGATCAAAGGGTGGACTGGGCTGTGCAGACTGGGAAAAGTAAGGGATGTTGACCCATGATCATACTTACGTAGAGTATGTGTGTGTACGAGGGGCGATGGTCCGTGGTGCTCCAGTCTGTAAAACATCTGGTGGACTCATCATCACGTAAAACTGACCTAGGGTTAACAAAAAGGAAATGTTTGAAAAACACAATATGAATGAACTTGCAGCTGCAGCATCTGTTGTCATAAATGAACATTTTGTCATCATTTACTCAGCCTCATGTCGTTCCAAACCTGTTTAAGTTTATAAGTACACGCTCGCGCCATGGTACTGTCTTGAACGCGCGTCCACAAGTGACGCAGTAGAGACGAAAATGTGGAATAAAGTCGTCATTTTTGTTTTCTTTGCGCAAAAAAGTATTCTCGTAGCTTCGTAACTTTACAGTTGAACCACTGATGTCACACGGACTACTTTGTCGATCATCTTGGTACTTTTCTGGACCTTGAACATGGTAGTTACCTTGCTGTCTATGGGAGGGTCAGAGAGCCCTCAGATTTCATCAAAAATATCTTAAATTGTGTTCCGAAGATGAACGAAGGTCTTATGGGTTTGGAACAACACGAGGGTGAGTAATTAATGACAGAATTTTCATTTTTGGGTGAACTAACCCTTTAATCTGTGTTCTGTCGGATTATAGAATGTGTTATACGTTACAGAAAAGCACCCTTACGGCAGATTTAAGTGCATCCAGCCACAGTGAGTGTTTTACGGTGGGTAGGATGACATTGCAAATTCTGAATCATTTCTGACCAAAGAAATGATAAAAAAAATATGTTCTCATCTCCTGCAGCCATAGGACACGTGGTACAATTGTAAAAACTATGCACGTTTCCCACTGACATTTTGGAGTACTCTAGGATCTAATGCTAAATTTACCATCACAACTCACGTACAATTCTTCTAAATGCAGCTTACTTGCATCGCTGGTTTATTGATTTGCATGTAAACCAGCAAAACATGTAAAGCTGTAAAACATGCTCAGTATTAATGGCAAACAATGTTTTTGGACTTTAGCATGTGAGACTGACCTCCAGCCTGTGTGAGGGTCGGATCAGACGTGGCCTGCACTGAGACAGCTGTACCGTCACTGACAGTTGCTGCTGGGAAGTAGGCGAAGCGTGTCTCCCCCCCCACTGTTTCCCCCACTGGACTGCCTCCATTACTGAATGGGTTCTGGATGACAGCCTATCGAGAGACAGATATAGAAATATGAGAGACAAGCATGCAAAGCTGACACTGCATTCATTTTTTTGCTTTTCTCCATGCTTCAGTTCAGTCTGCTCCATACACACCTGTGCTACCGCTTGCTGTGCGCCCGCAAAGGCGGCTGTGGACACTACACTGACTGCCGCTCCTCCATCTCCTGCTGCGTCCAAATGGTCCTCTGTTACCTGGACCACGCGATACGTCACCTGTATCAGGACAGAACACAAAGGTGAACTTTGTAAGAATGTTTTGTATCTTTAAGTTGCATAATCTAATTATGTGGATTTAAATAACACAAATGCATTAAAGCAAAAATTATTTCTCATTTGAAACTTAATTTCATAGTTTCTGAATCAAATAGAATTTTCAACAGTAAATAAAAAAGCAGGATTGGACTTGATTTTATCTATCAGAAATTAAATTATAATAAACAGTGGACATTACATACTAGAATATAAGTCTGCTAAAATAATGCCTATATAGCTATTTGGCTGGTGCTTAGCATCATCCAGTAGCCTGAACTGCCCAGGTGATGTCAGCAAAAAGGGAAAGCAGTTTCAGAGGGAGTTTTTTTTTGTTTTGTTTTTTAAGAATATGAATAAACAGATTTTTTTTTCTTTTGTAATAATACGCACCGATGAATCGTTCACAATAACACCAGGAATTTGCATTATGAAAGTAAATTCAGGCAATTTTAATTTCTTGTTGACTTTAAAGTTATAATAGAGCTATAAACTGCTGTTGGTTTATACAGCAGTGTTGTTATTGTTAACTAAAAAAGAAATTATTAAAAATAGATTTTGTTAACTGACACAGAGTACAATGAAAATGAAAAATAAATATTAGATGAAAAGCCTAAATAGAAAAAGCTTAAATGAAAATTAGAAATGTTTCCTTGCCAAATAACTGAAATAAAATTGGTTGAAGTACTAAAATCGCTAAATCTAAAACTGAAATAGACAGAAATTAAGATATATAAGAAATAGAACTAATAAAAATAACAAAAGCATGTAAAATGACTAAAACTTAAACACAAAACTGAAAATATAAATATAAAAGCTAATTTGAAATATAAAAATTTTAAAATATAAAAATACTACAATAATACAGAATATGTCAATAATTTTTGGTTAAACTTTATTTTAAGGTGTCCTTGTTACAGTGTAATTATACATTTAAGTACTGAGGAATAGTAATTAACTGCATGTTCTTACTATATGGTTAGGATTAGGGTTTGGTTTAGGGTTACTTGCATGTAATTATGCATAATTTATTGTTATTATAATAGTAAGTACACGTAACGTGTAACAAGGACACCTTAAAATAAAGTGTTACCCAATTTTTATTTAATAGTAATAAATAATACTAAATTCAATAGTATAATAATAATAATATATAATACTAAAATGACACTCGCAGACATAAGAGGCATTATACAGACATAAAAGCATTCTCATAAGAGCCTTGACTGAGAAACTCATGACTCCAGGCCATGTTTTATTACAGAGTGACCCCAGTTTGAACCCTGGAAAGGTCAAAGGCCGCACTGACCTGTCCACCAGTGTTCTCTGTCCGGAACTGGTATTGAACATTGTGGTCTGCAAAAGCTGCTGCTTGCTGGACACTTGCTATGGTAACCGCTGCCTGCTCCTCCACCCCCACCCCCTCTCCTGAGAAATGCACCACAAACGAACAGCGGTATATTGATATATGCATCATTCACTGCATGCACACATCATTCTGAGCTGCATGTTTTTACTTACCCTCCTGCAGCTGAACAACCTCCTCAGTTTCCTGTTTGTCGTGACTGCATAGAGAAAGAGCATGTTCTGGGTCATCTTATGAAACTACTCAAAGCAAGCTCTTGAGATATAGATCAAAATCATTTAGGCTTTTGGCGGATTCTAGTGATGGAAATTTCAAAATGGTTCATTCAAAACACTGGTTCAGAAATAATAATGTGGTTTACAATAATTGTTTATGTAATTTTGTGTTTCAGTCCTTTAGTCCCTGGATATAATTTGCATTTATAATAAAAAAAAAACTCTTTAGAAAATGTATTTTGCGTTTTTTAAATTTAGATATGCTTATTTTAATGTGACGATTTTTTTTGTCATACTGCTATTGAACTCCTTTTTATTCTTACTCAAGAACAGCTCAGACAGATTTCTGAAAGAATCGCGAATCGATTCATTGAAACGATCCGACTCAAAGAACGATTCGGACATAACTACTACATTCAGTATTGATGCAATTAATTAAAGAGGCGTTTGAACTATTTGGAAATCAATTAAAAACTCAAAACGGCTTGAGAAAGATGCTCTAGATATAAATCTGACATAGATTATCAAGATCGGTCTCCTTAACTTGGCCAACAAACGGTGAACGCCCCCCTTCTCATCACTAAAAACTGTTCACTGTTTTTATAGTGGTCTGCAAAATTCAAAAATACTAATAGCAACGTTTTCTGTAGATAAAAATATATAGCCAAATAAACAACACGGGATTAAATAAATAAAGATCTAAACATATAAAGCCTCTGGATGAAAAGACTGGGAGTTGTTTGCAGGTTGAAGGGAATTTAATGCTTAAAACCGATGAAGAGCTTTTGTTTCGACAATACTAAACACGACATTTCTACTTGAAATATTAGTTAAACGTGTTTAATATTTCAGAAAATATTAATATAGAAGACTGTTGTTAAAAGGAAACGTACACCGGCTTGGAGTTGTCGTTTTATTTTCAAATACCAAGGGTAGACAAAAATCACCAAATTAGCAATCGGGCTAATAGTGATATAAATATGTCGACCATCGATGTTAAAACGCCTGCGATCTGTTGTTTTCTTCGTACTATTCGTATCTTACGTGTAACTTACTATATTAATGGCATGCACAAAACTTAATAAAAGTCAGAAAATAAACTTAAAAGATGATTGCTAACTGCCCTACTATAAAAAACAGAGCAGAAAGTGGTTGACTGGGGCCTTGAGGATGGCCGTGCATAAAGGACGCGCTCTCACCTCGTCGAGGTGTCCAAGCGCTGATCGAGCATATCCATGAAGGCGAGCGGATTTAAAAATGCGATATTCAGCGACACTTGAAATACTGGAGATGGAAGCGCTGATCACGGGGACAAACACACGGGTCATGTGAGAAAGACAGTCCAGGACACGTGAGGTGCAGGCTGGGCAAGGAGTTAAAATGGAGACCGCTGTGGAGGAAGACGGAAGGTGTACCGGTTGTTGTTGCGTATGTTACTCACTCCCGCCCTACTGTCTAGACGAGTGCTCGACCTGTTGAGTCGCTTAGTGGCTTCTTTTCAAACGTATAGCGCCTACGTTAACACTGGATTTATTTATCGGTTTATTTTGAAGCGTTTGGTACTTTAAAACCTCGTTTTCGCCTTATTTCAGAACCGCGCTGTATTGCTTTGATATCGATCTTCACGTATCCCTCCGCGAGCGTTTAGCGCTGCCGTCAATAAGATATGGAGTGGAGTGCCTATTTTAAACAAAGTGCGGTTTAGGTTGAAATAAAGGAACAATAAAATATTTTAGGTAACTTACACACTAATGGTTGTGTACGTATTCTGAAACGGCTTGTATTTCGAAGGTAACGATAATTTAAGGGGTAGAAACCGAACAAATAGGGAGTCTAAATTATTGCGATAGACTTTCAACGCTTAAACTGGAAATTGAAGTTCAAATGAGATCTAACTAACGTTAGCCTATTGCTATTGCAACCTTACGAGTTTCATTATGAATGACGGTTTGAAATGGCATTTAATAAAGGAGTGCACTTAAAAACTTACCTTGATTTAGAATCTGTCCGTGTGTAATTCAAAACATATAACGTGCGCAAAATATACGATTTTTCCTTGGTCACATCAGCACAGGGAATCACGAGTATGACGAGTGGTGATTTTTCTCAGGTGACCTCCGAGATCCAAATCCGGGTTTTTGGTCAAACCACATGACACGAACGCAAGAGTGGTGCATAGGATCTCTAATGTGAATGAACTGGCTAACATCATTTATACAAACGCTCAGAATTATTTACTCGATGTACACGTGTAACATGTTTTCATAAATAAACATGAGATTTTTTTGGTAGTAAAAGCGTTGTTTTGCCAATAGTCCTCGGCTACTCTATGTTCCTGAACTTGCACTGCTGTTGCCACGAGGCTGTGCTGTATGGCAAATTGAGCAAATGTGTGTTTTTTTTTATTTTATTTGAGCCTTGTCGTCATAATTACGCAGTATATTTTATGTACATAGTTTGAGAAGTTAACGTAATTAATACAATAATATTAAATGATCAGCTAAAGCCAAAGACATTTGACAACATGGAAACGATTTGAACATTTGAACACCAGCTCACACACCTTAAGGGTTCCTTTTTTTTAAATTAAAATAATGTGAAAAATGTTGTGGTTGCCAGTTACTTAATACTTAAAATCTGATGTTTATGTGAGAAAAAAACTAAAAAATCCAAGTATAGTTTTGGACATGTTTGGCAAAACCACCATAAAATATACTTTCATTGTCACTAGCACTGTCCCCTACATTACAACATTTTTTTCTAACGATTTTCATTCATCATTCATTGAAACACCCAAAATAAAAGATTAAAGGTTTTGTTTAACCTGACATTTGTAGTAGGCCTGCAAAATAAACGTTTGTCCAAGTGCTTTTGGAGAATAAGCTACTAAAATTGTCCTGTTGACCATGCAGATATTCAGTGTCTCTGTTGTTAACATGTATTTTAATTCAGTTAATATATCCAGCAGCAAGTATATATATATAATATAGTGCCTTCATTTTTTTTTTTCACATTTTATGTTGCTGCCCTATGTTAAACTGCTTTAAATTACTTTTTTTCCATATCAATCTACACTCCATACACCATCTTTGCAAATTTATTAATGGAAGAAGTTTGAAACAACCAGGACTCTTCCTAGAGCTGCCCTCATGGCCAAACTGAGCAATTGATGGAGAAGGGCCTTGTCTAGACTGGTGACCAAGAACCTGATGGTCACTCTAGCTGAGCTCCATGATCATATGTGGAGATAGGAGAAATCTACAGAAGGACAAACTTCACTGCAACACTCCACCGATCTGGGCTTTATGACGGTGTGGCAAGACTCAATCCTCTCTTCAGTGAAGACACGTGAAAACGCACTTGGAATTTGCAAAAAAAAAAGCACTTAAAGGACCCTTAGACTGTGAGAAACAATATTCTCTGGTCTGATGAACCTCAATTCCAAGCATCATGTTTGAAGGAAACCAGGCACTGCTCATCACCTGCAGAGTACCATCCCAAAAGTAAAGTGTGCTGTAGCAGCCTCATTCTGTGGGGCTGTTTTTCAGCAGCAGGGGCTGAGGGACACCTCAGAGTAGAAGAAAAGCTCAATGCACCAAAATATTGAGATTAGCCTTAATGAAAACCCAGTCCAGAGCATTCAGAACCTCCGACTTGGCAGAAGGTTCACCTTCCAACAGGACAATTAACCTAAACACACAGCAGGAGTGGCTTATAGACAACTATGTGAATGTCCTTGAGTGGCCCAGCCACAGCCTGAGCTTGAACCCAATCAAATATTTTTGGAGAAATCTGAAAATGTGCATCTGCCCCCATCCAACCTGACAGAGCTTGAGAGGTGAGGAGAAGAATGGCAGATGATTGGCAAATGCTGATGAGCAAAGCTTGTTGCATCAAACAAAAAAGGCTTGAGACTGTAAAGGTGCTTCAGCTAAATATGATATAATAAAAGTTATGTATGCAACTTATTTCAGTTTTTTTATTTTTAATAAATGTATGAAGTTGTGACAATTCTGTTTTTGCTTTGTCAATATGGTGTATGGATTGTAGATTAATGTGGAAAAAAGTAATTTAAAGCAGTTTAACATGAGGCAACAACAACAAAACATGAAAAAAATGGAGGGGTATGAATACTTTTGCAAGGCACTGTATATACATACATGCATACAGTGGTGGCCAAAATTATTAGAATACTAGTATTTTCCCGCTAAAAATGGTTTTAAGTCAGTTATTTCTATCTTTTGCTGTAGTATGTCAGTAGGAAATGTCAGTTTACATTTCTAAACATTCATTTTGCCATTAATTGTAATAATCCAGTGAGATTTTTGTTTGCACAAGGAGTCTGACAACAGTCAGTGCTCCACACAGAGATCTGATCTATATGTTCTTTAATAAATAATTAATATGTGGATTTTTTTAACTTATGCTCCAGCACTGCTTCTGAACCTATAAGCCAGTGTAGAAAATGGATGGATGGATATTTTTCAACACTTTTGTGGTACTACTGCTTTGTTGTAAAGCAAGCACCCAAGAATCTCACTCAACAGTACATTTGTATATACACTAGTAATGTAATTTATAGGAACAAGGTCATGTGATTTGATTAAACAGATGTGATTGTCAGTCATACAGTTAACCTGTTTTTGACACATCACATGAGTCATATGCATATGGGTTCTCTCTATATAAAAGCTTGTTCATAAGCATTGACTTAGTTCATTAACACATTTACAGATCATAATTTTATCCAAATGGAATTTTCCCTATAATAGTTTGAACTATTATTAAAAATGGATTTAGTAATTTGATTTGCGAATGGGAAACATGGAGTTTATTGCACTTTAAACTAGGTATGCCTGGGTATCCACACTGTGGCCCCTGTCAAAGCAAGCATGCAACTCAGCGTTTTGCATTGACAGCTGTACCAAAGCAATCCTTTGAATATGTGCAGCTACAGAACAGTCTACTCTTCAAACAAAAGGAGGACCATTGACCTCATGCATACACATAGTGAAAAGTCAGACTCACCAGGGCCCCTGCCCTAACCAGTTCAAGTGTATTTGTTTCAGGGACAGAGGAGGTAGCATTTAAAGGATTTTGCCACCATCAACAAAAAGGGCAGCACAGGTTGTCTATTTCCCTTTTGCCTCTTAACATCTCTCTCTCGTTCTCCACTCTCTCACTCCCTCTTTCCACCGAGAATAAGCAACGAGGGATTTGCCTCAGAAGCAACAAGGTATGAAAACTTTTATGTTTTTTGTATATATCTGTAATTCTTAATATTCAGGTCATTGATTGAAACGTCAACGCAGTGTGAATGGAACTGGTAGGCTAGTTATCTTAAGATAGGCATGTCCATTACATAAATTAGAGAAATGTTTTCTTTCTTAATGACTATAGCCTGGAATATCATAAATAATTCTCATGTTTTAATGAGACAGGCTTCTCAATTTCAATATGTTGAAGTATACTGAAAAAGTTGTAACATCTGTATTTTTAAGCTTCTTGTGTGAAGAAATTTGATGAACAAAATGAATTATGCAACTATAAAGATATCTATTTATGTGAAGCCTGAGGAATGTTTTTAAAGCGTATATTGCTTATAATACGAAATTCGTAATGCTATTTTGGAAATGTATCTAAAAAATGCTCAAATGCTTCTGTGTTTAAATCAGGTAATTTTGATGTATTAATATTTATACATGTTAATATTTAATTTAATATCATATTTTTAATCTACTGAATTACAATTTTTGCCAAAAGATGTGGACATTTTTATTTAGCCAAATTTATTTAGCCATATATAGTTTGAAGAGAAAAATAGTTTGATTTTATAAAATGTATTATTTATATTTATTTATATTTTTTGTTTATTAGCTTTACAAGATTTTTGTGCCATTTATGAATGTGTATTCAGTATAAGCATCTGTATGTGTAAAATCAAAACTTTCCTCCTAACTGTTTAGTGTATATCACCTTCCTGCATAGTTGCAAAAAGACTGTAACATCTGTATTTTTAAGTTGACGAAACATGATAAATGAAATGATTTATGCAAGTGTAAAAAAATCTATAACTGTAAAGCTTGAGGAGTAATTTAAAAAAATAGATATTGCTTATAATACCAAATTTGTAATGCTATTTTGCTCATGTATTTTTAAAACATGCATGCGCAAATGCTTTTGTGTTTACCTTGAGTGAAATGCCTTTGAGTGAGTTATTTTAATATACTAATATTTATACATGTTCATATTTGATATAATATGTTTAATTTGTTGAATTACAAAATTTGTGTTGAAATATCTGTGGACATTTTAGCCAAATGTTGGTTTGAAGAGAAAAAAATTGCTTGATTTTATGTTTTATTTATATTTTTGGTTTATTATAGGAAGTTTTTTATGACGTTTATTAATGTGTGCACATAAGCATCTGTATGTGTAAAATTAAAACATCTCTCCTGTCTGTTTAGTGTATATCTCCTTCCTGCATAGTCACAGCATGTATCAGGATGTACAGCTTTATGGGCGGCGGCCTGTTCTGTGCCATTATTGGGAACATCCTAATAGTGGTTTCCACAGCGACAGACTATTGGATGCAGTATCGCCTCTCAGGCAGCTATGCCCACCAGGGCCTGTGGAGGTACTGCATGGCCAACAAGTGCTACATGCAGACAGCAAGTATAGGTAAGCAAATATATTCATGCAAACTTCATGCATTCATGGCTATTTTAAATCATTGTGAAGTTATAAGTCATATGTAGAGTCAACAACATCATACAAGAAATCTGGCACCTGCATTTGAGGTTCTAGACCATTTTTGCCTGTAGATGGCAGTGCTTTATTATTTTTGCCATACAGAGCTCCACACTCTGGTTTGTGTTGTCTGAGCCTTGCACAGTCGCATTCTGAACAGGTGCTCCAAAGTTGTACCCCTGGTCTCATAAGATGGCATCTGAGATTACAGGAGCTGTACTCTGGTTCATTCAAGGGGATTCTGCTGGGACAGTTCTTTAAAGATCACATGAGAAAAATCCGACAAACAGTGATAAGATATGGCTGGGATGAGAAGAGAATGAACATACCCATCTTGACTGTTGTTTTATGATCGTTTCTTGTCTGTTTCCCCAGCATACTGGAATGCCACACGGGCATTCATGATCCTATCGGGAATGGCGTGCTTTGCGAGCATCATGGCAGGCATCCTCTCATTTGCCCATTTTTCTGCCTTTGAGAGATTCAGTCGTTCCTTTGCAGCAGGAATCATGTTTTTCATCTCCAGTAAGTCACAAAACACAGGCACAGTGAGCTGTAGAATGTGAAATTTTAGCATATTTAAGTATAACTAAAAACTGTTCTCAAAGTCAAAAATATAGATGGCACCACTACGTTTCCTCTGTCCATTTTTAACCTATCACTTTTTTTCACACCTGACTCAGAATTTCAAGTGGTAGAACATAATAAAGTGAGTTTTTATGGCATGCTAAAAGTTATGAAATGTTCTCGTGGTGCAGAATGGAAATAATATGCCTAAGGATGTGGTTGAAAGGACTTTGATTGACCTCATGATAATGTTCTGTCACAAAAAATAAAACCAGACCAAACTCATATTAAAAAGCACATTAAAATGTAAGTGTGCCTGTTCTCATTATTTAAAGGGATAGTTCACCGAAAAATGAAAATTATATCATTAATTACTCACCCTCATGTCATTCCAAACCCGTAAGACCTTTGTTCATCTTCGGAACACAAATTAAGATATTTTGATGAAATCCAAGGGCTCTCTGACCCTCCACAGACATCAAGGGTACTACCACGATCAAGGCACAGAAACGTAGTAAGGACATTGTTAAAATGGTCCATGTGACATCAGTGGTTCAACTGTAATTTTATGAAGCTACGAGAATACTTTTCTGTGCGCAAAGAAAACTAAAATAACAACTTTATCAAACAATTCTTCGCCTCCGTGTCACCCTAGAGCGCCATTTTGGAGAGTATCACGACACATGCGAGTGTTCTCCTCTAAATGTTGTTTACATGTAGGAAAATCATGCGTAAGCTTCATGATACTCTTCAAAATGGCACTCTAGGGTGACGCGAAAGAGAAAAATTGTTGAATAAAGTTATTTTAGTTTTCTTTTCGCACAAAAACGTATTCCCGTAGCTTCATAAAATTACTGTTGAACCACTGATGTCACATGGACCATTTTACCGATGTCCTTGCTACATTTCTGTGCCTTGATTGTGGTAGGACCCTTGCTGTCTATGGAGGTCAGTGAGCTCTCGGATTTCATCAAAAATATCTTAATTTGTGTTCCGAAGATGAACGGAGGTCTTAAGGATTTGGAACGGGATAAGGGTGAGTAATTAATGATATCATTTTCATTTTTGGGTGAACTAACCCTTTAATATATGGTGACCTACCAATGGTTTGGAACAAACAAAAACAGCTAAGTAAATAATTGCTGTTACATGTACGTGCTAATTCTTTCATGTATTTATTTCATTTTTAGTTGATACTAGAACAAATATTCACACTTACTTAAATGTTTATGATTTGAAAATTGTCTTTTGCAGGGATATTCTACATGTGTGCCCACAGAATGTATGAATCCAGGAGAGTGGTTGGAAGTCGCTAACCTGAAGAAGGAAAAACTGCAAGCAGCAGAAAGTTTTGGCTCAAAAGTCATCAGGAACTTCATCACACCTTAATGTTATATAAGTTTAATAACTTTAAACTTCAAAAATACACTGACAAATTTATAGTTTAAAACCACATTAAAGGACTCTTTTTTTACACACGCACATATACTTGTATAATTCTGCTCAGATAAAAATACCAGTCTTCACAAGTGTTTATTTCACGTTTCATTTTTTTTTTTCAATAAAATTCCACATCATATCATTTTCTGTGAAATTTCTGTCTTGATATATTGTAGCATTGCAATACATTATGACTTCACATAAACACATTTTTAGAGCATCTTTCTATGTTGTTGGAAGTTAGAGCTTGTACATGTAGTTATATGTAACTGTTTTGCAATATAATTTCACTTTTAGTGTTGCATCATTTTTGCAACTGTTCATAAGCATTTATTTCACCATGTGGACATGAGTATCAGACTTGTTTCACAGTTTCACACCAGCTCAAATTCATAGTCAGGCACATCCTGTGTTAATCAGTTGTGAGAAAAATGGAGCAATAAAAGATCGAAGCTGGGTTTACATTTTTATATAGCAGTAAATGGGCGTATTTTGTGAGTGAGACCCTCGTCACAATTTTTTTTTGTTGTTGTTGCAGCTATTACGGTAGGGCTTAGTATGCCAGCTATTTCTAATATTCATTTCAGAATGTTTTTGCTTTCCCTCTTTTATTCATAGAAATGGTGGTCGTTCCTCATCTGAACTTTAAAACTTTTTCCCAAGTGAGGTACAAAAAGTAGAAGTAGCCTTTGTAGTGTAGAAAGTCTTGCAAAAATATTCAAAGTCAGAGTTTCAGAAGACAATATAAGACTTTATTGGAAGAAACAACAAACATTCCAATATGTGTAGGCTATATTTTAATAAAACATGAGCCGCTTAA
>NW_015542410.1:2190053-2196696 GCF_001515605.1 Sinocyclocheilus anshuiensis | reverse complement strand
CAGGAGCCGCTTAACGCTTTCCCCGCCATTGACGAGTTATCTCGTCTTTTAGAAGACAACAACACTTTCCTGCCAAAACGAGTTTTTGCGGCTTTTCGTGTTTTCACTGTTATACACTAGGGGGCGCTATTACACATCTTCTGAACGAGTACAAAACCTCCCGAACAAAAACACGTGTACTAGGGATGGGCGATACCTCTTATTTTATTTTCGATCCGATACCGATATTTTCAAGCCCAGTATCGTCGATATCGATACCGATACCGATACTTCTAAACTAAACTGATCTATACTCACTTAATATTAGCTTTTAAAGCCATGTTTTTTTTTACATTTCATATGCCTTTTTTGTTTACACTTTTAGAAATAAAATATACTGTGTGCATTGAATTTATTTAATACACGAGTTTCACAATTTGAGTTGAATTACTGAAATAAATGAACTTTTCCACGACATTCTAATTTATTGAGATGCACCTGTATGTTTAACTGTCAACTTGAGGTTTGAATCTGTGGCGGAAGGAAGTAGTTCCGCACAAAAGAGGGTTTTATTAGGCACTCTGTTGTTTCTTGTTTAATTACACACATGTTCCGTCGAACTGTTGTATAAACGCAATATCACTCAAGTACGAGAGCGATACCGGCTCTATATCAGCGGCTGTGATTGCCTCTAGTTAGACTATATCTAACCAGAGGTCATAACCATTACTATAGAACCACGTTGAAGGTCAGCAACACACTGTTGTTCTAAATGGAAAAACCCAATAGCCTCTACAGTCTAAGTATACATAACTAGTGCCAGTGTGTTAGCCGGAGCTCTAAAACATTTTAGTTCGTTACTAACCTGTGTGCAGATTTGCAGTGTTATAGACTTAACACAATTAATTAGAGTCAATCATCTCAGAGTAAGTCAGAATAAATTCAAATGTAACAATATTATCAGTCAGGTAAATATGTATTATGCCAATTACATAGCCAATTCAAAGATATCAAATCAATATAAGACATCAAATTCTCAAAGATGAATCTAAGAGTAAGATGCATACCTGACTTTAGAAAGATACATAACATAGAGTGTGTGGACACACTCTAGGTTACAGGCTTCTGACTACAGAATCGCCCTGACCAAGGCAAACATTCTCCAAAAATGGAGACAGGAACTAGCAATTTGAATTTGCATTGATCAAGTCGAGTTAACACCTTTTGGGGCACTGGGAAATGACACACCCTCTACAGTAATCAACTTATCTCTAAACCCTTAAAGTCAAAAATATAGATGGCACTACGTTTCCTCTTCCCATTTTTAACCCATCCCTTTTTTTTCACACCCAACTTTGTTTGTGCTGCTGGCTATGTCGATCTACACTGGCGTAACCCTAAGCTTTCTGGGCAAGCGGTTCAGAGACTGGCGCTTCTCCTGGTCCTACATACTGGGATGGGTGGCCATGCTCATGACCTTCTTTGCTGGTGATAGAAAGCCTCATAGACGGCTATTTAAAGTTTTGTGTATTTTTGTGACTTTAGAGCCCCCTTCAGTTAAGCGAGTGGAATACACTGTTGTAATTACAGTGGATAGTGTACACGTGCATTTGTTGCTGCCGCATTTTTTTGTTGGAATTTGGTACCTGCTCACCAAACGTAAAAAAAAAAAAAAAAACCTTTGCCTTATTAGAAGTCAGTGTACCAGATTCTGAAACTGATATTGCAAGGTAGAAAATGGATACAGTTGCTTTAAGGATTGCATTGACTCACATAAGTTCAAATGGTAGAACATAATAAAGGGATTTTTTATGGAGTGTTAAAAGTTATGAAATATGTAACTGTTTTGAATTAATTTCACCTTTGGTTTTGCAGCCTCTTTGTAACTGTTCATAAGCATTTTTTGTCGCCATGGGGCCATGAGGAGACTTGCAGTTTCACAAGAGCACAAATACATAGTCAGCAAGTATGACACATCCTGTATTTAAAACACTGTGTAGGCTATATTCAGTCTTATCTGGGCTTTAGTTTTATCAGCTTTTTCAAATATTAATTTCCACAAAATATCTTTGCTTTCCCTCTGTTTATTAGAAATGGTCCTTCCTCATCTGAACAATTCTTTAAATAAAACTTTTTACCAAGTGAGGTGCAAAAACCTTCTGTAGAAAAGTTCACTTCCTTTTTTTTCTGAAGAATGCCAATTACTCTTGAAAACTATAAAAAACAGAATTCCCCCCAAATCGTTAAAAACAGATATCAATGAAGAAAATCTGAACACATATTATTTTCTTGAACTTTTTAACTTCTCTCAACAATTCTTTAAATTCTTTATTTTAGGCAAACAAGCACAGCTCCTATCTATTTGTATGGGAAAAGGCTGCCATTTCCAAAGCTGTTTGACAAGATTATGATTAAATAATTTATTTCAAACCAGAAAATAATTTGTCAATAATGGTATAGTATATTAAAATTCTTATTTGGCTCTGGCTTTGTCTTGTAAATATATGATGTATTTTTAATGGAAACTGTGGAGGACACAATGCATGCAGCAAAGAAACATTTTCATCCTATCAATCTCATCGTAAAAATGTCCTTGTAAAAAGTTATTTTAAACTACAGTAACACACTCAATATCTGCAGTCTTTGGAATGGAGCTTTCTTCCCCATTGCCTTGCTGTGAAAGACTTTGGCCTTCCTCCATAAGCGCTCTATGAAAAATCCCAGACAGGCTTTGGTTGCAGCGTCGACTAACATCCAGTCCCATGCTTAAATACAGAACCGGATTAATGCAGCTGTTGAAATAGGCTAAGTTTGAAGACATACTCCATCCCACTTTTACTGCCACGTTGTCTTCATTCACCAACTTGACCAGCCCTAGAAATTGGTATGGAGCCCAACATAAGAAAAAGGCACAGACCAATACAGCAAGAATCCGAAGAGGCCTCGATTTTCCACAGAGTCGCGTTCTGCGTATCCCAACAGCAGCTAGTATGTAACAGATAAGAATGACCAGGAAAGGCAACAAGAATCCACAGATGAAATGAATGCAGTAGTAGACATACTTTGCTGAATTGTCTCCTGATTCTGCTGCTTTGTGCTGCAAACAAAATTATAAGGTCTGTCATTCAAAATGATGACACACATAAACATTTACTAAATAAAATCATGTATATACATGATTATTTATATATTTGTGCAGTCATTCTGACCTCCAGCGAGCATTGGCTCAAGTTGTTCTTGCCAAGGTAGACTTGTCGGTAAACAAAGTAAGGTGAACTAAAGATCACCGCCACAATCCAAACTCCCACACTGACCACTCGAGCAGCACATAATGTCCGTCGTTCTCTGGTGAACACTGGACACCAGACGCAGAGCGCTCGATCCCCACTGATGACAGCCAGAAGAAAAACACTGCAGAACATGTTGGCATACTTGAAGAAACCATTGAACTTGCAGAGAAAAACTCCAAAAGGCCAATGGCTAAAGAAAAGACTTGAGATGAGTGATATGACTCGTGTCAGGCAGAAGATCAGGTCCGCTACGGCTAGATTGACCAGTCATACGTTAGTGACATTGCGCTTCATGAGGAAGCCGGCCACCCAGATGACCACAGAGTTCCCGGTGGTGCCGAGGAGAACAATGACGTTGAGGAAGGCAATACTAACCTTATTCATAATGGCCTCAATGTCCGCTGTAGTGTTTGAGAGCTCAGAGTGGGTGTGGAGGAGAAGAGTTATATTGGAGCTCATTCTACAATCAAGAGAGATAAATCGATGAATGTTATTTCAGTTTAAAAAAACAAATCTGTCTTGATGTCAATTTCTAAGCTAACTTGAAAGATTAATTCACCGTGGGTTCTCTCAAAAATTTCTTGAATGTTGAAAGAGATAAAAATGTTCATCATTTTGCAAGAAGATGCAACCACAATGTGTATCAGATGGCAGAAAATCCTGTTGTGCTCAAACTGTTTAAGAACACTTCTTATGTCAGATGTGTATTCAAATCATAGATACTTACAAGCATTTATTGCACTGACTGCATTGCAAAGCAATAGCAAAACCTATACAGAATTGTAGATGTAGATGTTCTTACCTGTACAAATCAGCGTTTTCCCAAAACAGACTAAACCATCAGGGAACAACACTGGATGATCCTTTGTGAATGAGTCATCAGCTGTGTTTGACTATTATAAGGTCATTTTGCTATGCTGATAAATAAATCAGTTGCTCGTTCACTGACATGACTTGCAGTTGCTCTCTTCTCCCCTTTTCGGTAATGGATCTGGTCATTCATTAATGTCTTCACTGCAGACAAAGAGGAGAAAGGCAGGAAGAGGGAGGTGACATGCACAAAAATGCAGATCTTTGCTTGTTTGCATAAACACAAATGATGTAAGTGAAGTGTGGTTTTGGCAAATTCATATATTATTCATGTATTTATATTGTATGTTCAAGTTACAAAAATTCACAACCAAAATGTAACAACAAGTTAGACTCTGGAAGAGTCTTGTGATTTACGGGGCCTGTGGAGGTACAGTCTGCCAGTTATTATTTGACATGAAACTATTTTTGTGAAACAAACAAAGCATGTTTTATAAATACAATTAATTTGACCAAAGTCAAAGTTAAAAAGCTAATGTTCAGGTAAACATTTCATAAAAATAGTCTTTTAAAGAAAATGTAGACAACAGCTATGTAAAGATTATTTTAATTAGTCCACAATTAAAATATCTTAATGTATGTAAATATTATAAATTAGTCTACTCACATTTTTACTACCAGCTTCAGAATGTAACATATCAGTATACAATATGCAACTGTAATAAGTATGTTTGTAAAAGTGATAAATAAATATAGCAGTTATGTTTTGTAGGTCTACCTACCAATTCTGTATGATTCCTATACAGAACACGATTGAAGTCTTTTGAGCTCATCTTAATAACTTGTAATATAAATTTCTGGTAACTGAATCATTCATTTAATCAACTGTTCCTTATGCACTATTCACAATTAAAGTTGTTTAATAGAGGTTTACTTTTAAGACAGCTTTTTATGACATAGCCTATTTGGAAGGCAACTCATTCAAAACTGCAGAGGAATCATATTCAAATCACTTGACTACTTGCAAAATAAAAATAAACAACTAGAATTGCACAATGGCACAAACACAGACAGGAGTGAAAACAAAATTGTAACGGTGCTACTAATATGGTAAAATTAATTTAACAATAACAATTACCAACTTGAATGGCACAAACTCAGACAGGAGTGAAAACAATAACCCCGTGTTGTGCTACGCGTACGCGGGTGTAATAAATATAAATATAACTTCATAATATATAAAGTATATTTTACTATGATACAGCAAATGTATAGACATTTAACTGAATAGCACAAAGTAAAGTAACTGTGGTACCACATAATATTATGGCTCAGTAATAACAGGGCAATACTATGGTAATATCTGCATTATTACTTAGGAAATGACATGGTAATAACGGAAATTGCATGTAATTTCCTAGGTAATAATGTAGATATTACCATGGTATCTGTATGAATTGGAATAATTACAGTCATCATTACTCAAAGCTTATATAGATGACAATTACATCTATATATAAAGTTTATTTGCAAAAACAGATAACTCCGTTTTTTTAAATGTTCAAAAATCATGTTTTTTATGTAATCATGTTTTTATTGTGTTACTTAGCTGTAATTATTAGTTATTTTTTAAGCTAATCAAAATAACCCAACTAAAGTTTGATTGAGATTAATTGGAATGCACAATGAAAAAACATGATTTCAGAGAATTGTTAAAAATTTAGTTATCTGTTTTTGCAAATAAACTCTTCATATGTATTGAAATACAATTAATATACTAATATGCAGTGCTACATAGGCCTAGGTAAAAGAGGGATAAAATTCAAAAAATTTGTCGATGAGCATAAAAAGCTTCAGATTTACAGTGTAATGTCTATTTATTCAAATAATGTTTTACTATGGCATGCGTTAAATACATATTACATGCAATAAAGGTAATAAAAAACAACAATGCCATTCATTTGTAAGGCTGTGTGACAGGGCCAGACGGTCGGCCATTTTAAACTGCCATTACTCAGCCTGCCAGCATGCTAGCATAAAAACTGTTAACATGCAATCAAGGAATTTCAGTCACTTTTTTAGACATGTTTTGGATTTAAAAGATTTTCATTATTTTCTAGGATGTTTTACCGTGACAGGGCCTGGCCCTTTAGCTCGTCCTCCTCAAAAAAAACATACAAAAACAAGCTTAAAATCATACAGTTCAATGACAGAACTCACCCTTGATCAGTGTCAGCTTCACCTCAGTCAAATTATGTCACTTCCTTTGAGTCATACCTTTAAAGGCGCATTACACACATTTTATGTTGAGTTTTATGTAAACGTGACAGGACTGACCGAAAACATGGGGACAGTTGTAAAATAGTATTTATTTGTAGAATTTATGTATAATTTCATGTTTTTAATCAGATGATGTGAATGATAACAACTTAAACTTGTAATTGATGGAGTTTTTTTTCTAAACAGTTTTTAGCATAACAAAACTATGAAAGCTGTAGGTCCAATTTGGCTGAGGACAAGGACAAGAACAGCATTTGTAATTTTCAAAAGTGTTTTTAATAAAT
>NW_015542410.1:2179910-2189160 GCF_001515605.1 Sinocyclocheilus anshuiensis | reverse complement strand
CCGTGACAGGGCCTGACCCTTTAGCTCGTCCTCCTAAAAAAAACATACAAAAACAAGCTTAAAATCATACAATTCCATGACAGAACTCACCCTTGTTCAGTGTCCGCTTCACCTCAGTCAAATTATGTCACTTCCTTTGAGTCATACCTTTAAAGGCGCATTACACACATTTTATGTTGAGTTTTATGTAAACGTGACAGGACTGACCGAAAACATGGGGACAGTTGTAAAATAGTATTTATTTGTAGAATTTATGTATAATTTCATGTTTTTAATCAGTTGATGTGAATGATAACAACTTAAACTTGCTATTGATGGAGTTTTTTTTCTAAATAACAGTTTTTAGCATAACAAAACTATGAAAGCTGTAGGTCCAATTTGGCTGAGGGCAAGGACAAGGACAGGATTTGTAATTTTCAAAAGTGTTTTTAATAAATTAAAAAATCTGAGAACCTAATGAATGACATATTCCTTTACAGAACAACTCACAGAAATCAACCATCAGTCAGTTTTAGACATTTTTTGTATGTAATACTTTTTATTCACTGTAACAAGTCAAGGACAGATCATGTACATTTCTGGTAGAATGTCCCATGAGCTAAAGTTTGAAGGTTTTCGGTTCACTATTTAATCACAGAAGATATCAGAATTTGAACTACTGAACTATTGAAATTCTAGATTTTTTTCTAATGAATAGTAATTGCATCAGACACCTTTTTTATACACTGTGTATTTATTGCAAAGGCAAATATTACAGGAATAAAATGAACAATAAAAAATGAGCTCAGATTAACCCCAGTCGTAATGCAATCCTGGTCTAAAAATTGTGCCCTTTACCCCATATTAGGCTACAAGTAATTTCTGTTTTCTCTTCTGGCCAATGTCATCCTGTTAATTAACAAACGAACATGTGTAAGCAAAAATAGCCGATCATAAAAATGTACGATTGACACATAAACATTTGTATGAAAAAAAATGACATATATTTCTAGTATTTTGCAATATTTTCATAAAGGCTCCATCTACATATTAAAGCATTAACTTTTCATTTTGTTAGATATTAATCTAGATATTAATCTCTTAAACTTTGGTGACAAACTCAATGTCTGCAGTGTTTGGAATGGAATTACAGCTTTCTTCTCTAGTGCCTTGCTGTGAGAGACTTTGGTCTTCCTCCATAAGTGCTTTATGAAAAATCCCAGACAGGCTTTGGTTGCAGCGTCGACTAACATCCAGTCCCATGCTGAAATACAGAACCGGGTTAATGCAGCTGTTGAAATAGGCCAATTTTGAAGCCATACTCAGTGCCACTTTTACTGCTTCATTGTCTTCATTCACCAACTTGACCAGCCCTAGAAAGTGGTATGGAGCCCAACATAAGAAAAAGGCACAGACCAATACAGCAAGAATCCGAAGAGGCCTCGATTTTCCAGAGAGCCGCGTTCTGTGTATCCCAACAGCAGCTAGTATGTAACAGATAAGGATGACCAGGAAGGGCAACAAGAATCCACAGATGAAACGAATGCAGTAGTAGACATACTTTGCTGAATTGTCACCCTCTGCTGCTCCTTTCTCCTGCTAATGAAATTATAAATACATAATACTAAATATAATCTTAATGCAATGTACTGAAATGTTGTGCATGCAGTAATCTGTAAAGCCATTCTGACCTTGAATGAGCAGTGGCTCAAATTGTTCTTGCCGGGAAAGACTTGTCGGTACACAAAGAACGGTGAACTAAAGATCACCGCCACAATCCAAACTCCCACACTGACCACACGAGCAGCACATAACGTCCGTCGTTCTCTGGTGAACACTGGATGGCAAACGCAGAGTGCTCGATCCACACTGATGACGGCCAGAAGAAAAACACTGCAGAACATGTTGGCATACTTGAAGAAACCATTGAACTCGCAGAGAAAAACTCCAAAAGGCCAGTGGTCATAGAAAATTATTTTGTTGAGAGAAATAGCTCGTGTCAAGCAGAAGATCAGGTCCGCTACAGCGAGAATAACCAGCCAAACGTTAGTGACGGTGGGTTTCATGCGGAAACCGGCCAGCCAGATGACCAAAGAGTTCCCGGTGGTGCCGAGGAGAACGATGATGGTATAGAAGACAATGTCCACTGTCGTTTTCTCATGGTACATTGAGATTTTGGAGTTGGAGTGAAGGGAAAGAGTTGTATTGGAGGTCATTCTACAAGCAACAGATAAATCCTTAGAAGGTGCCTTTTCATATTTTTTTCATATGCTTATGCACTCAACTTTGATCTGTCTACACAATCTGTACACCATAAGCGTGCGGTTACCATGCTAGTCTCACGAGCTTCACCTCACAATTAGATAAACATGATGAGAGTTGTCTGGCAACCAAGAGGACACAGGTTATTAAACTGATAGCGTTTACTTAGAAGTCATAATAGGAACATTGATTTCAGCTATAGATTTTGAATTTCCCTGCTAACTCATATGGTAACCAGTAAAACCTTTTTTTATTATTACTTTTTTGGCTCCCATTACATTTAGAATTTCATTCACTCTATATATTTACAATTTAATCAATGTATTTTATTTATATTATTACATTTGATTTCAAATTAAAAATTATTTAATATTTTTAATTTAAACATTCATATTTTATACATTATTCATGCAACAAATATGATTTAATCCTTGTCCTTAATCCTGTATTGTAAAATGTCTTTCAAAATGGTTAACTAAATCTGGTGATGAATTGTTATGTTCTTACCTGCACACAGTGTCAGTAGGCGTTTTTGCAATAATCAGCCCAAACTATTGGTCTCAGGATAAACAGCACTGCGAAATCCTTTGTCAATGTGTTCAGCACAGACTATGTTTGAGTGTTAAATGCTATCAACTATTTTATGCTGAACAGGTTTTCTCACTGCATCTTTTGCTCAGTCATTCTAAAGTGTGCTCTTTTGCAACAAGGGAAGACAGGCAGGAAGCGGGAGGAGACGTGCACATTTTGTCTACAAACACATTCAATTCTGCAGATTTCTAAGTACAGAGAAATCACAAAGCCATTTAAATTGTTAAAGTGTGTGCTATATAGTTAGCTTTTGTTGTGCCACAGTGTCAGGGTTGTATTTTATTTATTTATTTTGAATGAACAGAACTGCAGAAAAACAGCAAGCCAACACAAATTCAGTTAACAAGTGTAACCTTATGTCTTATTTCTAAATTTCCTAAAATGCTCAGGTTTCAGCTTGCTTGCTGAATTGCTGAAGGAAGTGACTGAAAAGTACTTTGACCAATAGCGTGCAGGCATTGTACATAATCAACCAATCGTGGCGTGTGCATAGGCGGAAATCCAGGGGGGTCGGGGGGGACACGACCTCTGATGCAGCGTGACCACAACAGCTTGAAGTCATCTAATTTGGTACAGTCTCCCTGCTGCACTAATAGTAAGGCTTTCCTCTGTGTATACATGTCCTTACAAGTACAATTTTAGATGGATTATTTGTGTCCCCTTCAAAAATTGCTCTTGAGATATTTTATGTTTATTGTCCCCTCCAACTGTCAGACGAAATTTACGCCCCTGGGTGTGTGAGAGGGTGGGATCTACAGAGCACAATCGAAGCAATGCAAATACAAATACATGTACAGTATATACAATGTATAAGCTTGTCAATAGGAAAACAAAGATAAAACCCGGACATTTTAAGTAATTTAAAAATCCCAGCCAGGACATGTCCAGGAAAAAAGAGGACCTTTATGATCACCCTAATTAAGTAAATAAATACATAACATGATAAAAAATAATAATAAATCTACATAATAATACATAATCTAAGTAGGTTTACGTACATAATAACAGATTGTGAATTACTCAGAACTGTAGACACGCAGTCAAGATTTCGCAGTGATTGTGACAAAATAGGGGAGAGCAGGGATGGTTGGAACATTTTTGACATTTCTGTTTGTATCTTGAAGTTTTTTTAAGCAAGAGCATTCAACGTATGATTCAAACTACAGTAGTTACAACTGTCTGCTATTAAATGGCGTAGCTGTTATCTTTGTAGCACAAGCAAAAAATGCATGGTTTAGTTTCAAACCCATAAGGAGTGAAATGTTACTATTCATCCCCAATGTCCGGGTTAGATGTAACATACCCTGGGGTGAGATGTAACATTATGATATCCGCCAGGGTGAGATGCAACATTATGAAAAGTCCCAGGGTGAGATATAACATTATGATATCCACCAGGGTGAGATGTAACATTATACAACAAACACTATGACAAAAAAAAAAAAAAAAGAAGCTTTTTAACACTGACTTTTCAACATAATTGGTGTATGTTTCTGTGTATGTGATACATTAGCAACATAATAATAAAACTGAATAACATGCATGTGCGTTAATGTCAGACATAATTGGCCATAATAAAACTGAACTTGAACACTTGAACATTTAGAGACACCACTCGGTTTGTTTGTTTTTGTTTTTTACCTCAAAATGAGTTTTTTTCTTCTAAAATCTGCTGTGCCTGCCACAGGGATTTACATTCTCATATGTGGAATAAGGACTAAACTGAGAAAGTGTGAAGTGAATTAGGTGATTTGTAACTTGCTCCTTGTTTGAGAAACTGGATGTGTTACAACTGACCCATGTTACCATCCCCAGTCTCCCCTAATGAGTGACATGCCTGTCAGTATTTAGGTGGCCCTCTGGTGGTGGAGCTGCACAACATTTTGTGTTGTGCCATGTATTCGAACGAACAATCACTTGTTCCACCGCTAGTGGTTTATCATCAAATTCCAAAGGTCAAGGGAAAAAAAAGTCCTGGTGGAAATGTTGACGACTTTGCGTATAAAGTTAGATGACCCGTTTTATTTAAATGTGTATTTTTTTGTTGTTGCTAGAATAGGACTTTGCTAGATAGTTTACACATTCATTTTTTTTCCATGGTTCCATCTTTACATTTATTTTTGTATGATGATATCAGTGCCAGCTTGTGGTCAAGTGTGATATACCCTGTGGTAAATGCTGGTGGTAAACAGCATGTGTGGGCATGTTTGTATCTTTGTCCAAGTAAGAATAATAACTAATCTAACAAATTATATTTTCCAGGGTTCATTTATTCCAGAATATAAAAGACAGAAATAGCCAGTGTTTGTGGATGTGTGCGTGTGTGCGTGCACATGCTTGTTGGGAAATCTGACCCTAGCTTTCAGTTCTTCATGCTTATCAGCTGTGCCAGAGATGGTGTATAAGAGATTTGTGAAAAAAGTCACAAAAAAGTGCCATCTTTCACGAATATAGTTTACACCCCTAAAAAAAAAAAGAAAAAGCCTTAAATACACAAATCCCATGTTCTTCAGAAAGAGGCAATTATTTTAGAACCTACTATTTAATTAAAGGGGTCATATGATGCGATTTCAATTTTTCCTTTCTCTTTGAAGTGTTACAAGCTCTTGGTGCATAACGAAGATCTGTAAAGTTGCAAAGACTAAAGTCTCAAATCCAAAGAGATATTCTTTATAAAAGTTAAGAGTCAACCACGCCCTCCTAAAACAGCTCGTTCTAACACGCCCCCACATGTCTACGTCACTATGTGGGAAGATTTGCATAACGCCACCCAAATGCATAGAGGAGAAACAATAATGTACAGTATGTGGAAAATAATGTTTTTTTTTTTTTTTTACTTTAAACCGCATAAACTCATTTCATTACACCAAATACACCAAATAATGTTATTTTTAGCAACATCATATGACCCCTTTAAATTATCAGAACATAAAAAAGTATCTTTCTTTATACTTTAGTGTTGACTGGATTCAACAAACTCAACCATTCTGTCATGTTACCAAGGTTATTCTAAGAAAAATGATCAAACAAATATTTTACTTCAATTTTATATAAAAAAGATTATCAGTAACTACAAACCAACAAACTAGCTAGCCACTAATGAGTAACAAGTTAATTTAGGCTAAATCTGCAACCATACTGATACAAATCAGATCCAGGTCAGTCAGACGTGCTGGTGCAGAAAAAGTTATCAATTTAGTTTGATAACTTAAAGTTGAAGTTAAAGTATTTAAAGTTTCAAATATGCAAATGAGGAATACAATAATCATAATTGAAGCTGAAACATTAAGTTTGAATGAATATAGTCAATCCAATCATTTTACAATACAATAGATTATTTGAGTAATACAACACTATATTTATATCTGGGTCTTGAGTCAAATACTGTAAGTCTACCTTTAAAATACAAAAAATCAATAGGAGATATAGGTGCCTAATAGAGAGAAGAAAAGGAGAAGTAGAAGCGAAGAGAAGTGTAAAAGTATAGAAAAGCCCCTACACTGAAAAAAAAAGATTCATTGAATTTACAAAAAAATTTTAAGGTAAGTGGTTGCAATCAATTTATTTTAGCTATATTTAAATAAACAAATTAAGTTGACTAACTTTCAACATGTTTTTTTTTTTTTTTAATGTAGCTAAAATAAGTTGTTTGCAACCACTTACCTTAAAAAAATAGTATAATTTTTTTCAGTGCAAGTCAGGAAGTCCATACATTCTTATACCTTCAGCAAGATCTGATAAATGAAAGGTAAGCCCCCAGTTGTGCTTGGTCATACTTAGCTAGGCAAATAGGGCCCCCCTACCCTTGGGCTTAGTCATGTTTAGCCAGACATATGGTATAAAGATATTATTTACCCTGCACATCTCTACTGCTATAAGTCTGCAAAGCATCCAAAAGCATTGTGGGTTTTAACACCTTTAGAAGATAAGCAAGATGAGCTAAACGAGCTCAGGTCTCCTGATATGTCTGGATCAAAAATAAATACACTTTCAGACTTTGATGTGGTTTCCAAGAAAATATTTAAAAAGCAAATTCGCAGAAATGACCAGGGGCCCAAGAAGGTATACCTCTGTCTTAATCTTGACCTAATACACACACACACACACACACTAAAGAAGATAGACTTGAACAGAATCATCCTCACGTATGCATGACACACACAGCTGAGTAATATAGAATACATAAATAATGTATGTAAAGAATACATGAATAAATGAGCAAATAATAAATGAATATATGAAAAGTAATAATCAAAGAATCATACAAGTAAATTCATAATGCAATTCATAATACATAATATCAATATGAATATAGAAATATAATAAATAAAAATTTATTTTATTTTATTTTTTGGATATTTTAGCACTGAAATTCTTGGTAAAATTTCTTCTTTATTTTCTCTTCTTCTTCTTTTTAAAATATCTTCTTTATTTTTTTCTTTATTTTTATTTTTTCAATGTTTATCACTTGTATTTTTGTTTTGTGGGGTGGTTGACTAAATGCAAGTGCAAAAAAAACAAAAATGACCACACTGTTGTGAAAATTCACTTCCTCTTCAGGCTTTCACAGAAGGCCACATTCGATGTGCATAAAAGATGGCCAGGAAAAAATTGGCACTAATATAGAAATAGCAGAGTCTCATCTTCATGCACCAGGGTCTTTTTTTTATTTTCTGTGACTTATTTCTGCAGAATATAGAAAAATTATAGAAAGAACTTTATAGAAAAACTGAAAAAGAATTCTGTATAAAAATTATTCAAACATTTTTATCAAGTTTATAAGTAATTATTTTAAATGTATGATCTTTAAGGATATTAAAGGTTACCAATTACAAAAAATGTTCTGAAATTACAATTAAAGAATACAAATAAGGAAGGACAAAAGGAAATATTATGCAAGGAACACAACAGAGAGGGGTAGAAAAAAGAAGCATAAACAGAAGTTCTTTCTTCCTGTCTGCATTTGTCAGGAGGCTTTGACTTTCTGTCGGGGAGTTTCTGATTTCAGTCTCACTACACAGTGCTGTTTCAGATTAAAAGGCTTTATAATTACAAAGAAGTATGAAATTAATGAAATTAGTCAAACTTACTGTATGTAATCAAGCCAATTAATATAATTACTGACTTAAATAAGAACGTAATTCAAAGTGTTATGCAAAGCTCCCAATAACATTTAAAAGCTCCAGAGAGTAATAAACACTAAATACTGAATGCTATATTTAAGACACAAAAGACTCAATGTTACTGAAAACCTGTGGTCCTGAACTGGTTTTGCATTAAGGCCCAGACTTTGCATAAAGAACAGAAGTTTGATTTACAAGCTTGTTAACAGTCTGTGTCAGATTTGTATGGTTTTCAAGACTGATGATATATCTTATGCACGTCCATGTTGCTAACTGCTTAACATAAAAAGCTGCATTCTATTTAATTATATTTAGCTTTATTTTCCCATACATTTCAACTGCCACATCAGGCCAGTGACCTATTTTTGGGCCCCAACCAACCGGCTGAAAACCACAGCTTCAATCCTACCCATCATACCACAAAACCATGGCAAAAAGACATCGTTTTTGATACAGCTTGATATCAACATATCACTATTAACAACATTAGTAGTAAATACAGACACTTCAGACGAAAATCTTGGATTCATGTGATAAACATAACTATTCTGACTGATGTGACACTTTTTCACTTCCCCTTCACCACCCATTAAAAAAAAACTATTACCACATCTTAAGCTACTTTCTCAGAATCCATTTCTGATTGTTAAACTAAAAAAAGACTATATGCTGATTATCTTTTTCTGTTATGCTTGAGCCACCATTCTAAAGTGGCTGACATCTTTAATGGTTTTGCCACCAAAAAAGCAGAACTATCTGGTGGCTTATGAGATAATATTTAAAAGAAAAATATCCTAACATCAGACTGCAGTCGGGTCATTCAGGCAGACAGGTAAAGGAAAATAGAACAGAAACATCTTCCAATAAAAAACACTCAAGAATAAAAGCCCTATAAAGTTTCAAAACCCATAGCACTTTTCTTTATAAATAAATAAATCACAAATAATCACACAGAAGAGGCAGCAGGAGCTCAAAGGTGGGAAACTTTATATTACCAAAACCACAGACAGGAAAAGAAATAAGTTCAGGTTTTGTATTCATTATTTTTTCCCCATGTAATTTGGCTTTTAAGATGTTATCAGACAAAAAAAAATCAAGAGGATCAAAATAAACTGCTTTATTAAAATGCTTTATTTTCTGTATAAAACAATGGTACATCTTTCTTCATGCACGGTAGTTCAAGTTTTGCACAACATGCCATAAGATGCACATTTCATTTCTAAACTGACCAATCAGAATGGATATTCAAATGACACAACATCATTCCATCAAAAATGGTGCTAATGCAAACTGCA
>NW_015542410.1:2120446-2179781 GCF_001515605.1 Sinocyclocheilus anshuiensis | reverse complement strand
GAAACAAAAATATAAATAAATAGCCGCGCATCCAACCAATCATTGTCAGCAATAACAGTTCAGGCAGACCTGAGTTAATATGCTGTTCAGGGAGCCCAGAAACCATAGCAGTGTCACTCTCAGAAACCTGACCACAGTTTACTGGCTTTGAAGCAAGGAAATATAGTAGCTGCTAAACAGTGGTTTACGTGTTAATGCTAAGAGGTCACAGAAACAGACTTGTGAAAACCATTGCTTCCAATTCTAAAGTTTATCATGTAAAAAAAAAAAGCATGTATTATTTTGCTCTGCAAAAGTGTCAAAATTACACTCACAAATATATACATGTTGATTTCACTATTCTTGTGTTTTCTTTTTAGGTTTAACTCAGATAAGTTCTTAATTATCGAGCTTATTTTAAAAACAGTCTGGTAGCATAATTGTCAGCAAAAAATTGAAGCAAGGAAATATAGTAGCTGCTAAACAGTGGTTTACGTGTTAATGCTAAGAGGTCACAGAAACAGACTTGTGAAAACCATTGCTTCCAATTCTAAAGTTTATCATGTAAAAAAAAAAAGCATGTATTATTTTGCTCTGCAAAAGTGTCAAAATTACACTCACAAATATATACATGTTGATTTCACTATTCTTGTGTTTTCTTTTTAGGTTTAACTCAGATAAGTTCTTAATTATCGAGCTTATTTTAAAAACAGTCTGGTAGCATAATTGTCAGCAAAAAAAAAAAAAAGATTTTTCACATTTGGATTTAATCAGTGTTTACATATCGGCCTCCCCGTAATATTTCCCCACTGACTGGTACTGCTAAAAAGCAAAAATTACATTACAATGAAACTCTTTTAAACTTTAGTCATGCCCTCGTCTGTCTCGAATGATCCCTGCAGTCTTTGGAATAGAATGACAGCTTTCTTCTGCAGTGCCTTCCTGGGACTGCATAGTGTGGCCTTCTTCCATAAGTGCTCTGCGATAAATCCCTGATATGCTTTGTCTGAAGCGTCGCCTAACATCCAGTCCCATGCAGAAGTACAGCACCAGGTTTATGCAGCTGTTGAAATATGCAAAGCCCTTAGCAATAGGCAGGCCCACTTTAACAGCATGGCTCTTCTTGTCCACCATCTTGGCGAGCAGTAGGCAGTGGTAGGGGCCCCAACATAAGAAAAAAGCACAGACCAGTCCAGCGAGAATCCGGAGAGGCCTCGATTTTCCAGAAAACCTTGTTCTGCGTATCCCAATGCCAGCTATAATGTAGCAGCACAGGATGACCAGGAAGGGCAACAGGAATCCACATAAGAAGCGAATGCTGTACAAGGCGTTCTTTGCTGAATTGTCACCCTTTGATGCTTCTTTCACCTGCACAAAGTAAATCAGATTTCTGAATGATGACAAACTATTTCACATTTACTATGCTGAAAGAAAGTTCCTGTTTAAACGGACAGTTCACACAAAAATTAGAAATGAAAATTAGAAATGTACTCATCTGATGCGTCACATAATGAAATAAAGTGGTACGAAATACGAAAGAATAAGATACGTTCTTGTTTCCATTCAAAGTTGAATCTAACCTATGCGCAAAATTGGAATATCGCATAAAACATTTACGAATAAAGTACCGTTTCCATCCAACAAGTCAAAGAGAACAAAATAGTCACTTTCTGATAAACTGTCACTAAATATCACTAAGAAAAGTAGGAGAAGCTACTGAAACCACCTCAAGTAAGCGTATAAACCTTTTTGCGAATTAAGGGATTTTTTTTTTAATTTGGCATTTCCATCGTTCGTTTCTGATGCGATACGTCAAAATGTGCATAAAAACAGGGTGATATATTTTACAATATTTTAGAAATGTCGATAAAAAACTGTGCGAAATGACGGCATTTCCATTAACCAATGTTATGTGACTAAACATATTTTTTCTTCTCACGATAAGTAATGGCAATGGGAGTTGATAGGCTGAAGTCAAGCCCATAGACTTTAGCCAGGTTAGCGTCATATTTAATCTTTAGCAGGAATGAAATGAGGCTGTGAGAGATAGAAGTAAAGTGCGTTCAATTTGCTTAGCAGAAATACCAATTTCTGCTGATTTTTTCTGGGGGAAAAAATTAAATGGACAAAAACTCCATAAAACAGTTTTGAAAATTCTAATTTTGAAAATGACATGATCTAGGAGTTTTACACAGTGCATACCATTGTAAAGACTGTCACAGTCTCGTTTCATTCATCCGTGTTAAATTCAGAATTGTGTCTAATCTGACTGAGGCCTGTTTGTGATTGTAATCATAACCACCATTATGACAATGTCCAAAACAGCTCAATTTGATCACATTTGACAAGACAGACGTTCAATTGAGGTGCTATTTCTTCTGTCAAATCTTAATTTACCGATGACAGCTTGTACACTTCAGACCACACAGACTACACGGGAGTAGCTCTGGTGGAGAACAGTGACTGGATATAAAACTTAAGATGGCACACAGCTCATATCTGCATCTCTGTAAGAAACCACACATGAAAACCCACAAGAATGCTCTCTTGAACTGTATACTGTGACATACAGTACTTGTTGTCCAATACGGTTCTGTTTACACAACAGGGCTTTGCCGAAAATACAGATTTGAGTTCTGAAAATTTACTGGTGTGAGTTCGGTTATTAGAAGGCTGTAAATCCCATATATAACCGAGATGTGTATATTCTGCTAAGAGGATGAGTTGACTAAATGATGACAAAATTTAAATTTTGGGGGGTTTATTTTTTTCTTGAAGTATCTTATTTGCCCTCTTTTTTTGTCTGCTTAGAATGTATTATTTATATAATTAAATGATTCAACCTATGCAATATTATAATATATGCAAAAATAATTACTTGATAATCCATTTTTAAATTCACATAGAATTCCAAAGTTGTTCTGACCTCCAGTGAGCACTTGCTCAAGTTGTTGTCACCAAGGTAGACCTGCCGGTAAACAAAGTACGGTGAACTAAAGATCACCGCCACAATCCAAACTCCCACACTGACCACACGAGCAGCACATAACGTCCGTCGTTCTCTGGTGAACACTGGATGGCAAACGCAGAGTGCTCGATCCACACTGATGACGGCCAGAAGGAAAACACTGCAGAACATGTTGGCGTACTTGAAGAAACCATTGAACTTGCAGAGAAATAGTCCAAAAGGCCAGTAGTCATAGAAAAGCTTTTTGAGGAGCGAAGTTATACGGGTAAGGCAGAAGATCAGGTCCGCTATGGCGAGATTGACCAGCCATATGTTAGTCACATTGGGCTTCAGACGCATGCCAGCCACCCAGATGACAAAAGAGTTCCCGGTGATGCCGAAGATAATGGTAATGGTGTAGAGGACAATGGTAACATTATCCATAATGGCATCAATGTCCACTGTAGTTGTCTCATGGTGGGGCTGCATGAGAAGAGTTGCATTGGGGGCCATTCTGAGAGACAAATGAAAATGATATACAGTATGCCTGTTTAAATTAAGCATTTTAACTGATTCACAGATGGAATGATTAGCAAGGTCAAAGTCGCCGTTTCAATTCCCAGGGAATGCATGCAGGTAAAATTATATCTGTAATGTGTAAGTATGTTTAAATAATTCCCAAGAACTACAATACTAGACATGAGTAAATATGAGCACAAAAATATAAGCATGTACTTCCTCTTATTCACCCAGCACCATTTCCTTGTGTATTTATGGGGTGGTTATTAAAATATTAAGTACAGTTGAAATTATAGTTTAAATCTTTATATATATTTTAAATATAGTTTAATCAAGCCATATTGGGCTCTCACATGACAGAAGCCACCCAGCTCTTACTCAGAGTCTGTTTCAAAATATCTGTCTGGAAAAAAACTGAACCTTTCACCTTCAACAAAATAGAGAAGTGGAAAGAAAATAAGTGCTTTTAAATGGCACACAGCTGCAGAAACAACTTCATGCACCTGATTCATGCATTTGTGACAGCATTTCATAAAACTTGCAGTCTTTATGTGTTTCACTTAATGTTAGCTAATATCTTTCTGGTACATTGCCATTTAGTGAGCAATTCATGATAAGTGTCATTGCATGCTCGTATTTGAGCGACACCATATGGTAAGATAAATATGAGTTGTCTGGCAACTAAGAGGTTGCAGCATATAAAACTGGTTTAAAAGCAAAGCTAATGTGAGTTATATATTTTGAATTGCTCTGCTGAATCATGAAAGATCAGAACATCTTATTGTAGTATTTCCATTACATTTAGCATTTACTCACACTAAATATGTTGTGTAATTCTGGCAAGAAAACGGTGAATTGAAGGTAATTAATTCCACGGTGTAAAACCCAATGATACTTCTTGAAAAACAAAAACTGTTGTTTTGCATCAGAGTTTCTCCTTTCATGTTAAAACATAAAGCAATAGTACATACGAATAAGAAGAACGCAAAAAAGGCATGACAATTTAAGGCAGAGATAGGCAATTTAACAGCTTATGTTTGAAAAATCACATTAAATGTATAGTATATCAAATACAAAAATGCAATAAAATGATTGCGCAGCATGGATTGCATTGGAATATTTTAGTAAAAAATATAGCAAATTACCAACTGGATAATGAATTGCTGTGGGTGTTCTTACCTTAGTGAAAGTTTGCTCAAATAACTAGTTAGCACAATCAGTGTTTGAGGAAACACTGCATAGTAATTTGTGAATGTGTCCAGCAGAGACCGAGTATGAGTGTTAGGTCATGTTCAGTGTGCAGGAAAATAAGTGACGGGTTCATTGACATCATTTCCAGCTCCTCTCTGAACCCTTTTCTCTTCTTTTTCATCATGTGATCATTAAGTGTCTTCTTTACAGACAAAGAGAGGACAAACAGGAAAAGGGAGGAGACACAGATGAACAAACATAGAAACATAAATACATATCTGTGTTTACTCCATTATGCCTCTGGGAGAGTTAAAGGGATTGTTAAGGGGATTTCTCACCCTCAGGCCATCCAAGATGTAGATGAGGTTGTTTCTTCATTGCAACAGATTTGGAGAAATTTAACATTAAATCACTTGCACACCAATGGATCCTCTGCAGTAAATGGGTGCCGTCAGAATGAGAGACCAAACGGCTGATCACAGTAACACACAACACAACTCCATTCCATCAACTGACATCTTGTGAAAAGAAAAGCTGTGTTTGTAAGAAAGAAATGCATCATTAAAGCATTTTAACTTTAAACTCTCGCTTCTTTTTTTAAGGTTTATTTTTGGCATTTTTTGCCTTTTATTTAGATAGGACATAGAGCTGACAGGAAACAAAGTAGGAGAGAGAGAAGGGGGCGGGATCGGGAAAGGTCCTTGAGCCAGGATTTGAACTCAGGACGCCCGTAGTACAATGACATGATATGTCGGCACGCTGCCCACAAGGCTAACGGCACAGACTAAACTCTCACTTTTGACCCAAACACCACTCCATAATCCATAATAATAGTTTTCTTCAGTGGAAAAGTCCATCCCCTGTTCACATTAAAATTCACCATCATGTTTGTTTAGATCTGTTTTGTATTAATTTCACTTGTAAATGGATCTTAATCTGTGCATATTTCTCTCCTGATTCAGACTTGATCAGTGGTTCCCAACCCTGGTCCTGGAGGCACCGCAACACTGCACGTTTTGCATGTCTCCTTAATCATACACACCTGATTTAGGTCATCAGCTCATTAGTAGAGACTCCAAGACAGGGGTGCCCAAACTCGGTCCTGCAGAGTTTAGCTCCAACTTGCTTCAACACACCTGCCGGGTGGAGACACAGTACACATTTTTGAACTCTTCCTAACCAAACACACCCGATTCAACTCATCAGCTCATTAATAGAGACTCCAAGACCTGAAACTGTCGTGTCAGAGAAAGGATACATGCAAAATGTGCAGTGTTGGGGTGCCTCCAGGACCAGGGTTGGGAACCACTGGACTAGATGACTTTTACACTGGAGGAATCAGTGTTATGGACAGAGATGTGTATTTAATCCAGAAGCAACAGTTTGAAGTTAATAATGACTTAAAGGTGCACTAAGCAATATTTGAAAAACGCTTTTGACCACAGTGTCGGACCGAGTCCCAAAACACACTTGTAGCCAATCAGCAGTAAGGGGGCGTGTCTTGTAATGATTGAGAGATTTGAGTGCACAGGACGGATATGAGCAGATCGACTATAGGTAGAGAGAGATGGCAAATAAGAAAAGAGGAAAATATCAGAGAAACAAAACATCAATATTAAGGGTTACGACCAGGCAAGAGGTAGGACCCGCGTAAATATCGGAGCAGCTTTCCAGCAGTGGAGAGAACTCAAGGAGCGGGAAGGCCTGGAATCGGACGCCGAGGTTAGTGTTGATTTTGCATTGTTTCACACAACTTATCCATGTTGGCTTTTGTTTGAATATGCTTGTGTGTCATCTTCACTTGTTTCCGCGATCGTCGTTGCCATGGTTGTGTGGTACGTGTGAGGTAGAGATTTTAAAATAGGGGCGAGGTCCTGTTGGGGTATGGGCGTGTTTGATTTGGTGCTTTCAAATATCAACATCGTTTGGCAAAATTCGCTTAGTGCACCTTCAATGATGCATTTATTACAAACACAAAACTTTTGGGTTACTTGTGGATTACGGTGATGTTTTTATCAGATGTACTGGCGGCACCCATTCACTGCAGAGGATCCATTGGTGAGCAAGTGATGAACTGCAGAATTTCTCCACATCTGTTCATATGAAGAAACACACTCAGCTACATCTGGGATGGCCTGAAGGTGAATACATTTTTAGCAAATTTTCATTTTGGGTGAACTATTTATTTAAAGTATATTGTGTATCTAATTGCATTCCTGCCTATAAAGCAGTCATTGTGACTGTACATCAAAACATCATATTCTTTTCTGAATTTTGAAAGAATGAATATGCCAATACTGATACTACTACTAATAATAATGATTTTTATAAATGTGTAGAATATTTCACATGTAAGCACTGTATACACCCATATTTGCATATAATTTGCATGTCTGGTTCTCTTTGTCAATGTGCCCTATTTTATTATGGGGTTTTGCCTACATATTCTCCATGAATTTTGTTTTCAATCACATATAAGTTCAAATGAAAATGGTTTGAAGTGGTTTCCAACCTTAGATATAAATGGTTCAATGCTGTTTGTTTATATTTAATATTAACATTATTTGTTATGGCATTAGAACTGTTAGTGAAAAACGATTGTGATGTTTTGTTGTTGTTGTTAAGCGTTTATTTTGTTTCATCTTTTTAACTCATTTAAATTAAGATATGAAAAAGTGGCATTGTTAAATGTTGGTCTGTGCTGCCACCTACAGCTGAGATATAGCATTACAGAACAACATTTAAGAATCTGTGTCCTGACTATCAGAAAAATGTGTATGATAATAGACAGTTATACAGTTTAAGGTAAAAATTAATTGATTTACGCGATGTCAAATGTAAGAAATAATAACGGAACTGACCAAAATGTGAAATTACAGTTAGTAAGGAAGACTAATACAATAATAATAAATGTTTAAATAAACAGTTTAAACTCAATGTCAAGTAAATATCGGTACAAGAAAACAATTCAAAAAGAAAACAATCAAAAATGCATTTGATATTTTAAAACAAAAATACAACAACAATATGTTTGTAATACTAAGCAGGAAAACATATGTAAATAGAAAATGTGCTGTTTTACTTGTGAATACTTTACTGTGCATTGCACAGCTCTATGAAATACTTGATTCTATTTTAATCAGTTACTATCTTTAAAGGCTGTTAAAATATGCTATATGAATCTCCATATCATTAGCACTTACATATACCAACATTTCCAGCTATTTTATTCCCAGCTATATTCTGAAGGTTTTTACACAGGGTTTTTGATTTATAAAAACTGATTTACCTGATTTATATAATATTTTAAATGACAGTATTTTCTGAATTATGGAGTGATAAAAAAATAGATATACAAAAAGTATTGTTGGCTATTGCTACAAATATACCTGTGCTACTTATAACTGGTTTAGTGGTCCAGGGTCTCACACACACACACACACACACACACGAACATTTCAAAAAGTGAAACTTTCATATATTCTAGATTCATTACATTGGGAGAGCTTCACCAGGAGTGGACTGAAGCTGGAGTCAGTGCATCAAGCGCTCAGACGTATTCAGGAAAAGGGCTACCAAGCCCCTTCTGAAACAGAAACAATGTCAGAAGCATCTTACCTGGGCTAAGGAGAAAAAGAACTGGACTGTTGCTCAGTGGTCCAAAGTCCTCTTTTCAGATAAAAGTACATTTTGCATTTCATTTGGAAATCAAGGTCTGGAGTCTGGAGGAAGACTGGAGAGGCACAGAATCCAAGCTGCTTGAAGTCCATTGTGAAGTTTCTGAAGTCAGTGATGATTTGGGTGCCTTGACGTCTGCTGGTGTTGGTCCATTGTGTTTTTATCAAGTCCAAAGTCAATGCAGTCGTCTACCAGGAGATTTTGGAGCACCCACTGTATGTTCAGGTGATGGAAGTTCTAGAGGGCACCAGGTTGACACTGACCGGTTCCACTGTGATCTCATGTCCTTCAATCCAACCTCTGATGCAGTGGAACCCACAGCTGGGAGAACAGCTCACACCAGCCCTACAGGTGAAATGTAACATGAAACAAACCATGTTTGTAAACTACACAGTTCTGTATCCTGAAATGTAATAAAATCCTTGTATTATTTTTCTTAAGACGGGTGAATTTGGGCACACTGTTGGCCTCCTCTCAGACGTTCAATGCAACTCCTCTAATTGACCGCCTGAAAGTCTCCTGCTCTCTTTTGTACTCCCAGGATGCCAAAAGACCAGCTGAAACCATGTGTTACCCTTAGAGTGTTGTGTATGTGAAACAAAGAAAAAAAGCAATCATAAAGCATAAAATCAATTATTTCTGAGTGAATGTGCTTAGAGTGCTTTTTGTGTTTGTGTAATACCTAATGATAATGTTCAGCATAATTTGAGAATGATCCAAAGAAAATATTTTGCACTTTTGGACCCCATTATACGAAAGTGTCTGAGTATGTACCGTTAAATAAAACTGTTCAAACTTCTTTTTCAGATGCTCCCAAAAACACCATAGCCCTGGTCAGTCCATCGGGTCCAGCGTCTGAAGGCAGTGTGGTGGTGCTGAGCTGTCAGTGATGCTAACCCTGCAGTCCAGCTCTATGAGTGGTACAGAGACAGTGGATCTGGAAAGCAAGAGTTACAGAATCAAGGACAGACTCTAACAATGATATCCAGAAGTACCGTTCAATTTTTTCCTATTAGCTGCATTTTATTAGTAAGCAGCTGCTTTAGACAAAAAAAAATGGACTCAATGTCAAAAACAAGACAAGACACAACATGCATGGAGACATTCCAGTGAGTAGAAACGGGGAAAAAAATTATTACTGTGTGTACACTCATGTGTATTCAATTCAAGGGATAAGAAAATATGTTTGCTTACACCCCTTGACGTCAAATCAAAACTTTTTTTTGTTTGCTTGTTTACATGTCTAGGAGCTTAATGTATGCTTTCTTTTCATCATCTTGGACATCTTTATGTGTCATTTACCCATAATAACTTTAGTTCAGTGATTTAATCTATGCTTGACTAATGATGAAGGTGATTCATGGCAGACAGACTCTTCGGAAAAATTGGTGGCAGTGTTGATGTGGCTTCATGGGGCAGTAACTGGACACATGGTCAGTTCCTGATGTAAACAAGCAATTAAATCGGAAACTACATCAGAACCACATCAAAATATATTCGTAAGAGTATCAGTGGGCAATTAAGCCTAGTTAGGCCTGTAAACTTGCTAAACTTCAGAATGTTCATTCTCAGACCATTTGTAACTGCAATGTGGAAAGCAATGTGTTTTATGTGAACTTGAGTTATGTATCTCCTTGGGTGATCTTTTAGTGGTATGCAAGTAAATATCATAATATGTGTGTGTGTGTGTGTGTTTGTAACTGATACGGAACTTAATAGGTAGCCAGTGCAGAGACTTTCAAATTGGGGTGTTGCGATTACTATTCTCAGATCGCAACAAAAGCCAGGGAGACGCCGCACACAACCACTGCTAAACACAATAAATGTATTTAAAAAGGAAAATAAACATGTAATGTAATCAGTGTAAATGAAAGTCAGTATGTCAGGAAGTATCTGTAAGGAATACCAATGATATCAGTCCAAGCAGACATCAATAGCAAAACTCAAAACCAAACGTCCGATTTAGGGAGAGATTAATCAAGGCAGAAACTTCTCCGGTGCAACGGCGAACTCCCATAACCTCTACGTCCCGTGAGTTCTCTGGCAGACTCATGCACCAACGCCAACAACAAACAACTATTCCTCTCTCCTCTCATTGTTCCTGCAAGTCCCTTTTAATACCAGTTGATTTAGTCCAGGTGCAGCACCACGTCAGCCAATCACTTGCAGACAGCCAATCACCTGTGACTTGGGAATAAACACAGAGTAATCAGTGAAGAAATTCATAAAGTCATTGATAAAGATTGGGTGGCGTCTGGTTATTTGTTAATCTAGCCACTGTGCTAAATAAAAACCTTGGATTGTTTTGGTTATTTTCTATGAGTTTATGGATATGCTCGGCCCTGGCAGCTTTTAGAGCCTGTCTATAGCTTCTGTTTCTGATTCAGGTTGCTCCATTGCACCATACATTATATGTGGACTTCTAACACTTTTCTGAATTCTTATTACTGCAGTGGATTTGGTCAAATACAAAAGGTGAGTTAGATGTTTGACATCCATAACATGACGTTCAGCCGTTTTTTTTTAAAACAAAATTCAGTGTAAGAAGATCGGCTGTAATGTACAGACACTAATTTCCTTTATAAATTCAATTCAACTAATTTTTTCCCCCAAGTTTTATTTATAAAGCACATTTAAAATCAACCTTAGTTGACCAAAGTGCAAAAAGTTAGGAAAAAAATAAATTAAAACCAAGAAAATACATACACATTACAAAGAATTAAAAGCACAAGAAAAAAAAAAAAACACAAGATGCCACATCCTGGCGTGGGAAATTTAGCATTAAATCACTTGCTCACCAATGGATCCTCTGAAGTGAATGGGTGCCGTCAGTCTAAACAGCTGATAAAAACTTCACAATAATCCACATGACTCCAGTCCATCAGTTAACATACTGTAAAGTGAAAAGCTACGTGTTTGTAATAAAGAAATTCATCAAGGAGTTTTTAGGAATTATAAGGAGATTCTTAATGATGGATTTGTTTATTACAAACATGCTGTCAGCTGTTTGGACTCTAAGTCTGATGGCACCCATTCCCTGCAGAGGATCCATTAGTGAGCAAGTGATGTTAAATTCCTCCAAATCTGTTCGGATTAAGAAACAAACTCATCTATATCTTGGATGGCCTGAGGGTGAGTAAATTTTCCACTAATTTTCAGTTGAACTATTTCTTTAAGGAGGTCTGTGATATATCTTGGTAAAGCTGTCCAGTAGCACTGGCAGTAGCCTTGCTGACACAGGACCTCCTAGAGAGTACTGTGATTTATATGTTACTTCTAAAAAAAAAAAAATAGTCAATCAGAATAAACAACTAATTTTAAACGACCACCATTAGAGAAAGGTACTTGTATCCTTTTGTTGTAGGTACAGCATTGACCAGTAGGGGCTAATGAGGCTTTCCAAAGCTGTTAGCTTGGCATTTCTCCAGGTTTATTGACCTACTTAAAAGCATATATTTTCATTTAACTCTTCTCATACATACATTTTACTTAAATTCAAACCCACTTAAATGATAGAATCACAAAAATATTGCAGTAATGTTTAGAAAATAACACTGGTTTTAACTATTTTTTAAGTTTCAAAAAAATGTAATAAAACCATCATCATTATAATTGTTACTTAATTTATAACCATATATTTTTTTCTTCTTTCTTTCAACCTGTTAAAAAGACTTAAAGTAAGTATAATATCATCATAAATCACCCGAGATATAACAGATAAATAGCATACCATAGCACAAACTTTGCTTTCAGGCAAATTCATAGAGCACAGGCTAGAAAGATTTATTATCTAAATTATATGAAACAAATTCACTGGATGCCAGATATTGTCATTTTCAAAGACCCTTCAATTGTATTTGTCTTTCTTACTGTTAGGCGTCAGAAAGTTTGCATGGACCCATGACCTACACCACCCTCCACGGGACCATGACTCAGTGTATAATGTAATACAGGTCAGTGTTCTCATACACACTTTTGCTCTTTTCATATTACATATTAATTCAATATGCATAAATGAGTTCCTTTCCAAAAGTTTAGTATTGAAAGTTTTGAAAAACAACATGCTTCTATTTGAACTTGCATGTGCATCTTGGCATGCAAGTAAACTTTGAAAGATGCATTAAACACAGCTGTGTTTCTTATTTCTCTGGAAAACAGCAGTTCTATTCCATGTAAGTTGTGTTTAGATACTATGAGACTTTTTTCCATGACACAATTCAATCAACCGTTAAATCAACTGACTGAGTGGTTATCAATTTCCTGAGACAGGAAGTATAGAAATTATTTCTCAGAAAACAAGAGTTGTGCAAGCATATTAAACACTGATATGCTGATCATTAGATGCTCTGCTGACATGCTGCATGTGCAAACATTTTTGCTTTGGAGAGTGTGCTTACAAGATAGAGGGGAGAAATTTGTCCTGATTTCATATGAATTGTGAGGACAGAAACTGCTGTATCACAGTTCATTAGAAACAATATTAAAGATGCCAAAATGTCATCATATTTGTCATATTATCCTGATGTTATTTAAACTTTTGCCCTCAAATATGTGCTAAAATGTCCTTGCAAGAAAACACATTTTCTCATTCAAAAAATAATTTGAGTTTTTTTTTTTCGTTGATGCATAATTATCTGCATATTGGTTCATTATTGCACTGCATATTATCTATGTATAAGCACTGCATGCACTGAGTAGAGTGTTTTATAATAAATTGTGTGTGTGTATAATGTATCCTTCTCTTTGCTGCAGACAAGGGCCAGCAGAAGTGAAAACGACTATGAAAACAGAAACTTTGGTAAACCTCAGCCCAAGTAGGAGTTGTAGCCTAGAAGTAACCTATATACAAAATACTGTTGTGCTCAGGTTAAAGATGCAGGTTCCAATCTGTCCTGAGGCCTGCATGTCTCAAGTTATCCCCCCCTTTTTTTTCCACATCGCTACTTTTCAATTAAATGACAAAAGTCCAAATAATTAATCAAATCAAAATGACAGAACTGGTATCATCTGAATTGTGAGGTCGGTAAGATTAATACTTTTATTCAGCAAGGGTGCATTACATTGATCAAAAGTGACAAGGACATTTATAATGTTACAAAAGATTTCTATTTCAAATAAATTCTGTTCTTTAAAAAAAAAAAAACTGTTTTCAACATTGATAATAATAAATGTTACTTGAGTACCAAATCAGCATATTAGAATGATTTCTGTAAGAAATCTTAATACTGGCGTTATGGCTGCTGAAAATTCAGCTTTTGTCATCACAGAAATAATAATTTATTATTTAATAATATTATAATATTTCACAATATTTTTGTTGCCGTGCTTTAATTTTGAACAAATAAATGCAGCATTGTTGAGCAAAAGAGACTTTTTTTTCAAAAAGCTTACAGACCCCTAAATGTTTTAACAATAGTGTATAGTATCCACACAAAAAAAATCATGTTAAATCATAAAAATAGAAGCAAAATATTATATCTGGGCAGACAGGAAGAGTTGTAACACTTTCCAACATTTGCCACAATTGTGAACAATTGCACACACACACACACAGTTACAGACATTGAAAGTGGGTTACAAAATTCCCTGGGTTAGTACAGAAGCATCTATCTTCATTTTCACCACCACAATATTAAGTCCCTTGTGATTGTGTATCATGCATGTTTGTGTATTTTACGTGGGTTGAAGATTTGTGACGTCTACTCATAAATACTTTGGAAAATAAATGAGAAAGATTTTTCTTCTCACTCTCACTTTCAGTCACTTCTTCAATAATCACTCTCTCTGTCCGTCTGTCTACAACATTCTTCACATTCCGTTAGTCATTGGCAAGCAGATCAGAGGTGTGACAAAAACGGAATTCACACTCCCCTCCCGTCAGCTCTTTGTGATTTTACGTGGGTTGAAGATTTGTGACGTCTACTCATAAATACTTTGGAAAATAAATGAGAAAGATTTTTCTTCTCACTCTCACTTTCAGTCACTTCTTCAATAATCACTCTCTCTGTCCGTCTGTCTACAACATTCTTCACATTCCGTTAGTCATTGGCAAGCAGATCAGAGGTGACAAAAACCGAATTCACACTCCCCTCCCGTCAGCTCTTTGTGATGATGTCGGTGTGTTTGTGCATCGCAGGAAAGTCATTATTTGACAGACAGTGACTGGCGAATTGCACTTAAGTAAGAGGTCGTCTTTGTATATTTCCGTCTACAAGAAATAAGATTCATAATTTGAAATAAATGATTAATATGGCAAACTTTTGACACGAGGCATGGGAGGATGAAGAAGAAATTCATCATGTTAAGAAAAAGTTAAGAAAAAGGGTGCATTTCAAAAGGCATTAAAATATTTTAAGGGAAAAAAATCATTCTTATCCAATTTGCTCTGTACAGCTCTTTGAAATAACATCATAGTTCATCATCAGCCAATCAGAATCAAGCATTCATAAGCTGTGGTAGCATATAAACACTATAGTGGACTGGGAGGTTTTTCATATTCATCCACATAAAAAAGGAAAATATATCAACTTAAGCTGCTGGCTGGCACCTCTGAATGATGGCTTTTTATAACACAAATGTCTATTCATGGAAATGAAAGAAGGAATGGAAGTGTAACAGTTTTAGAAGACACAAAACGTCACACAGCGTCAGTAGATTTGAATGGGTTAATGGTCATGGAACAGTAACAACGGTGCTCACACTACAGGAAAAGTCTTGTGATGATGTCACAGATGACCAGAGCCTGGTTTAGACTCATTGATGATGACAGTCGCTTGGATCATGCTCGAAAAATGTGCATGTGAGAGCAGGTCTGTCTCTGTGAGGCCGTAGTGAGACATACAGTCATAGTAGACTGCTATGACTAAAACTATCCTGTCCGGGCTTGTTGGCCTACATCACTCAATTTTAGTAGCTGGACATTCTTGGTCATTCACCGTTTTCGCAATTTGACTTTGCTCAACTGGAAATAATGCAGCTTTGCCAAACCTAACAGTGGTAGGCCACAAAAGAGATTAAGGTCAGTAAAAACTGAGTTATGAAATCCACTGCCTTGAGATTTGTTATGGGATTCCCCCTCATTCACAGATCTAGGAGTTTTTGGACTGTAATCTTAACCCTTCCTCCTGGCCCAGCGCCTCAGAAAAACATCCTGATGGGAATTCTATGCTTTTACCTCCGTATAATGTTTCCTTGTTCAAAAGAATAGAATGGAATGGAACAGAGACGAAATACATATACAACTGTAACACAATATCCTGCTTTAGTGATTTTATACTGCGATAGGCAGTGTATAAAGCATATTCATATTTTTGCAGCAAAATCATAGATCATTTGCATTGTATATGGAGACATTATTATATACATACAGAGTGCCCGCAATTTTAACTACAATGAATGGGGCTAGAGAGAAAGAGCATTATTTAAAAAAAATTTGATTTAAATAAGTAATACATTTTAACTAAAGATATAATCAAAAATCTAAAAATATGATACTAATTTCTATTCATTTATTAAAAAGATTCTTGACCACATGATTTATTAATTAAAATATCATAACTGCTGAAACAACAGATTTCTCTCTGGTGACATATTCAATGCATTAAAACCTGCCTCAATTCAATAAACAACTGATGGATTCTTATTTGATACACATTTTATTTTTCAAACACACACACACAGAGTTTAGATGCAAAAGCCTTTAAGTGCCATTTGAAATTTTCTTCTAAAATGAGCATTTTTATAAGGCTCTTATGTGTAGGTTCAGTAATTTCACTTTAATGGCAATGAATAGGTTCTTTTCATGGCACACGGATGCCCCAACATCTTGGTGCCAGATACCACAGCACACCTTTGATCTTCATGGAGTTATATATATATATATATATATATATATATAAACCACAAGTTGGAAAAACTGAAAGAGGCAAAAAGAGTGTTGAGTTCATCAGATGGCATCAGATTCAATGATCAGTTCATGAATAGAGTAAAGGATGTTGTTTCTGCTTGATTATGCATTCCTTTTAGGAATTTAAACACCTCAAAGAATCCACCCACTTGGGCTAAATGTGGCTTGTCTTTTGGTGTAAACGCATCCCATTATGACACAATGAACTGCTGCCTACTGAGCATGAACAATCCACCTCCCCGCCCCAGTGCTATGAAAAGGCTGCCGTGTCAAAAAATATGATGCAACTTCCGATGCTGCAGAAGAATAGAATAATGGTTCACCTGGATAAAGCATGTGCTTCTAAACATTCAATGAGGTGCATGACTACAGCAAAAAATTAGAATATCCTTTGGTGAGTAACAAATTATCCCCACTTTTTGGGAAGGGCACTAAGGTATGTTCTCCATCCATTGATTTTCCACCTGTTGCATCGGAGAAGATGAGATCATCATATCATGAGATCAACCAAGTCCATTACGACTCAATTCACAATTACCCATTATTGGACATTTTCCCATGTGCTATAAATGAATCATGGCTGATCAGTTCTACAATGACGTCAGATAGCCTACTCGACGTCATACAACATTAAAAATAAATAAATAGATTAGAATATACAGAGGGCAGTGAAATACTAATAATGGGAATATATGTACAAAAATACTAATAAAGGATATTTATTTATTTCTCTTATTATTTTTATGTTGTGTGACGTTGATGGTACGCATCATTGCAAGTGTTTTTAGTAACTCACGGCATTGTAGAACTAATCTATACACAGTCATCCATGATTCATTTATAGTGCATGGAAAAAATGTTCAATAATGAGTAAAAATTTTAGAATGCTATGACTACACTCTTAAAAATAAAGGCGCTTCACGATGCCATAGAAGAACCTTTTTGTCTAAATGGTTACATAAAGAACCTTTAACATCTGAAGAACCTTTCTGTTTCACAAAAGGTTCTTTGTGTCGAAAGAAGGTTCTTCAGATTATAAAAAGGTAAGAAAGAGATGGTTCTTTAAAGAACCTTTGACTAAATGGTTCTTTGTAGAACCAAAAATGGTTCTTCTATGGCATCGCTTGAACCTTTTGAAGCACCTTTATTTTTAAGAGTGTAGATGCTATAGCAACAGTTACTCGAGCGCAAGCCTCATACTCACGTGTTTGGGCGGTCAAGGAAACACCACGCACTGTATAAACGGCTGTTTCAGCCTTTGAGTGGAAAACGCGTTCATTGGAGTGTTCTTTGTAGCCCGAAAATCCCAAATGAGGGGATGTATTATGTAAACAGGCGTGCTGCGTTTGTCCGATTGGTGACACACCGACACCGCAAATAGCCTCTGCAAATAAAACGCTTAATCTCAGTTTATGAATATTCAAGATTAATTTTTAATTGTGACGAGTATGAAACATGAAGCAATATAACCCTGGATTCTGTTTACCTGAGGTTTAGAATGACCCCAGGTTCAAGTGTGAAATGCCCTATAGTGTGCTTAATCTATCACTGCATACCAAGTATACGACACCACAAGATTCTAGGCTACTCTCACCACTTCCTGAAGAAGTACAGGATATGACCCCACACAGTGTTAACAGTCATTTTTCTTATCAACATGTCTCTCTTTGCCTTGCAGTCGTGGGCCAAACAAAAAAGGAAGACATAAGAATGAGTGGGTGATGGAGAAAATGAAAGAGGGATGGGGAAGGAATGCATGTATGTGCATTCAGGCATGAGGACACTTGTGCATGCTGGATGTCTGAGTGGAAATAACAGCGCGATGTGTCAGAGGAGGCCAAGCGGACGAATGTGGGGAAAATGCTCAGTGGGTAGACGTGGGTTGGGGGGCTTCAGATCTTCTACAGTAGATTAGTGTGTGAGTGTATTATGACTATGTTCCGTCGTGAATTGCACCTAATTTGTCTAAAAAAAAACAAAGTAGCGTCTCATCTCAGTCCATCATCTCTGTGGCATTTCCCTATGGTGAACTGTAATCTGATACGACTGTAGTCTTGTATGTATATATCGCATGTATATATAAAAGATAACCTGCCTAATCTTGCAAACAAAGTAGTAAGTATCAGATTTGGAGATAAAAACATCATCTCTTGGATATAGAGTCTTCTACATACATTACCAGAGATGCTTAACATAAGATTGTTTATTACGAGGCACAAAGACCAACCCAAAATGCACCTCATTGAATGTTTAGAAGCACATGCTTTATCCAGGTGAACCATTATTCTATTCTTCTGCAGCATCGGAAGTTGCATCATATTTTTTGACACGGCAGCCTTTTCATAGCACTGGGGCGGGGAGGTGGATTGTTCATGCTCAGTAGGCAGCAGTTCATTGTGTCATAATGGGATGCGTTTACACCAAAAGACAAGCCACATTTAGCCCAAGTGGGTGGATTCTTTGAGGTGTTTAAATTCCTAAAAGGAATGCATAATCAAGCAGAAACAACATCCTTTACTCTATTCATGAACTGATCATTGAATCTGATGCCATCTGATGAACTCAACACTCTTTTTGCCTCTTTCAGTTTTTCCAACGTGTGGTTTATATATATATATATATATATATATATATAAACCACAAGTTGGAAAAACTGAAAGAGGCAAAAAGAGTGTTGAGTTCATCAGATGGCATCAGATTCAATGATCAGTTCATGAATAGAGTAAAGGATGTTGTTTCTGCTTGATTATGCATTCCTTTTAGGAATTTAAACACCTCAAAGAATCCACCCACTTGGGCTAAATGTGGCTTGTCTTTTGGTGTAAACGCATCCCATTATGACACAATGAACTGCTGCCTACTGAGCATGAACAATCCACCTCCCCGCCCCAGTGCTATGAAAAGGCTGCCGTGTCAAAAAATATGATGCAACTTCCGATGCTGCAGAAGAATAGAATAATGGTTCACCTGGATAAAGCATGTGCTTCTAAACATTCAATGAGGTGCATGACTACAGCAAAAAATTAGAATATCCTTTGGTGAGTAACAAATTTTTTGGGAAGTTTGGGAAGGGCACTAAGGTATGTTCTCCATCCATTGATTTTCCACCTGTTGCATCGGAGTCATCATATCCATCATATCATGAGATCAACCAAGTCCATTACGACTCAATTCACAATTACCCATTATTGGACATTTTCCCATGTGCTATAAATGAATCATGGCTGATCAGTTCTACAATGACGTCAGATAGCCTACTCGACGTCATACAACATTAAAAATAAATAAATAGATTAGAATATACAGAGGGCAGTGAAATACTAATAATGGGAATATATGTACAAAAATACTAATAAAGGATATTTATTTATTTCTCTTATTATTTTTATGTTGTGTGACGTTGATGGTACGCATCATTGCAAGTGTTTTTAGTAACTCACGGCATTGTAGAACTAATCTATACACAGTCATCCATGATTCATTTATAGTGCATGGAAAAAATGTTCAATAATGAGTAAAAATTTTAGAATGCTATGACTACACTCTTAAAAATAAAGGCGCTTCACGATGCCATAGAAGAACCTTTTTGTCTAAATGGTTACATAAAGAACCTTTAACATCTGAAGAACCTTTCTGTTTCACAAAAGGTTCTTTGTGTCGAAAGAAGGTTCTTCAGATTATAAAAAGGTAAGAAAGAGATGGTTCTTTAAAGAACCTTTGACTAAATGGTTCTTTGTAGAACCAAAAATGGTTCTTCTATGGCATCGCTTGAACCTTTTGAAGCACCTTTATTTTTAAGAGTGTAGATGCTATAGCAACAGTTACTCGAGCGCAAGCCTCATACTCACGTGTTTGGGCGGTCAAGGAAACACCACGCACTGTATAAACGGCTGTTTCAGCCTTTGAGTGGAAAACGCGTTCATTGGAGTGTTCTTTGTAGCCCGAAAATCCCAAATGAGGGGATGTATTATGTAAACAGGCGTGCTGCGTTTGTCCGATTGGTGACACACCGACACTGCAAATAGCCTCTGCAAATAAAACGCTTAATCTCAGTTTATGAATATTCAAGATTAATTTTTAATTGTGACGAGTATGAAACATGAAGCAATATAACCCTGGATTCTGTTTACCTGAGGTTTAGAATGACCCCAGGTTCAAGTGTGAAATGCCCTATAGTGTGCTTAATCTATCACTGCATACCAAGTATACGACACCACAAGATTCTAGGCTACTCTCACCACTTCCTGAAGAAGTACAGGATATGACCCCACACAGTGTTAACAGTCATTTTTCTTATCAACATGTCTCTCTTTGCCTTGCAGTCGTGGGCCAAACAAAAAAGGAAGACATAAGAATGAGTGGGTGATGGAGAAAATGAAAGAGGGATGGGGAAGGAATGCATGTATGTGCATTCAGGCATGAGGACACTTGTGCATGCTGGATGTCTGAGTGGAAATAACAGCGCGATGTGTCAGAGGAGGCCAAGCGGACGAATGTGGGGAAAATGCTCAGTGGGTAGACGTGGGTTGGGGGGCTTCAGATCTTCTACAGTAGATTAGTGTGTGAGTGTATTATGACTATGTTCCGTCGTGAATTGCACCTAATTTGTCTAAAAAAAAACAAAGTAGCGTCTCATCTCAGTCCATCATCTCTGTGGCATTTCCCTATGGTGAACTGTAATCTGATACGACTGTAGTCTTGTATGTATATATCGCATGTATATATAAAAGATAACCTGCCTAATCTTGCAAACAAAGTAGTAAGTATCAGATTTGGAGATAAAAACATCATCTCTTGGATATAGAGTCTTCTACATACATTACCAGAGATGCTTAACATAAGATTGTTTATTACGAGGCACAAAGACCACCCCAAAATAGAAACCCAAAATTAGGAACATAAGGGTCTTGAGACATCAAGTTGGCGGAAATAGCAAAAACTGTTGAGCTCTTCAGAAAAAAGATATGTTTAGTGAGAGGGGGTGTGTAGGTCTACTTTTTTTTCCTGAATGTGAATGACTCAGAGTTGTGTGTCATGTCCCATACTATAAAGGAGAACCCTTTCACTAGTCCAAATGTTAGTAGAGTGATAATTTTGTACACTGTTTACTACTTGTGTTTTTGGGATTACCATGAAATGTAAGTACTTTTATCATTCTTTACATCAGCTTTACAGCACAGGCATGGGAATGTGGTTTAGTGAGGGAAAACATGGAAATTGTAGAGGGTGGGTCTATAGTGTGGGTGTTTTTGCTGTCTATGAATTTTGTTTGAAATGTCTTTTCAGAATAGAAACCAAAATAACCACTAAATCTAGTACAGCAGTCTGGCTTGTTAACCTCAAGATAATTCAACTGATGTTAGTGATGGTATTGTGTCATTTTTATGACAAAAAAATATTTACAAATGTAATGCATTGTGTTCAACTTTAAGGAAATGCTTTAAGTTATTTGTTTATTATCATTATGAAAGTCAGGGTTATAACCACAATGACACTTAACATTCAGATTAGGTTTTTCAATGCTTAAATTACGAGTTTCTTTGGTTCTCCAAATCACGATTATGCGCTTGATAACAGGTCACATTAAGGTCAAGGGTCAAAAAATCTACTTAAAAGTAATATCAAATTACTAAAATTTTAATGTAACTTAAAATTATTCAAAACTACAAGTGAAAAACTGAAAGGAAAAAAAACCTAAATCGGATTTCAGTTATACTCTATAATACTATATAGATAATACTATAAAATAATACTGATTCAAGGTTGAGATTTTAGGGTTTCATAAAGCTGCTGCAGGGTTGAGTTGTAACCTCATTCTGTAAACATGCTTACACTGCTTTTGCATGATAACTTACACTTATATGCACATGTATTGATTCGGCGCATCAGTAATGAGTTCATTTCAACAATATTACAGCAGTGCTTTTTCAAAATTGTGTTGACATTAGCAAAAAGATGCTATCAGTGTAAAAATCATTTTCCACAAGTGCAAACTGAGGATGTCTGCAAGTGAGTCAACAGCTGGTCGCACAGCTAATTGAGTCAATCTGATCTTTGCATGCCTACAACGGTTTTGATGGGGATCGCCACCATGCCACATCATGCCATCTGCAGGGGTTGCACGCAATGGTTATCTGTGACCTGAACAATTTCTCCATTTAGAAAGGTTTCAAAGGATGCTAATTGCGTAAATAGCCATTAATTTCCTTTTAATGCTTATCACAGGGTTAAATCACACAGTTATCACATATCTGCTGCATGTATTTGAAGGCCTACGACCTTCACACAGACTTTGGTCATGGCTTATTTGAGTTTGCTGTGGTTAAAGACTGGCACAAACATCAAACGGGCCAATTATTAGAGGGTAAAAGAAAGAACTGCATTAGGCCTAATATATTAATTTTCACTGTAATGGTCATGTAATGTATTAAATGCTCCTCAAAAAATTTTTGTAAATGTGTATATATTCTTACTATGCATTTTAATCAGATAAATAAGTAAATAAATAGACAGGTTGACAAGAGAAATTTTAGGATATTATTTAAATAGACGAGTAGAAGATTATACAAGTCTCATTCACTAATATGTGAAATCAGGAATACAGATTTCCTGAAAGAACTCTGAACTGGAAATTCCTGGATTTTGCAATCCTTTGCTTTCATTTCCACCAGTTTTACCGGTTTGGTGAGATTGTATGATCTTGTTTATTGAGCTCAGGCTAAACAAGTGTGCATCAAAACTTAGGCATGCCACCATACAAAACAAACACTACATCCGGAAAAATGCTGACGCACATCCTTTCATCCAAACAGCACCTCTCTCAATTTTGCGCATTCAGTGTGAAACTGATCACAAACCCAGCAACTGTTACAAATGTGTGTCCTACATGCCTTGGAAATTCCTGTGGCACGAAATCCTTCTCTAAATCATCCCATCTGGTGTAACCATTACAAACCAAAAGGAAGAGCTCTCTGTGCAAATCCCTCTGCTTAGATACAAGTTTTTATAGAGTAAAACAGCTGTTTGGCACACACACTGAAACACTTGTGACTCAGAGCAGCTGTTCCAATGACAATAAGAAATCCTGCTTGTTTTTATGCTGACAGTGTCACCTGACTCCACCTTTCCCCTCATCGTCTTGATGACTTGTGTTGAGCTCTTTGCCTTCATCACAGCCCGTCCTGCTAATATACCGCATGGAAAAAAGGGTCTGCAGATGCTGTATCAAGATATGCGTACGCTGATGAAAGTAGTATCTCAAGAAAGGCATGGGGTAAGTACCAGTAAATGGTTTTCTAATTCATTTTAGGAGTAAATGTCCAATGCAGAATAACATTTACGTTTAGCTAAATAAACTTATTGTTTGTCTAATAAAATCCTTGACATTTTTCAGAATGAGATGAAAAACTTTGAGCAATCACTCACATCCCTGCCCTCACTGAACTACAGAAGAGCAGACCTGAAAACACTCGAGGTAGAACATCCACATCTCTGCCTGTTTTTCTTTACCATGTCTGTGTTTCAAGCATCTAGACTTTCTTTTTGACAAAATATTTTTATGACTAAGATCCAAAATTGTGACCAGACTGTTCACTGATAACCCCAAAATAAAGTTTATCTTCTCCAAACCAAAAGGCCAGACTGGAACAAAAATACCAAGAAATTTATACAAGTGCCACAAGTTTGATAAGATAGAACGATAGAACAATGAAAAGATAGATAGAACGATAGAATGATAGAACGATAGATAGAACGATAGATTGATAGATCGATAGACAGATAGAATTAAATGTGAATAGTGTGTAACCTCGGAGTCTGGCTCCTTCTGACCCACAGGTGAACAGTACATTAGGACAGCTGTACTCTGGCCTTAAATCCTTCAAGTTCCATCTTGACTGGATCCAGCAAAAACAAGAAGAAATGGGGAGTGATTATTCTAAGACAAAGAAACTCGCTCATCGTATCCAAGTCATCAGCCACATGGTGCTCATACAGGTAAGAACCATTGAACTCAACTACAGGAGGAAATCAAACAATATTTAAATATCTTAAAAGCTGTTAAAATGGATGTAATAAATTTGTCATGATGCTTTATCAAATAAACCAGACCTATAGTAAGATACATGCTAAAGCAAGAAAGTGAAAGACTTATTTTGCACCAAAAATTCTATTCCGTTTTAAATAATTGCTGTTCTTTTGAATTTTCTATTCATCATTTCTGAAAATAAAGTATCACGGTTTACACAACGAACACAGACAGACAGAAAGACAGACAGATAACTTTTTACTGAAAAAATATTTGATTTAAACATTCAAATGCCAAAACTTATTACAAAATGTACTTCAAGTAGCAAGAAAATACATTTCAGTTTTAAAATATATTATATTTAAAATAGAATTTATATATATACTATATTATATATATATTTGACAATATAAATGTATTTAGATTACAAATATTTAAAAATGGCCCAAATATATGAGGGTATGAAAACTATATATGAGGAAAATAAAAAAACAATTAAATATATTTTGAAATTTAAATTAGCAATATATTGAAATTTTTTAATCTGTTTAATAATAGATGGGAACGCACGGAATAGATTATTCTTTTAACAGAAATCTTCTAAACCTTCTTACAGATTGGGACGACACCCTCTGAGCTGGTCTACCCTTCCCTGTCGCCTTTGAACACAGCTTGGAACGTGTACCAGGCCAATGTGGAGATTCTTGACAAACTGTACTACTTTTGCAACTGGTACACTAGAGCACTGGGAGACCTGAAACACAGACAACAGTGATCAACACCATCATATGACACCAGTAGCCCTCAGCTTATCTCCATGATGCCTGACTTGCCTTAATGTTTGATAGGATGGAATGAACGTTCCAGCCTTTGTAAGTCATCCTCCATTTTGACAGTGTTCTCCGGTTAACGTTTCCTATGTATGCATGTTGTTTTTATTTTATTAATTATTGATTAAGTTATGTATTTAATATTTATTGAACAGTTATTTGTTTACAATGAAGGATTTTTTATATATAGAGTGAATGAGAAAATAGCACTTTATAAAAAATATTAAGTGTATTATTTCAATAAGTGAGTTTGAATGCAAAAATCAGCTGCAGGCAGTTGCTAATAATGACCAATAGGTGTCGCTTACAACCCTTTTACTGTGGTTAATGTGGCGTATAATTAAATGGGCACTCTTATTTATTTCTCTATTTTTAAGGTCAGTAATTTCGCCAACAAATCCTGAATCAACATCCTAGTTGAACAACATAACTTAAAATTTGAATTATTCAGTTAAGACTTTAGGTACGGTTGGCACTTAAACAAAACGGTGGTTAAAGCAACTCTATGCATGTGTTTGTTTGTTTTTTAACCTTGAAATATCAGTTTCATAATCATTCTGACAGTACACTTACTTATAAGACGAATGACTTCTGTGTCTTTCTCATGCTCTCCACTGTTCTGCGTGTATGTTATGGTAAGCGGGTACAAAATTCCGCAAAAAAGGCGGATTGCTTTACGGCAGCAACAAATGCACTGCTGTCCGCTGTAATTACGACAGTGAGTTCCACTCATTTAACTGTAGGGGGCTCTAAGATCACAAAAATACCAAAACTACATACAGTTGTTTTAAAGGGGTGATATGATGCTGCTAAAAAGAACCTTATGTTGTGTATTTGGTGTAATGAAATGTGTTTATGCGGTTTAAAGTAAAAAAAAAAAAAAAACACATTTTCCACATACTGTACATTATTGTTTCTCCTCTATGCCCCGCCTTTTTGAAACGCGTCGATTTTTACAAAGTTCATCGGTTTGAAAAAGCGAGGTGTGCTGTGATTGGCCAGCTATCCCATATATATATATATATATATATATATATATATATACATACATACACAGTATGTGTGTGAGTGTATGAAGTCCTATTTAGTTATAGAAGAGCTTAAAGTAAGGTTTTATGAAGTTTATCAACACAAAGTTTATAAAGTGCAAAACACAAAGACAGACTACATTTGTAACTAATTATTTATTACCTTTTACAAAGCACATACCTGAAAGGGTTTTTAGAGCATGTTATGTAATTCAGCAATTTACAACATTCACAACTAATCCCAAATAACTTAGATGTGCTGCCCAAATCGCTGTTCTTGACAAGGGGTTAACCACACACAACTTCTGGTGAGCTGTCTGTCCTCACACAACTGATGCCCAACAGGTGCACCTTATCCCTCTTATACAACACTGTCCCACATCATCCTGAACTGCTGCTTTAATAAAGAGTGTAACCTTTCTGCTTTTGGGACACCAAAGCATACACAGACTAAAAAAAAAATACTGAAAACTACATCCAGTTCAAATACAAATTAGGCATTACATTCAATCATGCTACATGAATAAATGTTGATCAGTTACCAATACTATTACTGAACAGAACACTTAATCCTATGAAGCTCAGCTGAATAGCACAGCTGTCCGAGGACAGTTAAGATGTTGACAATAGCCAATCCTCAGAACTGAGGCCCAAATCACCCTTTTGCTGTAGCAACCTTATAATAGTATGCAGTGACAGATCCCAGCAGTATATCTTTGATCCAGCCAGATCCTGTTTACTTTAAACATGGTATTTTGTGGTATTTGACAGCTGAAACCTTGTTTGACATGCCCCAAAAAGGTAGAAAACAACAACAAAAAGCATGGGATCTATGCCAAATAAGACTTTTTGCATCTAATAACGTCTAATTTAGTGTCTTTGAAACAAAGTGGAAAACGAGGCATGCAAATTCTCCCTCAAATTACATTAGCTGTTGAATGTTTGGCACGTCCATCTGCAACCCTGACATCCTAGTTTTGCTTCTTACAGACTGCCACAAGACTTCTGGATGAGCTCTGTCACTTAACGGCTCAGTCTCTAAAATCATTGGAGCCTTTAGATCACTTCCAAGTTATTAAACTTCTTGGAGAGGGTTCATATGGAAAAGTCAAATTAGCAGTGCACAAAAAGAGTGGTAAGTTATGTTGCTTTGTCTTTCTCTCTTCTGATCTTATCCATGCTAGATCGCATTTCTGGGAATTGTGCTAGATTATTGCATACTGCTTCCTTCTTCCTTTCCCTTTGACAATATCTCCATTATTCCTCCAAATCTTCATGGAATCTAGGAACCTCAATGGCCCTTAAATTCTTTCTGCGAGACGACACATCTCTACTGTCCTTTCTGAGGGAATATAACCTGTCTTTGGTCTTCTGTACCCACCCCTCACTTACCTCAGCTTTAGGCATCGCATTCTCCACTCCTACTCACTATGTGTTCGCCCAGCAACCTTGCCTTTATGGCAACCTATATGATGTCATCGTTCCTGAGGTTGGTAAAAGTTTGACATCAGTTTCATGCTTCTTAATGATGACTGCTCCTTGAGGACTAATGTCCTGCAGAGTTTAGCTCCAGTCTGCCCCAATACACTTGCATGGATGTTTCTAGTAATACTGAAGACCTTGATTAGCTGGATCAGGTGTGTTTAATTGGGATCAAAGCTAAACGCTGCAGGATATTGGCCCTCAAGAAACAGGATTACACACCCCAGGTTTGAATCAGTGGCTTCTGAGCCTGTACCCCATTATTGCAAATTTTGAATGTCTCCTTAAACAAATACACCCGATTCAACTCATCAGATCATTAGTAGAGACTCCAAGATCTGAAATTGTTGGGTTAGATCAGAGTTAGGCAAGTTCGGTCCTAGAGAGCTGCTGTCCTGCAGAGTTTAGCTCCAACCTTTGATCAAACTTACCTGCTTGTAATTGATCCTGAAGACCTTGATTAGCTTGTTCAGGTGTGTTTGATTAAGGTTGGAGCTAAACTCTGCAGGGAAAAGTGGACCTCAAGGGCCAGAGTTGAAAACCGCAGCTATAGGCTCTCTAGGACCGAAATTGCCTACGAGTGTTAGATTATGGAAACACAAAATGCGTACAGTTGGGTACCAGGGTTGGGATAAGGTGACCCGACGTGCCACTTTCCGGGGACACATTCAGCACAGGATTCTAAATTGCCTAAAATAACCAGGTGTTGGTTGTTTGCACTGTGGGAAGTGGCACGTCTGGTCACCTTAGGTTGGGAATCACTGGTTTAGCTCAAATTAACAATGAAAGAACACAAAATTGTATTGTAAATAATAGGTACAATAGTTGTTTTGCAATGACAGGTTGATGCAAGCTCAGTAAATTGATTAGTGCTTAAATCAGTGTTGTCTAGTCCTGATCCTGGAGGGCCACAATCTTACAGAGTTAAGTCCTAATAAAACACATCCCAACCAGCTAAACAAGGTCTTTAGAATTACTAGAAACTTTCAGACAAGTGTGTTGGGGCAGGTTGGAGCCAAACTCCAGGCACTCCAGGAGCAGGACTGGACACCCCTGGCATAAACTGATTTCTTCATCGCAGGTTGGTCTTGAAGAGAGCCGTGCCCAGGGAGTGGCTTCCCAGATCAGCGGTGCCCTCTCTCATCTTCATTCCCATAGCTTTGTCCATCGTGATGTCAAGCCAGAAAACATCTTTCTTTGTGACCGTGAGTGTCGTTGGGTCAAACTTGGTGATTTTGGCATGGTGAAGGCTAAAGGCACCAGGGTACCATTAGTGTGGTACGGCACCCCTTACTGTACACCTGAGGCTGAGATGGCAAGGAAGAATGAAAAGAACTATTTGGGCAACTTGGGGGTGGACAACAATGGGAACAAGCAAAAAGGGGACTCTGGAAAGACTCACAGGGTGTTGGTTTCTGTAGATCCCACTACAGACAGCTGGGCATTAGGCATTCTAATCTATGCCATGCTCATGGGGAGCCTTCCATGGTCTGAGACAGTTTCAGACAACACTGCATATAAAAGCTATCTACAATGGACTAATTGGGAAGGTTCAGCATCACAGGAGAGAGGATCAGATCAGCCTGAAAACGTCCACCATATGGCACCACAGTTTGCGGCGTTCACTCCTCTTGCGGCTTGTCTTCTTAGGTCCCTGCTCCACCCACAGTTCCGGCTTCGTGGCAGACCAGATGAGGTGGAAAGATATCTGGGAGGAGCCTGGTTATTGAACAAGGATGTCAGTGGGTGATGCATCAAAGTTAAGGAGATCAGTAGTTTGTCGTCATCTGGTCATTCTCTCCATGGTGGGAACAATGGTTATCACCTTTTAGAAGTAGTTCTGATGGTAGTTTTAATCATAAGCCTCCTGTGTATCCCACATATACACATTATTAGCTACGAGTTTGTTTTCCTAACTGACCACTATGGATCTTAGCTGTAAACACTAAGGGCCAGATTTACCAAACAGGGCAAATTAATGTGAGAGCAGAATCCCATAAAAGTACAGATGGGAGTGGAAGGCTCTGCGGTTGATCTACTGACAATGCCATTGGTCTTAGTAGATCTACTCACTACCAAGAGCAGCGCAAATTACCGTCTGATTTAAGACATGCTTTTTGGGGCATTAAATTATGGCACAAATACCAGTACTTGACTAGCACCAACCTTAGTAAATAGCGTTGGGTGATTCACTTAAATACTCTCATCTCATAAATTTTACGGCTAAATGGGAAACTCCTACAAATGCAATATGGTCAGTTTCAAAAATACCTGTTCACTGCGTGCCTTTAGTAAATCCTGAACATAGTTTTTTAACGGCAAAATAGGGTGTGTGCTGGTAAGCTTTTAGTAAATCTGGCCCTAAAGGTTTCAGAATACCTCAGAAGAGTTGGTAAGGGTTATATAATTGAAAAGGGGCACAAAAAATGTTTCTGAAAATTTGGGCCTCCATCCACAATCCAGCAACATTACTACACTCCAAAACAATGTGCAAAACAAAGATCGGTGTAACACTATATTATGAAATCCGTACCAATAATATTAGTGACAGCTAAAGATCTGCAGGCATCTTAATAATATCTGTGCTTATAAGTCTAAATAAATATTGCTGCCATCTCCACTTTCTAAATTCCAAATGGACTTCTTGGAGAGAAAAAAAAAAGCAGCAAGGCGGGACTTGATTTTGTTCATCTGGAATTGGTTGGATCGTTGTTTGCTAATTGCTGCAATCTCAAGTGAGTGACAGGTTGTTGGATGGGATAGATTACTGCCTTAGTGCTGGTGCACAAATCAGAGAAAATATGTTGTTGTGAGAGCAAGTTGTTGTTTTTGATCTTATCTATGCACAATCAGCTTGTAACACTCCAAAGAGAAAGGAAAACTTGAAATCGCATTATATGACCCCTTTAAAGATTACGAGGGCACATTTATAATAAATGTATTTTATGTGGACCTCCCGCATGCATAATAAAGCAGGATTTCCCATCTGGGGAATCTTGATCCCCTAGGTGTCCATGGTGGAAATGCTGGGAACTTGTGATAGAAATGACAGAAATGTTAATGTCAAACTGATCAAAATAAAGGATTCAAAATTTCAGTTTGCTCTGGTCTAATATACAAAAATGAATCTATTTTCACCAACATTTTGAACTGTAACTATTTGTTTAAATACATGTTTTTATATTTGCTTAACGTCATAAAAGTTTGGAATGTTCACTCCTGTCTTAAAATCATATTTATGCTTTTAACAACCTACAGCATGCTCATGAAATGTAATCTTCACGTGGATCACTTTTGAGCGTAAGCGTAAGGAGCACATCTCTCAAGTTTCAGCAGAAGACATGCAGACACATTCAAACACTCACACACTACGTGTCCTAGATTTAAAAATAACCCCCAGACCATTAATAAAACTCTTTCAGCCATCATCACCTCTGTCAGATGCACACTTGAAATCACATACACATGCATGGGTAAACACACACAGTCTTCACCGATCTTTAAGTGTCTCACACTTCTGCATTCAAACCTGTCCCTCCATTCATCAACACTGTACACACATACACACACACACAAAGTGAGAAGTTACATGTAACGGATAGGTCTTTGGCTTATGTTCAGACTCCTTCAAATGATCCAACATTGTAAATTATGGAGTAAATAAGACAACCGTATTTGCAAAATACATAGAATTAAAATAATTGTGCATAAATCTGCATAAAGTCTGGAATATCAAATAAGAAAAAATAATATACCGTAAACAAATGAAGCCCACCTGACTTTCCAACAACAACAAAAAACTTGAAAAAAATGGAAAACTTTTAAAATGGCAAATATTTGCACAAGAAACTGAATTAATACAGTCTAGGCTGCTAAATTAAGACATCAAAAAACACGAGTGTCAGATTTTGCCCTTTCAATCTTAAGTTATTTAGGCACCTTGTTAAGAGATTAACAGCTGAAATAGCTCAATACATGAAGGGAGAAGATCCACGAAGATCATTTGACAGCCCTACTAAGTATTCCAGCCGCTATGACCTTTCATTTGATATACTACATTAAAACACATTTATGTGCAATTATGCAAGTGTGAAAGTATGCTGTCATCTTGCATATGTTAATTTGTAAGTAAATGTGCGTGAGAGAAATATCTGTCTATAAGTTTGATGAATTTATGGCACTGGAATGCCAGAAATATCAACTTTTTGTTTGTAAAGGTTATTCCTTACAGAAAATGTTCAGAAAATAAACCTCCTGAAGCTGCTGCAAGCCTCATATTGTGGAAGATCCTATGAAATTCCATTGGCTGAGACAACTTTAACTTTAGAGGAAATATTTAAGACTGATTAGCCTATGTATTTTAATTGCCATATAAAATTACCATTCATTGGATTACAGTTTTAGCAAACTACTAAATTGAATGTGATGCATTTTTTCATACATGAACCAATAATGAGATTGGTGTAATAGTACTAATAAATCGAATATGTATTAAACACACAATAACCAGGTTTATACATTTAACATTAATTATTTTATATATATATATATATATATATATATATATATATATATATATATATAGCTCACTACATGTTTGATCAGGCACTGAGGAAGGGAGATCGGCACTGGCCATCGGCAAAAGAGAGACAGTGAGTGTCCAATTTGCTAATAAATGCACCTTTTAAGCAGAACAAATATGTGTGTGTGAGAGAAAGATCAAGTCCACAATCTATCATTGAGACATGTTGACAGGGTGGTGCCAAATAACACACGTGTTCACACATCACTCACACATTCAGACTTCTGAATGAGGACCGATTCAAACGTGCAGCAACGAACAGCTGATCCCCAAACATGCTCCCGATTTATTAGCCAAGAACATTTCTTCGCAACTTTTCAAAACAAATTTTCACACTGTATCCTAACCTGCCACTACCACAATGAGAGACAGGACATTTTGTTCATCGTTTGGTTTCTAGTTCATTGCACTGAAGCCCTGGCCATTTTAAAATTCCACTGATCCAAAATCTCACTTCACATACAGTAATTAAACATTAAAGGGGTCATATGATGCTGCTAAAAAGAACATTATTTTGTGTATTTGGTGTAATGAAATGTGTTTATGCGGTTTAAAGTAAAAAAAAACACATTATTTTCCACATACTGTACATTATTGTTTCTCCTCTATGCCCCGCCTTTTTGAAACGCGTCGATTTTTACAAAGCTCATCGGTCTGAAAAGTGAGGTGTGCTCTGATTGGCCAGCTATCCAATGCGTTGTGATTGGCCGAATACCTCAAGCGTGAGACGGAAATGTTACGCCCCTAACATACTGTGATGCCGTGTCCCGGCCGGAGCGACGAGACAAAAACATTAAAACTAGGGCTGCACGTACGAGGAATTCGCTTTGCCATGATATACCCAGCGACTCTTCGAATAGGCCAACAGCACAACGGCGGCGAAAAATTCTTCAAACATAAAAATATTTTTTGTTTTGTTTTTTGTTTTCTTTTTTTTTCTCCTTTCCTTCTCCTCAATACTATACATGGCATCACCGTTTATTCAACTTTTATGGGTACACCCTTCATGTATATCAGACTTAAACCGATTACTCCTTGGTTATGGTAATGAATAAATCAATACTAAACATATGCAGCTGGAATGTAAAGGGCATTAAAAATCCAGTAAAAAGGAAAAAGATTCTAAACTATTTAAAAAAAGAACAAATTCATATTGCATTTCTGCAGGAGACGCACCTAACAGACAGTGAGCACATCAAATTAAAGAGAGACTGGGTGGGACAAGTATATGGCTCGTCATTCACCAGTAAAAGTAGGGGAGTTGTCATTCTTGTAAACAAATGCATACCACTATCAGATATTAATACATACTCCGATAAATCAGGACGGTTTATCCTGCTTAAAGCTACACTAGCTGGACAACCCATTACGCTTATGAATGTTTATATCCCCCCTATTCAATCGAACGAAATAATTACACTGGTTTTTTCTAAGTTCGCTGAATGGCAATGTGAACACAGTATAAATCGCTGGTGATTTTAACTGTACACTGCTACCAAAGCTGGATAAATCTCCACCATCTAATGATAGGCCTTCGAACAGAGCATTCTCTAGAGTCCATAAAACTGGAAGCAGAATAGACTATTTTTTCTCTCCCAAAACTTCACTTCAAAATGTAATAGATTGCAATATTGGGAATATTGTAATCCCGTTTTTCTCAGGTTAGGCCTATCCAACCAAATATTTAACCCAGCTTCTTGGAAATTCAAACCATGGCTCGTTCATGACCCAAAATTTGAATCTTTCCTCAAAGAGCAAGTTAAACTATTACTTATTGACAATAAAACCCCAGACGTGTCTCCCAATTTGCTTTGAGACACTGCAAAAGCTTACATTATGGGAATAATTATCTCCTATGTATCCAACCAGAAAAAAAAACAGCTGGCAAACCAGAGAAAATTAGAAATGATCCTCCATGATTTACAAACAAAATATAATACGCGCCCCTCAGATGTACTCCTGGCTGAGATAGAAACAGTAAAAACCTCTCTCGAAACAATTCTCACTAATAAAGCTGAAAAAGCTGTATTCTTTGCTAGACAGCGGATGTACGAATTCACTAACAAACCTAACAAATATCTAGCAAACTTACTGCGGAGCCGTTCTCAGGCGCAGGTCATATCCAGTATCAAAGATAAAGAAGGCAGGTGCCATCACGATAACAAAGCAATTAACAAAATTTTTAGGGCATTTTATAATAGGCTTTACACGTCCCAATCGGGCTTTTCTTCGGGTGATAATATGAATAAATTCCTTGCAAACTTAAATTTACGGGAATTAACTGAGGAGCAACGACAGACGTTAAACAAACCAATTGAACTCAGCGAAATTTAGAATTGTATTAACAGTCTCCCCAAAGGAAAAGCACCAGGGCCCAATGGGTTTACTGTGGAATTCCTTCAGAAATTTAAAATTGAGTTAGCGAGCTTAATGCATGAAATGATACAGTATTCATTTGATTCTAATAGGCTTCCTGGCTCCATGACAGAAGCCAGCATTTGTGTTTTTCTAAAAAAAGGCAAATGCCCTGAGTGCGGATCGTATCGCCCTATTTCTCTGCTTAATGTGGATACAAAGAAGCCATATGTGAGATGCCTTCCTATCTTGCCAATAACTCTTGCCTGGGAAATGCAGTTTAAAATTGTTCATCGTCTGCATGTGACTCCTGCCCAAAGACATAAAGTGAACCAAAAACTCTCCAACCTCTGCAATAAATGTAAAAGTCTAGAAGGAACCCTCATCCACTGTTTCTGGAGTTGCTCGAAAATACAACAATTCTGGACGGGCATCCTAAAGGAACTTGAGAAAATGTTTTGCTGCTCATTACAAATAGGACCAATGACTTGTTTGCTTGGCATGAGCCAGGAACTCCCGTCCAGATTCCAAGGGACCTACCTTCTTCAAATCTTCCTCCACTGTGCCCGCAAGTGCATACTTGTATGCTGGATAACAGACCAAGTTCCATCAATAGCACAGTGGATTAACACAATCAAAGGTCTTATTCCATACGAAGCTTTTTCAACAGCATTCAAAAAGCTTTTTCTTCTTGTAATAATGTATTTGGTAATACTGTATTTTAATGTTTATTTTGCAGAGAATTCAAATGAATGGCCACCTGGGCAATTTATATTAGCTCGGATGTGTCAACTATGTTTAAACCCTGTAAATGTCAAAAAGCTTCAATAAAAAAAAATAAATAAATAAAAAAAAACAATACTACAGTGAGAATAAAAGTTACGCCTTCTTTCTTTGCGTGAACATTTGGGCGGCGTTATGCAAATCTTCCCACATAGTGAGGTAGATATGTGGGGGCGTTAGAACGAGCCGTTTTAGGTAGGTGTGGCTGACTCTGAACTTTTATAAAGAATATCTCTTTGGATTTGAGACTTTAGTCTTTGCAACTTTACAGATCTTCTTTATGCACCAAGAGCTTGTAACACTCCAAAGAGAAAGGAAAAATTGAAACCGCATCATATGACCCCTTTAAAAGTAATAGCTTCCCTAATAATTAAAATTCTATCATTGTTGCTCATTCTCATGTTGTTCCAAAGTGATCAGAAAGTTTGAATAATGTATAGGCCACTCTTTTCCATACAATAAATGTGTAATCATGCAATGTATTCCAAGTGTTCTAAAGCCATATGATGGTTTTGTATAAAAACCAGACCAAATTGTTAGTCATTATTCACTTATTTCAGTTTTGTTCAATACATTAAATGTTATTTCCATTAATTAAAATTAATTGCACAAAAATTTCCTCCAACTAAATATTGTTCATTACAGACTGGTGTATTATAATGTTTATATTGCTTTTAGTTCATTTCTTTTTATTAATTACACCAATGTATGATAATCCATACTCACTTATTTCAAAAAGAAATTGAGTACAACCATCTTAATCTGGTGAAAGTGTATACAGCAGTTGAGAAAAATTAGGTACCTAGTAACTAATAAGTGTCCCCAGTCTTGGTGCACTCATAAATTGTATATGACAATCATCAACTGAAGCAGGATCCAATTGCACGGTTAAAAATCTCAAAACCCATTAATAGATGTCCTAGTTCAAAGCTCAAAAGCAATCCAATTAATTATCTAAACCATAACCCACTGAAAAGAGTCAAGGGTACAGGCAAACATTTGCAAGAATGAAAAACTAAGCCAAATAGAATGATGTTGTGAAAAAAAAACTAGCAAGATCACACAGATTAAGGGAACTACAAAGGGTATTAACAGGTCATTACTCACAACAGACAAGAAGCAGGTGTGCATGTTTTATGAAAATACTCAGCACTAGTGTGACAGAGACGTTTGGTGGCCAAACTGAGAAGTACAGGCTGATGGTAGTTCTTGCGCAACCAATCAAAGCAGCTTAGAAAAGTCAGGAAGATGTTATCTAGCTAGATATAGGCTAATGAACGGAAACAGATGTGAGACCCAGCTGCATGGCCTAAGGTCATCTGCTGAAAATCCATCTTAAGCTAGTGACAGTGTTTAGCTGGTTTCTAGCTGGTCCAACCTGGCCATTAAACTGGGAACTTATTTGTTGCTGGTCCAAGATGGTCTAGCACATGACTAATAAGCATCTTAGACCAGCTACCATGGTCCACAGCATTTACCATCTTAAACTGGATTTTGCAGCACAAACTGATAAACACAAATATCAGGTGACATGAGACAGATTAACGAGCATTTGTGGTGATTATATTTACTTTCCAAATCTAGTAGTTTTCACAAATTCAGTGGCATTCACTAAGTAAATAAAAAGCCAATCTCGGTTATGATTTTTTACATTTATATTATATGAAGATTTTAACACATTACTGTTAACACAAAATTTAAGAGCTAAAAAAGCTAAGAGGGTTCACTCACCTCTACTACTCGTTTCAATGCTAAAACCATTTCGTGAACATATGAAATATTTACTTGTACCATATAATGCATATAATGTTATTTGATATTGAATAAATTTGAGACACTAAATCCCTCCACAAACTCTTGCATGCGAATTAGTCAAATGTGAATGCTAGTCAGCTAAAAGAATTGTATATGTCAAGGTAACCATGCTGTCTGCCTACAATAAAATTAGTATTCGGTTATTGTTACTACTTTAAGACCATGATAGAATCAAGAGTAGAATATTTATTTCATGACAGCGTGATACTGTAGTAAGTGTGGTATTTTGGCGGAACACTATTAACATACTAATAATTTTTTACATTTTGTAAGGGTAACAAAACAGAAAAATTACCTGTCGTACTTTGGGGTCAAGGGGCTTGATATCCAGTAATAGCCAAAAAGGAAATCATACATTTAATATAGCAAATTCTAATGCAAACTTTCGTTCTCCATAACAGCAATGTGATTGCATTCGTTTCCATAAGCTAAGTTACGTATAAAGCATTGTAGCACTTAAATATTTTTTATAGACTGCAAGGGCAAATGCTAATATTTTTGAGAATCATATTCCACAGATTTTATATTACTTAAAATAATCACATTTGAAGCAATGTGTGTCGTAGTTCTTTTGTATATTTTATTTTTGTTTAACACGTAAATGACTCTGTTAGTCAAGTAAATGACAATATGGATATGTAATGAATATCTAGACATAATCCCTTTATTTGAGGGACATAGTTTTTCTACATTGTGGCCTTCAGTCAGTATTTTTGAATATTTATACTGTACAGGTTTTATATATTCTTATGACATACAAGATGTTAAGCTCTTAACATATCCAGGCCTCACTTAAATTCTACACTTTCAAACAAAATGTCTGCCTTTTTTTAAACACTCAAACACATATATTCACTCCTCCAAAACCTAAGACAAACATACAGGTCATGACAACCAAATGGACACATCCAACACCTTGTGGACAAATGTAAAGATACTGAAACAATCTTCAAAACATTACCATAAAGTTTTATATATAACACCCATGGGATGTTCCTCTCTTTTATACAGTCTTTTTCATAATTTCATTTGGTTGATTCTAACAGAATTCCTAATAGCCTATTTCTCGCCTCTGTGCTCTGCTAAGATTAGCAGCATGACATACAGCTTGCCTCTAATTTTCCATACAATTATGCAGTATCTTTTAATTGCAGTAGTTTTGATGGAGGAATGGGAACAATAATGGAATGAAGGAGGATAAAACTTTTTCAGAACTGGACCCAGTTCCCAGAAGAGGGTTCTTGGCATGGTGCTGGAGGAGGAACAGAGCTGAAAGAAAGGAAGGAAGGAAGGAAAGCAAGAAAGAACATTTACATGCTTATACAGGTAGTGGTCTAAGACCAGTTTAATGAAAATATTTAGTGACCAGTATTAATATCTGAATACTTATTCAATGGTCAAGAATCAAGGTCACTAATCATGTTACCTTGCAGAGCTAGAGAAGTCACCCCACAGGTCAGAGCTGGGGTTTGACTGAACCACTGTATTAGAGTTACTGCTGTCCAGTTCTAATAAACATCCTAAAAGTAGAAGAAGCAAGTGAGGTCAAGAAAAGAATAGAAAAATAAAAGTAGTATGTAATTAAAATTATTTTTGTATGAACAATGATATCTGTAAAATTTAGTTGTGTCTGTCTTTATGTGCCCGTGCATTTAGAGTGGGCTGACATATAAAGGAATAGCTCAACCAAAAATGAAAACTGGCTGAATGCGTCACCCTCAAGCCTTCCAAGATGCACTGTAGATGAGCTCCTTACTTTATTGGAACAGATTTGGAGAAATTTAGCAAAGAAAAAGTCCATCCCCTGTTGTCCTCTCACATCTAACCCCCATAACATATTTATTAAGAACTTTTTTCTCTTTTGTAGAAGGGTCTGTGCAAATTTCCTAATTCAAACAAGACTGCTTTATCATTGGAGAAAGCAATATTATGGATAGAGGAGTCATATTTTAGACAGAAGTTAAAAACTTTTAATGATTAATATTTTTTTCTTATAAACACTGCTGTTCACTTTACAAGATGTTAATTGGTGGACTGGAGTTGTGTGAATTACTTGTGGATTATTGTGATGTTTTTATCAGCTGTTTGGACTCTCATTCTGACGGCACCCATTCACTGCAGAGGAACCATTGGTGAGCAAGTGATGTAATGCTGAATTTCTACCTTATCTGTTTCGATGAAAGATTTAGTTTATATTTAAGCAGTAATGACGTCAAATGATGTACCTGTTTGTGCTCCTCCTGATGGCTGTACTGTGTTGTGATTGGACGAAGGAGGAGGGGCTATCTTTCCTCCTGGAGGTGGAGGGAGGAGCCCAAAGCCTCCTGAGCTCTGAGGGCGTGGCTTGTCCCTCTTTTTACCTTGCTAAATACAAAGAAACATTTCTCTAATTTAACACAAACTCATGTTTATTTATGATATGAGGGCATGAAAAATCACTATATATTCTTATGAAAATGTAGTGATGCAAGACTATAAGGCCATAATCTGAATTTTTTTAATCCAATTCCAAAAGTAGTTTTTAGCTGTTTTGTGCTTTAGTTTTGTTTTACCCCGATATTCAGTGTGATGGTCTGTCCCTCTTTGAAGCCTAGATCCAGTTTAGGTCCCGAGTCTGCAGCCTGAGAACTTTTGATTTCATTCTCCTGTTTCACCCACCTTACAGAAAAAGAGAAGGAAAGATTAAGGAATAAAATAAATAAATAAAATACAAACTGCACAGTGTACACAAAACTAAAGGTTCTTTATTGGCATTGATGGTTCCATGAAGAACCTTTAACATCCATGGAAACGTTCCATTCCACAAAAGGTTCTTTATAGTGGAAAAATATTTTTTTTCCATTGTTCCATTTTTTCAACTGTTCTTTATGTTTCACACTTTCAAGAACTGTTCACTGAAAGGTTCTTTGGGGAACGAAAAATGGTTCTTCTAAGGCATCATTGCAAAAAAAAACAAAAACCTTTTGGAACCTTTTTTAAAGAGTGTACATAATAACACTGCTTATTATGCCCCAAAGAAATGAACTAAAAACAACCATCAGCATCCAAGATGTCACTACAAATACAAAAGCATTACCAGTCATTAACATTCACATGAATTTTGATGGAAACTTACTTGAAATGATCCTGCAGGGTGACATTGAAGTCAAAGGCATCACCTCTGTCTCCAAACCCAACACCAATGAATGCACACCGACCTAAAATACAGGCAGCAAGGATATTGCATGTCTAAACTGTAACACACAACAGTGAAGTATAACTTATTTGCAAGACATTCTATTATGGCAGGGTATGTAAAACAAGGTCAGTTTACAGATAATATACACTAACCATTGTCATCCTGTATTCGGAGAACAAAATAGCGACTGGAATCACTGACTGTCTCCATTGCAATGCCAGGGTATTCATTTACCGGCGCTTGGGCAAACAGCTCACCTGAGGGCAATCATAGAAAAAGGACAACTAGGAGCTTCTTTTGCTGCACAGATGTCTCTGAGAGTCATCCAATCAAACATTCGGGTCTTTTTTTTTTTCTAACCTGAGACTTTGTCCTCCAATTTGATATAAGCCACCTTCCCCTTTGCTGTAATGCGCATACGGCCTGTCCAGTCAGGAGTGTCTAGCTTCCAGTCAGCCGCCCTGCCATTATCACAGCAGAAATGTCATTTCAGGTCCATTAAATGAAAATGGTCTTCACAAATTTTTAAAATGGAAATATCTTTTGGATGAGCTTAACAACAAAAATAAGACCAATTATTTTCTGGTGTAGTGAAACACTTTGATACATCACAGCAATGAGTACAGGAAAAAAAAGTGATTGTCACAAAAATCATTTGAATTTGAATATTCATACCTGTTTTCCAAATGCATGTTATGGATCTTATTGTAAATGATTCACACGGGTTTCTTTCTTTTTTTATTCTGAACATGTAGTTTGAATTAAAATGTCATAACTGGAAAGGGATTAAATGGTTTCTATTCCCACTGTCTTCTGGTCATTTTCACCTGAAGACACTGACCAGAAGATGACTGGTGAAAATAACCAGAAGACAGTGGGAACAACAGACATTTAACATCTTTCGACAGTTTATGGCAAATCCAGCAATATTATTTCAATTTTCAGAACTGACACAAGCCTTCAAGCTCCTCATGAAGGAATACAAGTGGGATTTCTCCTCTAAAATGTGTGCCAGTGAAGTATAACATTCTCTGTGGGCAAGAGTTTTTAGGACTAATTATACACCATATAAACTGGACCACATATACGACCCTGAAAACACACATCTCACACCAACACAACAACATATTATATAACCAGAATAATACTACAAATCAAATGAGAGATGCTCTATGCACTTCAGCTGCATGAAAATAACATGAAAGTGTAATTAAATTTGTATTTGCTTATTCTACACCACTTCCTATTAATGTTGAGTCGTGAGCTCACAAACAGACCAAGCATCTGACATCACAAGATGTTTTTCTTTCTATCGTGATAAACCAATGATAAAACACTGTCTGCGCGGCATAACAGTGCGCATAACAATAATAAATTGCGATAAATTCATTATTTATTATCAAATGACTTTCGTAATAGGAGTGTGGTGCTGATACAGCTGCGGCAAAATGGTATTCCAAGATTATTTACAGAACAGACACAAGCCAAGGGCTCAGGCCCGCACAACCTATCATTCACCTGTATCCGCGATTCGACGCCCGCGGCGGGATGCGGTAAACATTTACATCTGGTTTCACGCACAGAATCGACTCGTATTCCACCTCGGACGCCATCTTGAACTGATTTCAATGGATGTGAGTAATATTTTTGTCTTCATCCAATTTGTTATTGCGGGCCAGCCGCTTCTACAGGCACTAGAGCGTCAGTGACGTCCGCGACGCCTCAGGCACAAGCTTGAGAATCACGCATCACGCGTCATCAGATCTGAGAATGTATGGATCGACTCATTGTTATGGAAACCAGGCTCGGTGCGTTAGCAACCATGATGTTGGGATTAGCGGATTTCTCATCGCCTGTTCGTGTCCCCCAAGCAGAAGATCTGACGAACCCTATAAATTCATAATTTATATATAATTCGTTTATTGTCTCTTATTTATTCTCTAAGGGCTTTAATGCAAAAAAAAAAAATCTGGCAGGTGTGTTTACCCTTGTGGGTTTCAACGTAAACCACAAATCCACGCCCACTCATAGATATTCACTAACCAGCGTAATAACCGCCACTCCCATCTCATGAATATTTAGTAAGAGGCTTGGGCCGCGTTCGTTTTTTGACAGGTAGCCGTAAACGGAAGAGGAAATTTCCGCTAGGATCTAGAAAAGCCTCTCATCTTCTCTCCCGTTCATTCTCCCAAAAGGTTGGTATATTAAAAATATATATGTATATTTTTGTATCCATCAGTCAGAAATTTTGTCCTCGAGATGACAACGTTAAACCTTTTGCTAAGGCGCAGTATTTGGTCATGCATTATTATCCTGCTGTTTTTAAGGCGATGGCTCTTCATTCACCGAACCAAAATCAGCTTTTGCAGGTGTCAGATTACAGTCAGGGCACGATCAGACCTGTATGGTGCGACAGTGTCGCAGTTTATTGTATATGACAGCGTACTAGTGCTGTAACTTCATGTTTGTTATAGTGATTGTCATCATATGACACATTACCTGAGAGGTGTTTGGTGTCTGCAGCATTGGTAAGATGTCTATCTGCCCTACTGCTAAATAAATCAATCAACATTTGGCAAATATTCACAGCTCAGGTTGGATTTGCTGCTGAAAATAGCATAAAATCAAGCAGTATTTTGATGGCAGGATGATGCTGTTTGAAAAGATGTTGGCTGTTGATGTTGCTGTTACAAATAATACTCTATATTACAAATTTAAAATGCTGTTTTAAATACAAGAGAGTAGCATATAAATAAAAAAAAATTTAGATTTGTTTTTTTCAACAAACGAATTTTTGGGTGAAATCTTTCTTTAAAACAGCAGCGTATTACAGAGTTTGTCCTCGTATTTATGATCTATAGGCCATAAAGGTACCACCATAGCGTAAAGCTCATGGACTGAAGTGCTTGTCAGCGATTTGAGAAACTCGTCAACAGCCATTCCTACATCCTTTATTTAGCAGGTAAGTGGAGAAAAATAAATAAATGACATTGCATATGCTTTTAATTTTGTTTACTTGTGTGTTTAAAGGGGTCATATGATGCGATTTCAATTTTTCCTTTCTCTTTGGAGTGTTCGCGCTGTGGATCGCCGGATCGGCTTTCACCGTGGATGAAGCGGAGTTCAGCCCGGGGTCGTCACATGTGGTTGCAACAAGCCCGCCAACCGTGCCGTTCTCAAGCACGCCGGCTATTCCTCACTCTAGGCCGCCGGCCACCGCTCACTAGCCCGCCGTGTGTTTCGTTGTGAAAGTGAAACTGATAGCTGGCCAATCAGCGTACACCTCGCTTTTCAGAATGATGAGCTTTGTAAAAATCAACATGTTTCAGAAAGGCGGGGCATAGAGGAGAAACAATAATGTACATTATGTGGAAAATAATGTGTTTTTTGAAACTTAAACCGTATAAACACATTGCATTACACCAAATACACAACATAATGTTCTTTTTAGCAACGTCATATGACCCCTTTCATTAATAACCTATTTATAATAGCAGGTGTATATTATGAGCTCTGATCAGGGGTAATATAGTTAACTACAACTAAAACTATAAAAAATACTTGAAATAAAATAAACATTTGCTGAAATAAAATATTTTTTAAAAAGCTTATTTTGTGTCATCTAGTTCCCAAGGCAACATTTCTCTTCTTCATTTTGATAGACTAAAATAATTGCAACCAAAACTGAAATAAAATATTATAATAAAATCAATAATACAAATGACAAAAACATACTGCAAAATGACCAAAACTTTAACTAAAATGAAAATGAAAACAGAAAATCTTAAAAACTAATTCAAATGTTAATAAATAATACAATAGTATAATTATCCTGAAATAAAACTGCTCTGAAATATACCTTCTATTATAAATTGAGTAAATAACAGAAACAATAGTGCCTTATGCCATATTATAAAGCCTCTGTTTCCTAATTATCAAAGTTATCTAATAATAATTATGATATGTGATATAAAAGAAGCAGTTTTTTAAGATCATATTTATTGTACAATATAATGTTGAAAAAAAAAAGTTTAAAAAAAAATGGCTTCCTTAAAAAGGTCTAGGACAAAACCGCCATCATGACTCACTCAATGCTGCGACGACAACTGAAAAATCTTGTTCAGAATTTCTCTGAGGCAGAGGTCAAGGTGAGTTTCACTTGCTTTTTTTTATTGCACAGTTTATTCTGTCTTCTGTCATCTCTCTTTAGTCAACACCATTCAAGTTTCAAGTTGACACTACTGCGTTACTTTTGTCACTTATATTTATCAGATTTATTCAGTCATATGCTGCCTATTATGCTTTTAAAACTAGTATATAAAACATCATGGAATGATAAACATTTCTTACAGTCGTATTCTACATTGTGGTCACCTGACCTCATGTTTTCGTAGCATATTAAATTGTGGAATCCACTGTAAATAAATATTATGTTGTACATTTGATCTATGTTTATGAAACTCTTACCAATGAAATGAAGAGTATAGTGAACTTTTGTATTCATTGCATATAGAGTATTTATAGCCTAGCGAAACTTTACGTGTTGGATATGTTGTGTAGGTTCGAGAAGCGACTTCTAACGACCCCTGGGGGCCATCGAGCTCCCAGATGGCCGACATCTCGGATCTAACCTACAATGTGGTGGCCTGTAACGAGATTGTGAGCATGCTCTGGAAGCGTCTCAATGATGACAAGAATTGGAGGCACGTGTACAAGGTGAGTGAAGGAGAGAGCTGAGGAGAACACTCTCCAGGTTTAAGGAACCAGATTCTTTGCTTGCTTGCCGGCTCAGACTGATTGAATATTTATAGCAAGTGATCGTTTTTGTGACTCTATTACGCAGCTGATCATGTTACCTGATCAGTGGCTGGCTTTTTCCTGTCAGCAGGTCTGTTGTTGCTGCCGCTGCAGTGTTTGATTATGTGCAGGCAGGATTTTCCATTCAGTTTCGCTGCCATGATGTTTCTTCCTCTGTTGTTTACTTATGGCTATTGTTGAGAGAGAGATGTAGAATGAGAGATTGAGTTATGCTTTATATTTAGTCATGTTTGCTAGTGACGCATCACATAGAATTACATGGCCCAAAACACCCTAGTAACACCCTTTAATATTTATTATTAATAATATTAGTATTTAAAACTAGAATAATAAAACATCATTTAAATAATAGAAATGGTAAAAGAGTATTAAGATATTAAAGGGGTCATATGATGCGATTTCAATTTTTCCTTTCTCTTTGGAGTGTTACAAGCTCTTGGTGCATAAAGAAGATCTGTAAAGTTGCAAAGACTAAAGTCTCAAATCCAAAGAGATATTCTTTATAAAAGTTAAGACTTGTCCACGCGCTCCTAAAATGCCTCGTTTAAACACGCACCCACATGTCTACGTCACGATGTGGGTAGGTTTGCATAGCCGCCCAAATGTTCATGCAAAGAAAGAAGGCGTAACTTTAGGGAATACATCAACTTTGCGCTGTCGATCGCCGGATCGGCTTTCACCATGGATGAAGCGGAGTCCAGCCCGGGGTCGTCACAAGTGGTTGCAACAAGCCCGCCGGCCGTGCCGTTCTCAAGCACGCCGGCTAAATGTTCACGCAAAGAAAGAAGGCGTAACTTTTATTCTCACTGTATTTTTGAACTTTAAACCGCATAAACACATTTCATTACACCAAATACACAAAATAATGTTCTTTTTAGCAGCATCATATGACCCCTTTAAGTAAGATTAGAAAAAAAAGATGCATTCAACAAGGATGCATTAAATTGATCAAAAGTCACAATAAATTCTGTTCTTTTAAACTTTCTATTCATCAAAGAATCCTGGAAAAATTGCATCATGGTTTCTTGAGCAGCAAATGAATGATTTCTGATAAATAATGTGACACTGAGGACTGGATGCTGAAAATTCAGCTTTGCCATCACAGGAATAAATTACATTTTAAAATGTATTAAAATAGAAAACAGATATTTTATGTTGTAGTCATTTTTCACAGTATTACTGGATTTACTGTGTTTTTGATCAGTTTTGTTCAGCATTAGAGACTTCTCTAAAAAACATAAAAAAATTTAATGACCCCAAACTTATATCTGTTAAGGATTGTCAAAACACCTGATAGATCATATTTTCTCTTTTCTTCTTCCACAGTCTTTAACTCTTCTTGAATATCTGTTGAAAACGGGCTCTGACCGCATCCCTCAACAGAGTGTGGAGAACATTCACATTATTAAAGCCCTAACAGAATACCGCTTCACAGACAAGGATGGAAAGGACCAGGTACTGCAAAATACTTGATTGTTCTACACTCATTACATTAATAATGGCAGATTGTCACTAATGGATTTGCACTTTGTAGGGGGTGAATGTGAGAGAAAAGGCTAAGATAGTGTTGGTGCTGATTGAGGATGAGGAAAAGCGGAAAGAGGAGAGAGATTTTGCTATGAAGACAAAAGACAAGCTGGCAAAGGCTCCCAATGGTAAGACTCACAAACCAAGAGCAATACAGAAAACAGACATGGAGCTTTGTTTACAGCTTGTTACACATCTAATGTCTTGCATACAAGACCTTCAGATCCTCACAGTGAAAGTTCACATAATATTACAATTAATTTCAGTGTCCATTTTACAAATTTTACATGTTAAATATAATTAAAGAGACAGTGGACCCAAAAATGAAAATTCTGTCATGAATAGCTCGTTTTTGTAAAAAAAAAAAAAAAAGATGTCAAGGCTGTTCCATATAACATAAGTGGGTGCTTGTGAAGAGGAAACCTCTAAAAAGGACACAAGAAGCACCATGAATATAGCACACACAACTTGTATTCACCATATTCACCATAAACAAGTTATATGAACTATAATAACCACCCACGTCTGTTGTATTTCTTTTATTGTAACCTTCTAATTTGGAAACCCTGTAGGTCTGATATAGTGTTTTGGTCTCTTTATGTTTTACACACATTCACACTCTTTAACATAAAAATTCTAAATATATATACACTGCCATTCAAAGTCATTTTTTTTAAATGGTTTTCTAAAGAAGCCTTAAATGCTCTTTTTATTTGATTAAAAATACAGTAAAAGCAGAAATGTTGTGAAATATTATTACAATTTAAAGTAGCAGCTTTCTACTTGCATATATTTTAAAATGTAATTTATTCCTGTGATGGCAAAGCTATCCTGCAAATATTTTTGTGGAAACTGTGAGACATTTTTTCAGAATTCTTTGATGAATCGAAAAAAGAACAGTATTTACTTGAAATAGAAGTATTTTGTAATACCTTAAATGTCTTTATCGTTTTAAATACATTTATTTTCAATATTTTTAATTTCACACCACAAACTTTTGTGTTCTTTTTTGACTTATTAATTTTTCTCTCTCATATGTTTTATCTCAGCATCCTCTGCTACAGGACCAGAAAAAGAAAAGCCAGAGATCCCACCATATACAGGGCTGCCCTCCCTGGACAACATCCCATCAGTGGCTGACCTGACCGCCGCTATGGCCAAGAAGAAGGAGGAGCAGAAACATCTGGAGGCCGAGAGGAAAGAGGCAGAGAGACGGGTGAGACAGACTGATCAATTACTCCGAGAAACTTCATTAGAGTAATATTGAGTAAGATCATATTATCTGACCATTATTAGACTGTCCAAGCTGATATAATGGAAATTTGTGGATTCAGGCAAAGGAGGGTGACACAGAGCCAGATCTTTGGGAAAAAGCAGCGACAGCAGCGCCTCCGTCCAGCTCGGACCCCTGGGGAGCCCCATCTGACGCATCCAACGAATCCGTCCCTGCTACCAACGACCCGTGGGGGGCACCGTCTGATGAGGCGAAGGAATCCAGTCAAACTACCGATGATCCTTGGGGTGGATCTGCTGATGGGACAAACAGATCCGCACCTGCTGCCAGTGACCCATGGGACTCTGCTGGATTTTCAGAGGATAAAACCCCGTCAACAAACGATCTTTGGGGGGCTCCATCCGAAACGGCGAAAGACTCTGACGCAGGAACGTCACATCCTTGGGGGTCACCTGCAGATAGTGTGCAGGATTCAGCACCTGCAACCTCTGAGCCCTGGGGGGCGCCATTAGAATCATCATCAGCTACGTCTGATCCATTTGGTGATGGTTCAAAAGCAGATAATGACCCTTGGGGCACAGCAGGTAAGAGAGTGACTGGACTGAAGAACCAGGAAGATACAACACACCTCAGTGTCCACTAATAATTAGCTTTTTATTGTCTGACTGAGAATTACTTCAACATTTAGTGAACTTAAACAGTCGTGCAAAAGTTGGGTCAGTAAGATTTTTCAAAAGATTTTATTTTTATTCAGCAAGAACATTAAATTGGGCAAAATTGTTACAAAATAATTATTTCAAATTAATGCTGTTCCTTTGAACTTTCTATTAAACAAAGAATCCTGAAAAAAAAGTATTTCCACAGAAATATTAAGCAGCACAACTGTTTTCAACATTTGATCATGTAATTCTTGAGAACCAGTAATGATGTAATGATGTAATGATGCTGAAAATCTTGCCATCACAGAAATAAATTACTAGAAACAAAATACATTAAAATGGATAACTGATATTTTGAATTGTAATAATATTTCAAAATCTTAGTTTTTACACTATTTTTGATTAAAATAATTTTAAAAAATTATAAAACTGCATGTTGGTGAACATAAGAGACTCACCATTATAAAATCTTACTGACCAAAAACTTTTGAATGGTAGTGTAAATATAGATTACAGCATGAATGAAACTGGCATTATTGCCAAAAAATTTATTTTCACACTTGCTATCTAATCATTGTATTACTTATTCCCAGCATCTTCACCCCCTACTGCAAATGACCCCTGGGGTGCCCCACCAGCTCCAACTGATGCTGTGACAACTAATGACCCTTTCGGTGATGGAGGCAGATCAGACCCTTGGGGTGGTTCCTCTGAGAACGGTAGGGTACAACGGGGCTAAAGGCACACCAACACAAAAATGTGTTATTCACTGCGCGTAAAATGTATAAATGCAGAAAAAATATATACGCTTGTATTGAACATTAATGGAGCAACAGATTTTGTGTGAAAATAAATCATACAAGTCGTTTATTTTGTTTAAAAATCTTATACATGTATTAGGTGGCACACACGGGGTAAAAGGCTCACCAGCATGGGGCAAAAGGCACACAGTATTGATACAAATACTTCAGCTAAAATAATATATTTTTTTAAATAATGTCTAAGTTAATACTTGTTCAAAACAATCACTTTAGCAAAGTTTGTACTATTTTCTGCTTATTTTGAAAAATAAAAGAATACATTTTTGTTCGATAAATTTACAGTCATTAAAATACGTTAATATAAAAAATATATTTTAAAATACAGAAACAAAATCATTTTAAAAAGTAAAGATTCTTAAGCATTGAAGGAGCTCCCATAATAATTTAATATAGATTTACAGTAGTACAACAATTGATATTTTATTATATGATAGGATTAATATCATGTTTTTAAATATGATGGCTTCATTCTAAACATGGTAATTATCTCAGCTAAAGGCCCACCTTAAGAAAAAATGTGCCATTCACTGCGCCTAAAATGTATAATTGCAGAAAAAATATATATGTTGTATTGAACATTAATGGAGCAACAGATTTTGTGTGAAAATAAATCATTCAAGTTGTATGTTAATATAAAAAATATATTTTAAAATACAGAAACAAAATCATTTTAAAAAGTAAAGATTCTTAAGCATTGAAGGAGCTCCCATAATAATTTAATATAGATTTACAGTAGTACAACAATTGATATTTTATTATATGATAGGATTAATATCATGTTTTTAAATATGATGGCTTCATTCTAAACATGGTAATTATCTCTAATATGGACACCCAACATAATATATGATATTTACCATCTGAATCTAACCATGTCAAGTCAACAAATGGAAAAGTCTATCTATCTATCTAACTATCTATTAATTATCATGTTAATTACTGTGCGCCTTAAGCCCCAACAGCAGGGGCGCTTTTTACCCCAAATACCATACTTTTACATGAAAATCGTTAAGAAGACCTTTGTCTCAAAATATGCATTAATTTTAGCGATTCTCATTTGCTACTTAAATCTACAAAATGTTTTTAAAAAAACATAAAATATTAGATCAAGTAAGCACAGAATCAACTTTGAGCTGCTGCCCGCGATCACGTCAAGGATCAGCCAAATATACATGTGCATCTTGAAAAGCGGATGTTTTAGAAAGTGCTACGCCACGTTTTTGTGCCATCTAGTGGTTTAGAGGAAAATAATATCAAAGGCGCCTTTAGCCCCGTTGTACCCTACTATTGAAACAGGTTTTCCAAACATTTTCTGTTTGTTTCTGCAGTCTCAAATCTTATTTTTCCTGGTCAGTTTTGAACTAGTCTTGACCTCAGACATCATGCTCATTAGATTTACAAACCGGCTGAAATGGCAGGAACTTTCTCAAAATCTCAAGCTCCCATCTAATCTACTTGCTGAGATTTTACAAAGTCTGCAGTGTTCATATCTTTGAATCTATTGAAGAGTGTATTTGAGACACTTATAAACAAGATATCTTTCTATGTTTAAAATTCCTTTTTGAGTTCTATCCAATTTCAGGTTTCACATCTAGCACTGAAAATAGAGAAAAAAAATGTGTTTTGTTCTAATTTTGTCTTTAGTGTTTTCTACTTTTAATATTGTATCTTTTATCAGTTTTAATTAACTTGTTTATGTTTTATTTCTTCATTTATTTTCAATAATTTTTATACTAATTAATAAAGATAACAATAACACTACCTTGCAAAAGTTTGGGGTCTGTAAATTTTTTTACATTTTATCCTCACCAAGGCTGCATTCATTTGATAAAAGAAAATACAGTAATTAACTTGTATTATGTTATGTTATATTATGTTATACAAAAATACAGTAATTACACATATCATATATATTATGAAATATTATTACAATTTAAGATAAATGTTTTCAACTTTAATATATTTTAAAATTGTAATTTATTATTTGATTTATTACTCCAGCTTAAATGTCACATGATCCTTCAGAAATAATTCTAATAGGCTGATTTGCTGCTCAATAACCATTTTTTATTAATATGAATGTTGAAAACAGTTGTGCTGCCTAATATTTTTGTGGAAACCATTTTTTCTATTCTTTGATGAATAGAAAGTTTAAAAGAACAGCGGTCATTTTAAATAAAAAACATTTGTAACATTATAAATGTCTTTACTGTCACTTTTAATGAATTTATTGCATCCTTTCTGAATAAAAATAATCTTATTTTGTTAGAAAAAAATATTACTGACTACAAACTTAACAAGGTAATGTATAATATTAAATGAATTTTTTTTTTTTTTTCCAAAAGTAAGGCTCATTTAAGTACTTTTTCCTTGTTTCAATAGCACAAGGTCATTAAGAATTGTTTTTTTTCTATCGATAGGTGACACTGCTACAAAACCTGCTGATGAGACCCAAAAGCCGGCGTCGTTCCTTGGAGAAGGTGCTTCATTGGTGGACTTGGACTCTCTTATGTCAGTCAAGCCCAAACCTAAACAGCCCCCTCTCAACGCCATCCCCATCCAAAAAGCCCCGGGTAAGGAGGGCTGAGAGAGAAAGAGAGACACATTGACAATAAGAGCAACTGAGAAAGAGAGAGAGAGAGAGAGAGAGAGAGAGAGAGAGAGACACACTGTATAGTATCTGTTTATTTTTGAGTGTTTGTGACGCAGTGTTTTTCAGGCCTAGAGTTCATATAGTCATGTGGAACATAACCTGTATGTAGTTGATGTAGATCCCACCTCAACCTTCTTTATCCCTGCTTCTATATGCTATCCACTTCCCTTCTCCCTTCCTCCCCATCACCCATCATCCCTTTTTGTTTGCACTTTCAACTGTCATTCTTCCCAGGATTTTTGCCAGCCGCAGGCATGACCTGGCCATTGGGCGGCAACGTATCCAATGCAAGTGGTCCAACTGCACAGCCTTCAAACCCAAATTATTTTGGTTTTAACTCCATGTCACCCTGTTCCAGTGGCCTGTCCCCCCTAAACACAGCCTTTGAGGCGCCTGTCGCTCATATGGCATCTCCAACCCAGAATACAAGCCTTTCAACTTTGACAGTGTCCAACATGGGATTTTCCATGGCTAACCCTAGAATGGTACAACCCAGCACTGCAGGCACTCTTATTGGTGAGTTATGTTCTATGTCCCTCACAGGAACGGTTACCCAACAAGCTCCAGTTCTTCAGCGACCTCCATTGGTTTGGGGCACTGGAACTGGGGTGGCTGGGAAAGGCAATAGCATTTTTTGAGTTCTCCATTCAGCATCCATTGATCCCTAGCCTTCTCCTTTCCCCATCCACTTCATCAATCCTAGTTGATTATGTGTGTGTATAAGTGTGTGGAAATATTTAAATATTAATGAGCAACAATATACTGCAATATACGTTATGTTTTGGGGAAAAAAGCATGCATACCCGGCCTTTCCAATATGATGGACTGAGAAATGGAAGCAGGTGAGGTTTTAGAATCCATAAGGTTGTCATTCTCAAAGGTTTTAGGAAAGCTGTCATATCAACTGGAGCAGATTTTGGATATACACTGCTGTTTAAAAGATTGGGGTCAGTATAGTCTCAGCCTCAGACGTCACGCCCACGGACCATTGGCTAAACGTCTGATGCATATGGGACACAAAAGTGGAAACACTTCAGGAGTTTCGAAGTCGTCATCGGATTGGTTGAATTCTACAGGATTTCCGGGAGACGTGTGTGTCACGTTCTTTAACGTTCCGCCTGGAAACAAAGATGCCGTGACGCCAAACCCCCTCACGAAAGAAGAAAGCCGTAGTGTTTCCAACTGTGATGACGAGCGCTTATCAGGATCAACTAAACGCTGGAGTTTCAAAAGTATGTGAAATATTTAAAGTTCGTGGCATAGAATCTTTAAAATACGTCCGAGAGTTTTACACACCGGTCTGTTATTTTGGCGACATTTTCACGCATAATTAGATTATACTTTTGTTCAGCAAGGATGCATTTAATTGATCAAAAGTGACAGTAAAGACTTTTACATTAATACAAAAGATTCTTTCAAATAAATATTCATTAAATAATAATTTAAAATGAATGTTGTACTTTTCTTTCTGTTCAAAAAAAAACTAAAATATTAAGCAGCACAGCTGTTTTCAACATTGATATTAAGAAGAAATATTCATATTTATTTTTATTTAAAAAAAATTTTTTTTTTTTTTTTATTCAACAGCCCCACATGGAGGAGATGAATGTAACCTGGTTGTAGGCGAAGAGAGAAAGATTTAAATGGAACTATAGAAAGAGGCAGAATCGAAGGAACAGATGGACTTGGGCGGATTAAGTGAAATCTGGGTGGGTTTGTCATAAACATTCACTCGAGGTTGAGAATGAATAAAAGAAAACACAGTGAGAGACAGTGAGGTAATAAAAGTGAAACAGAGGTGAAGTGTCTTTACGGCTGAAGGTGGGTTGCATTTTCTTTTTTCTGTCTGATATTTTTTTATAATGCATAAAATATTTTGTAGGAAATTTAATACCAATTTGACAACTTTTATGTGTGCATTTTGTCTTTACTTTTTAACAATTATTAAAAAAAAAAAAATAGTGGCATATATGCACCACATATATCTGCAAATATGGTGATGTAATGCTATTGTTTCCTCATGTGATCAATTATTTAAACATCTGTGTGAAATGTTTCTTTTAAATTTTCTGTATATATATATATATATATATCATAATTAGATTATACTTTTGTTCAGCAAGGATGCATTTAATTGATCAAAAGTGACAGTAAAGACTTTTACATTAATACAAAAGATTCTTTCAAATAAATATTCATTAAATAATAATTTAAAATGAATGTTGTACTTTTCTTTCTGTTCAAAAAAAAACTAAAATATTAAGCAGCACAGCTGTTTTCAACATTGATATTAAGAAGAAATATTCATATTTATTTTTATTTAAAAAAAATTTTTTTTTTTTTTTTTAATGAAATAAATGCAGCCTTGGTGAGCATAAGAGACAAAAACATCAAAATATCTCACTGTCCCCAAACAGATCTTTAAGCAGTAGTGTATACTTCTCTGATAACATACCTGGATAAACATCTAGCTTGCTTTAAAGAGTGAACAATCAGACGTTCCAAGGAAGCCGCCAAGTAAGAGACACAGATGTACTTTGGCATTTAATTTATATAACCAGCATTGAATATATTTGTTGTTGTTGTTTTATTTGCTTTCTATTGCATCACTGTCCGTAAAAGTTTCCATAAGCATTTTTCTGTATAACACACAGAATTATGCATATTGGAAAATCTAAATGTGACTTGTAGTGATTAATATGATAAGAGACATTCCAGTCATAAACATTTTAATGCATTAGTTGGGTTATGTTATATGAAGAGGTATGGGATCTATCAAAAATGTGAGGGTCCTAATACTTGACGACCACATTGCTTTTTACTTACTTGCTTATTTATTGATTGATTGATTGTTTTTACATGTTTGAATATGTTGTTTGGCTTGGAATGGATCTATTCTATGGTAAATATCAAAACAAATCTGCTGAAGGCAGCAAGTGACGATCATGCACAACGTTTGTTGTCAGTTGTTTACTGCAGTAAATTAACAATAAGAGGATTGGTGAAGAGAAGGATAATGCCTTTGAATACTGATCGAAAGATGAAAAATGGTTTATTAAGATGCGTCACACATTTATTTTTTATTAGTGTAGTTTTTATTTATTTATGTATTTCAGACTGGTGTTTTGGTCCTGATATTTATGCCATTCTATCAGAATTCTACTGCTATTCTGTCAATGAAAAAGGTATTGGAAGATAAGCAAAATCATCATAATTAGAATTCAAAAATGTATGAAGAAAGCATACTTTTCCATATTGACTATAATTATAGGTTCAGTTACAGTTTTATTTTTTATTACGAATATATTTATTTATTTATTTATTTAATCAGCTATGGTAAACCTGTGGTGTTACCTGTGAACGTGCTCAATTCAAGAATAAAGTGACAAGATCATTGAAAATTGTATCCTTCATTCTAGTGACTTTATTATTTATGTTATAGCATGTTCGAGGTTCAGTATAATATTTACATTTAATTAGCAGACACTTTTATCCAAAACTGGCTTTAAAAAAATAGGCAAAGCTTTACAGTTTTTATACAGGAGCCTGCAAGAGCATGTCGATTATCCACAGAAAATAATTCTGAAAACCTTGAGGAAGAGCCCAGCAGAGTTATTCCATTGCACTACTGTGTTTTAAACAGCAGGGGGATCAGTGCTGGAATATATGTCCAGACCCACCACTTTGTTCATAAAGATGCAAAGGCCTGCGGCTAAGGTTTCAGAAAAAAAGCACAATACAACTGGATTTTTTTAATTGCTAAATTATTCAGACCGATTTCCTGCAGGCAAACTGCATTATTGTAATGTCATTTCTTGGCACTGAAACTGCAACAACTGGGTTAGCAGCAGCACATATTCTTTTAACCATTAAGCTACTGTATCCCTTAACCGATGAAAAAGAAAGCATTTCTAGGCACTTCTGTAGTTAAATTGCTTAGTTTTGGGTGCAGTCCAGAACAATACAATGTAATCTGTAAAGCTCTTAAGATTATAGAAAGGACCAAATACATGTGCTTAGGAATACTTGACACTGTGTACATCTAAAGAGAACCATTTAATTCAACAGCCCCACATGGAGGAGATGAATGTAACCTGGTTGTAGGCGAAGAGAGAAAGATTTAAATGGAACTATAGAAAGAGGCAGAATCGAAGGAACAGATGGACTTGGGCGGATTAAGTGAAATCTGGGTGGGTTTGTCATAAACATTCACTCGAGGTTGAGAATGAATAAAAGAAAACACAGTGAGAGACAGTGAGGTAATAAAAGTGAAACAGAGGTGAAGTGTCTTTACGGCTGAAGGTGGGTTGCATTTTCTTTTTTCTGTCTGATATTTTTTTATAATGCATAAAATATTTTGTAGGAAATTTAATACCAATTTGACAACTTTTATGTGTGCATTTTGTCTTTACTTTTTAACAATTATTAAAAAAAAAAAAATAGTGGCATATATGCACCACATATATCTGCAAATATGGTGATGTAATGCTATTGTTTCCTCATGTGATCAATTATTTAAACATCTGTGTGAAATGTTTCTTTTAAATTTTCTGTATATATATATATATATATATATATATATATACTGTATATTTTAAATATTCTATATATATATATATATATATGTATTATAATTTTATTTAAATTATTATTAGATTTATAGATCAGACTCAAAGATCTACATTTAAATCTACTTCATAATACTTCATCTGGTTTGATGCTTAGGTGTCTGGGGGGCTCTGGACGGACCAGGAGAGACAAATGTACCTTTCCCCCAAAGATCATGAAGAGATCATGAAGGATTACAAAGAAAGGATTACAAAGAAATGGATGTTGGTGATTAAGACATACAATAAGAACGAAATTCTCAGAAAATCTCAGTAAATCTCTCCAAGAGACCAGGTGAGAGATGGGCAAAATCAAAGAGAAGAACAAGGTCGTTCTTGATTGACTGCACGACTTAAGACCAATTTCATCTATGTGCTGAGCTGAAGAACATGCATCTGGGAAACACCTCTGAATGTTCAGCATGAAGATTCGTGATCATCAGCCTCATCTCCATTGACTTTGAGGACGTATTGGCCACATTTGTTGGTCGTAGACAAAGGGAACATGTTTAACACCTTCTGAGCCATTTCTGCATTTCACCCAGGACATTTTTAAATGGAAACCTAAGGCACTGGCAAGTGTGTTTTCACATGCTCACATCTGTCTAATTTCCTTTAAATCCTCCACTCATCATCTCACTTCCATTGACCTTTAATTCTGCCTTTGCATCTTCAATTTCTATTTGTTTCCGCTCATATAAACTCCTCTTCTCTGACTTTTGACATTTTGACATTGGTCTGCCACTTTAATCATTTCTTCTAGGTTTAGTAATCTTGCTTTCCCGTACACAACTGACCACATTTATGTCGCTCTTCCCTTTCCCTCACCTCATCTTTACTAACTCTGATTTCATATGTAGATGGATACGCACACAAAGCTTCTTTCTTAGTATCTGAATGTTGTCTTTTCTTTGTTAATTGCAGTATCTGGTCCTGTCTGTATCAGTCCACCATGTTGGAGCATTTGTCCCGCAGGAATCGGTCCTTGCTGTCTCTCTCGCTGACCTCTCTGGCCCTAGCGCTCTCTGTTTTGGCCTTCTGTACCTCATACTGGTGCGAGGGGACACATAAAGTGGTCAAACCTCTCTGTCTGTCACCAGTCAAAATGAAGAACTGCGGGCAGAACAACAGCCAGCCTTACACAACTGGTAAGAAGGAGGGTCTCACAGCGAAGCCATAGAACCATCATTTTTGGTTCCCTAAAGAACCTTTCAGTGAACAGTTCTTAAATAAAATATATTTTCTTAGTTTTATTAACGTATTATCTAAAGAACACTTTGTCACTATAAGGAACCTTTTGTACGGTGGAAAGTTTCCATGGAACCAGAGATGCCTGTACAGCACCTTTATTTTTAGGAGTGTGCACTGTAAAACAATTCAAGCCCAACTTTAAATGTTAATGTTAGCCTATTGCATTACATTTTTAGGGAAAATCAAAACTGCATCCTGCAGGGATTCATTGCACTATTCGAAAAGTTCAAACGAATACAGCCAACAATAACTAACAAACTAAAATTGGGATATTTCATTTATTATTCATAAAATCCTACTGACAAAACCCACAATGTATAGCTAATTGCCTTTTGAACAAACAGTCATCTACACACAACTACGTTTAGTTGTAAAAAGCATGTGTTTGATTCATAAAAAAAAAAACAAATCATTAGAGCCTTTTGTTCAGGAATGGCACTTTCCTCTTCATGATGTATATGTTTGATTCACTAAAAATAATCTGTTCATTCATTCAAGAGTCATATACTCATGAATCAAACTACACTGGCTGCGTTGCATGTTTTTGATTCATACAATTGATTGGAAATTGGAATACAAATGGACTGATCACGATGTTTGTTCGCTAGTATATGGGTCATTCCTGGTATGCGGTAACATTTTGGCTTCATAAGTGTTGGAAAAAAAGGTACATGATTTTTACGTTTTTTGCATTCTACCAAAATAGTGACATGTTTAACTATTAGGAATACATATTGGTCAAGCTCGGGGACTCAAAAAATAATAATTATGGGTAGATTGTTCAGACACTGGCCATGAAAATATTCCACCCTGTTAGGGACATATAGATAGTTATCACAACATGTTAATAATGTAAATGTTAAACAATAATGAGCTTTTCTTGGATAGTATATGTCCCTTATGCCATCTTATAATTTATTTTATTTTCAAAACAATAACAAAACAATTATTGATGAATAGAATATGTCTTGATTATTAAGAACAGGTGATTTTTTGTGCCCATTTTTGCCAATAGGGTGGTAAATAATACAAACATTTTGCTCAAAAACATATATATGCTGTTAGTGTTCCTCACCTCACAAAATAAGACAAAAGTATGCCAAACATTTAACGTTGCTGTCAAATTATTATTTAAAATGACTTGTCTAACAGGGTGGGAATGAGCATAACAGGGTGGAAAGGAGTATAACAGGGTGGAACACCAGTGTTAACAGGTTCTAACGGTGGACAAGCTTTCCGTCATTGTCCTGCATGGTTTCCCATCTGTAATGTGTGGAACTGCACCTATATAATATTTTTTCAAAACAATACCAAAAAAAAAATAATAATCCAGATTTCCTTTGGGGGAGGGACACAAAAAATAGATATGTGGTTCCTTATCACAATCAATCATGGTGGCAAAACAATTCTCTGTTCAGATGGCTAGAGAAATAATTACAAATTAGAGAGGACAGACATAATAAATT
>NW_015542410.1:2101923-2120419 GCF_001515605.1 Sinocyclocheilus anshuiensis | reverse complement strand
TATATATAAGCTTACCTCAGTTTGTACAGTTGAATTCCAGTGGAAAAAATAAATGTCACTTCTTGAAAATGGTCTCAATGTAATTGCAGTCGGTTTTGGAAGGCGAGAAACCAATCATGGTGGCAAAACAATTCTCTGTTCAGATGGCTAGAGAAATAATTACAAATTAGAGAGGACAGACATAATAAATTATTTTTTATTTATATTTGAACAGTAATGGACAGTGATGCCCTTTTTCGTGTTTTGGCTACATCAACTAAATTAACAAATAAACTCAAAAACCATCAAAAAAAGGAACAGTAATGGACAGTGATGCCATCTTTTGTGGTTTGGCTACATTTGTTCTTTTAGGTACTTCCATGTTTCTTGATCTACCTGTAAAGACCTTTTATTGAGGGCCTGCGGTTCTTTCATCAGGCACACTATATATAAGCTTACCTCAGTTTGTACAGTTGAATTCCAGTGGAAAAAATAAATGTCACTTCTTGAAAATGGTCTCAATGTAATTGCAGTCGGTTTTGGAAGGCGAGAAACTATGTACTAACAGGGTGGAAGATGACTTCAGGGACACGGTAATTGAAGAAAATTGTAAAAAAAAAAAACTATATTTTCACGTGATTTATATGTATGATTAGAGGCAGTTTAGCCTAGTCTATAACATAATTTAAAAATATTTTGAGTTTTTTATCATTTCATGGTTTATATTTCTTGTGGAAGTTGATTACTTTGCACTGAGGACATAATAAAATTGAATGCATATATCAATAAAAAGGTGTGTAAAATACAAAATAGTATTTATAATGTCTGTTATCTCTGTTTAAGTGATGAAGAAGACCTAAATATACAATTTTAGCCATTTCTTATAAATATGTGACTCATTTTAGAGAAAATATGAGTAAATAAATCATTGAGACATAAAAGTCACTGTATAACAGGAATGACCCATATGGAAGCCCGTTCCCGCCAATAAAAAAAAAGTATTTGTGACTTTTTATCTCACAATTCTGACTTTTTTCTTGCAATTACGAGTTTACATCATTCTGACGTTTTTTGTTTTTTTTTAATTGTTGGATATAAACCCGCAATTGTGAGAAATAATGTCAGAATTGTGAGATATTAACTCGCAATTCAGACTTTTTTTTCTCGCAATTGCAAGTTTGCATCTCGTAATTCTGACTTTTTTCTCAGAATTGTGAGATGTAAACTCACAATTACGAGTTAAAGTCCAGTTCTGAGGAGAAAAGACTGATATGTTCTCAGAATTGAGTTTATATCACACAATTCTGACCTAATTTCTCAGAATTGGGAGTATATCTTGCAATTCTGACTTTAGAACTCGCAATTGCAAGTTTATATCACGCAATTCTGAGGAAAAGGGTCAGAATTGTCAGTTTATATCTCGCAATTCTGACTTCATTTCTCACAATTGCGAGTTTTTATCTCAAAAATTCTGAGAAAAAAAGTCAGAATTGCCAGATGTAAACTGGCAATTGTGAGAAAAATAAGTCAGAGAATTGTGAGATAAAAAGTTGCAATTGCCTTTTTAATTTTTTTATTCAGTGTTTTTTTATTAAGATTGGGTTACGGTGTTGAATAAAACAGTCTATTTTAGGTATTTTAGTACGACATTGTGATCGCGTCAGCAGAATACACTTGCGAGAACCTGTAACAAAACCAAACATCATTCTGTTCTGGTATTGTTTTTAATGAAACTGGCTGTGAATAAGCTCCCAATCCTAGTCATTGCATAACATACTTGACTAACATTTAGTAAGAAGTGTAAAGAGTGCAGCCTGTTTACAGATACAGATGTGTTCTTTAAAACTACTCATAACCACAGTAAAAAAAAAAAAAGCACCATAATCCCCTGAAAATAACCTACTGCACTTTCTAACTGTAAAGATCAGAGATTTACAGGTCAGTACTTGCTGTAGTGTAATCTTCCAGGTCAGACCTCTACAAATCTAATAGATCGTTTTAACCCCTCTTACACTGAGGGAGATTATCACTAAATCTGAATATTATGAAGGATTCAAAGTGAAAGGTTTTGCTTCAGATTAAGTGAACAATTTCATGATTATAAGAGATATCTTGGAAAACACAATTCTAGTCAAAAGCAAAAATGATAGTGTGTGTGTGTTTGTATAATCGTACAGAATAGATTTGACGCATTCAGTCAGTCTCTTTTTATTTCTCATTGTTCTTTTATTCAGTTCTCCAGTCTTCTCCACTCAATTCTTCCTCTTTCCACAGAGGTCCCAACAGCAGACCCCAAGAAAGCAGACTCCAATGTGACAATGTCCCCCAAGCAGAAGGAGGAACTGGCCCGTATGAGAGCCAAAAATCTTGCAAATGCAGTTCACTACATCTGGGAGACGGGTGAAGACAAATACATGCTGCGCTACTTTCACACTGGCTTCTGGTTGTCCTGTGAGAAACACGATGACGGGGCTGGTGAGGGTAAATGGTTCAGTATTCTTCTTTCTGATATCTGTTAGCTTTTAATGATGATGTTAAGTGATAAATCATCAAAATTCACTTTTATCGACAGTTATTTTGCAGCTGTTTGGCTGGAGACTTTATATAAAATTCCAATTAATGGAATTCAATTCGGGTTCAAAGAAAATGAGTAAAACACACTTTTAACACATAAAGCAACTACTGTCATATGGCCAACTGTCAAAGCTGTTCTTGATACTAATGTCCTGATTCAGTCCCTTTGAACATCTGTTTCCTGTTGTGGCCTTTCTTAACACTTATTTAACTGCCATGGGGTCACCCCAGTTCTCAACATCTGCTACAACGAGACAGTCTTACACAACTCAGAGGTCATGGCTGCAAGTTTCTTAAGTTACATAATGCACATCACTGTTTTTAAAGAGATAGATAGACAGATAGATAGATAGATAGATAGATAGATTCCTCAAGATCAGTTGGCAAAGACTGTGCCTGTTCTTCACAGGTGAGAAATGTCGGAGCTTCATTGAACTGACCCCTGGAGAAACACAAGGTGAGATGTTTATGAGCTATAGATACAGAAATTGGCATGAAATAGCTCATTTCTGATTCTGTTTCATATCCTGTAGGAGTTCTGTGGCTCTCAGTGATATCAGAATTTGCATACATCAGCCTTCTGGCGATGGGTTTTCTTCTGATGTGGGTGGAATTGCTGCTCTTGTGTCTGAATAAGGACATGTATGCACTCAAGATCAATGCTTTTGCTGCCATCTGTACCATGCTGTCTGGTGAGTTTCTGAGAGCTTTGGGAAAAAATATGGTTTTTCATCAGTATGTAATGGAGACAAACAGGGAGAACAATATCTTTTCTACATTTCAGGTATGATGGGAATGGTGGCACATATGATGTATACAACAGTATTTCAGATGACTGTCAGCATTGGGCCCAAAGACTGGAGACCTCAGACGTGGGACTATGGCTGGTCATTTGCATAAGTCTCCATCTTTCTCTAATCCATCTTCTTTCTTACTTTCTTTCTTTCAAATACCATGCAATAAATAGTGGTCTCCAAAAATCAGGGATAACATTGATAATCTGTGGTTCATTAAAGCAATAAGCCCCAAGAAGCCGTGGTTTACAGTGAATTTATAACAACTAAGGGGCATTGCTAAGCACGACGTGAAGCGGAGTTTCACTGTAAACCGCGGCTTCACGGGGCTTATTGATTTTATAAAACGGTTATTCCATATACGTAGTAAGGTTTCACAAAATAAAACAGAGCAAATAAAGTGTAATGATATTAATAAAAACAGTATTCTTCCACCAAACAATATAGTTCCTCAGAATCAGTTGTGGTTGCAACAAAGTGGTTGCCGAGCAACAGACAAACGTAAACAAAGGTGTATGTTTGTAGAGTAATTTACAACAGCTTCGAACGTGGCTCAGCCAATCAGAATCAAGGACCGGAACTATCCGTTTTATAATATAGAATTTGAAGCTGCAGTCTTTTGATCATTTTTATAATATATTTTTAAATGAATAATTTTAATAATGTACAAAATATATATATTAAAAATATAAATATTAAATATATTTATAAATAATAATTGATAAAATATTAAATGTTATTCTGACAGTATAAATTATTTCCCCAGTGGTTAAAAAAACATCAGCTTTGCATCATAGGAAAAATTACATTTTACAATATATTAAAATATAAAACAGTCACTGTTAATTACAATACTATTTTACAATATTACTGTTTTTAAATGAATGCAGTCTTGGTGAGTAAAAGAGACTTCTTTCAAAAACCTTACAACATCTTACCAACCCCAAACTTTTGAATGGTATAGTGTTAAGTCAAATGATTGCAAGATAAGTCAAATCATTTGAAACATTGGTGCTTTTCCACAGCATGGCGTGGATCTCCTTCAGCTGTTGCATGGCAGCAGCTGTATTCACCTTGAACTCTTACACCAAAACTCTGATTGAGATGAAGCACCGTGCCCGGATCCATCTGGAGGAGGCCCGTGCTGCCAGCCACGCGCCGCCCTATGATGAGGTCATCACAACCGGTGGTGGGAGCCTCTACTCCGTCAGCCAGCTCGTTTAGCAATGCCAGAAGGGTGCGTTTATCGACACCACGTGGAGCCCCAGGGAGGAAGTGTCTGGTGGGGGTATGGTGGGGGCAAAGAGTCCTCATGGACTGGTACTGGTGGGGGGGTGCGGGAGAGAGGGATGCGAGGACTGTGAGAGAGAAATGGATGAGGTGGAGGATGAATTAGAGAGGGAAGGGAATGATGAAATGTGTTGAGGAGAACACCTTCAGGAGGTCCTTCATCATCAGCAGTATCAGTGACTATGTTTAAATGCATATCATTTTCTAATTTAGATCCATATTTTGGTTAGGCCTTTAAAAAATAAGTTTACATGCTCCACAGGTGTTGAAATATCCATGTATTCATGTAATCAGCATACTAGACTGTAATTTTATTATTCAATGTCAAACATGTCCTACATGCAAGAGTGGGAACCTTTGTGTCAATTTGAAATGTAGGTCTTGATGTTTATTTTACTGTTTGTACAATACTAGTAAAAAAAAAAAAGATGTCCTCTTTGCTTCAGATATGTTTGTGTTCACATAATGCTTTAGATTTAGAGTTTTAGCTCCATGAGTTCTGAGAACATTTGCGCTTTCAATTTAGTTTGGATCACGTCTGACTCTCTAGGTATTGTGTCAATCTGTACAATCATTCTTCACTTCATTATATTTTGGGCTTTCAATAAGATCACCAAGCACAATATATCAGATAATCTGAATATACAACAAGACGGAGTGATGGACAGATTACAAAAAAACAGGAATACCAGCAGCTTTAGACAGATGCTTTCAAAAACTGGACAGAAGATTATCTGAATAATCTCCCCAGTAAGAGACAGAGATAAAGTGAGAGATGGAGAGAATGAGAAATGGTAAGAAAGAAAATCAGAATCACAAACAAAGAGAGGAGAGAGAATTTTTTGCATGTTTTTAAGACAATGTTCACTTAGTGATGGTCATGGTACAGCATACATATTCAAGTTATGGTAAAAGCATACACATAATTGCATATGTTACTATTTAATGTTCCATTCGATCAATAACTAACCTATAATATTCTGTCTGCAGAAAAAAAATCTTTACACAACTGTTTTGCAATAACACAATGTAATATAGTGTAAAAATTAACCAAAAGAAGATTGTTTGGATTAACATACAATGAAATGACACCATATCTTAATATGAGAGAATAATTAAACCATTTCAAATGGACACTAAACAATGGCATTCATCAACTGAACGCAAACTGCAATCTAAAAAAGACCATTAGAGTTATAAGATAGGCCTATGTGCCAAACAAACCTCTAATTCAACAAATGCATGACAGAAATCAAACATACCCTTAACCTAGAAATTACAGTCAAAGGGAACAGAATATATTTCAACTATTTTTCAAACGGGTATCTTTTACTTAAAGGGGTCATATGATGCGATTTCAAGTTTTCCTTTCCATCACAGTGGAGTCAGCTGTCTTAACCGTGGCTTGTGTACTGCAAACATATACCAGCTTCATCACCGTGTCTGTCACGCGACTCTGTTCCCCTTTCTGGCTCTGTCTTTACATTTATGTTGAAAGCTGAAGCTCGCGATTATGGTAAGGGGCGTTACATTTCCTACGAGTGCTTGCGGTGTTCGGCCAATCACAATGCACTGGGTCAGCTGGCCAATCAGAGCAGACTGCGCTTGTCGGAAGGAGGGACTTTGTAGAATACGAAGCGTTTGAGAGAGGCGGGGCATAGAGGACCTACAATAATGTACAGTATTTGAAAAATAATGTGTTTTTTGAACATTAAAGCATGTCAACATATTCTGTTACACCAAATACACAAAATAATGATCTTTAAAAAAGCATCATATGACCCCTTTAAAGTAGCTGTATGTAGTTTATGTATTTTTTTGTACTTTGGAGCCCCCTACAGTTAAATGAGAAGAATTAACTGTTGCAATCACGTGATTCTGAAGACGCGCGATTAGGCGCGAAATTCAGATGGAGGGCAGGAAGTGAAAAGCAGAATGGATGAGATGGAGGAAAGTCTGTACTGTACTGGTTTAGACACTATACGGTGCTTAATTTGTAAATTAAACATTGCCGGATCCAAATCAGCAGTTAAAAGGCCCCGTGACCGACACTGACAATACGACTTCAGTTTTCCCGGAACATTCAATGACGTCACTAAACGGTGATGACACAACGATAAAAGCATCGTTCACAAGTTTCTGCATGGACCTAGGTTTTCAAACCCTGGGTCAAAAATGGGTCGCCAGGATGATTTAAGGCAAATATATGTAAGTTACATTAAAAATAACAAAATTTGTTTCCATAAAAATAAAATACAATCATAATCTATATAGAAAAGGTATAAATATGCGAAACATATCTGACATAAATAATTAACAGATATAAAACAGATGTGAGGCGCGGAGATCCGCAAACAAGTTCACGGGAAGAAAACCGAGAACCAAGATGAGAACGAGCATCCTGTTTGTTTGCTTAATTACAAAAACACAAATGTTCTTTTTATTGCGAGCGTGCAAAAATAAAAGTAGCCTAAACATTTACATTTAGTTATTTAGCAGACGCTTTTATCCAAAGCGACTTACAAATGAGGACAAATTGAAGCAATAAACATCAACAAAAGAGCAATGATACGCAGGTGCTATAACAAGTCTCAGCTTAACGTACACGTAGCAAAGTTTTTTTATTATTATTATTATTATTATTATTATATAGGCCTAATAAATAAAAAGAAAACAAACAGAAAAAGAATAGAGCAAGTTAGTGTTAGAGGCCCTTTTTGCTTTTGTTAATTGTAGGCTATAATAAATAAAAAGAAAATAAATAGATAGAATACAAAAACAATAGAGAAGCTAGTGTTCGGTTTTTTATTATTAATTTTTTTAACACTTTGCGGGTTGTCTTACTCTTATCTGTATGACCAAAAATGGAGTAGCCTATTTAATGTGTCAGCTGTTTGCTCACACACACACACACACACACACACCACATATTCTAGCAATTCAAACTTGCCATCGCATTCTGTTCATTTTCAAAATAAAATACAGTCAGCCAAACATATCAATTTAAAGAGTCCATGTATAACCGGTCTACAGCTGCTAATGCCAAGCGCATTTTTGCCCATGTGAAGAGGATGATTTTTTTTCTGTCGATATGCGAACGCGCATGAAGCCTAGTCTACATTATAAATAATAGTTTAACATTGAAATACATTGCGAATATGGAAACATTTGGATTTGTGCCGAATGATAGAGGTAAGTGACCCCAACGGTACTTTCAGTTTCGCTTTGTTTTGGTTTCTTTAGCTTTATTTATTTTTGTTTTCATTCTTGATTTGTTCTGCATATACATTTAAATTATTTGTTTTAGAGTGAGGGGAACTAGGCTATTATTATAGTATTTATAATGTTTATACATTATAATATTTCACTTTACATGGTATTTTTTCTGGTATTATTACACTCTCTCCAAACGTGAGTGGAGAGTGGGTTAAGCAGAACCAATCAACGAGAGCGATTTTGAACTTAAAGGGATAGTTCACCCAAGAATACATAATCTACAAATCATGCTCCAAATACATCTACATAAACCCGCAATTGCTCTGTCTCGTATGCACGCATGCACTGTCACGATAATGCACTTGTTAATGCCGGATCTTTAAAAACAAATACTGGAATGCAAAAATCCAAAATCTGACATTTTCTGGAACAGGATCCGGCTCAAATTAAGCACTGGAAAGGTATAAACAGAAAATCACAACATATGTTGGACGTGATTCTTATGTTATGAAGATGAGCAATTTTTCAACTAAATTGAAAAATCAATGTCACATTGTTTCGTTATAATTGATGAAGCTCTCTAAAATGCAAATATAATATAGCCTGAAAAATAATCTAGCCAGAAAATAAGCTTTTTTTAACGCTATTTGAGCATAAGAAACAACATTCATGGGGCAGTTCGTTTCAGATGTTGTTGCTGATTTGAAATATGTGATTTAATTGCGACTTCAACAAGCAGTTTTTGAGATTTCAGGATTCCCCCATTCATTTAGAACTTGGTCTTGTTTGAGCTGCCTGGAGGCATTACAAATATGGCCGCCGAGTGAACAGACTTTCCTTGAAAGGTACTTTGATCTTAATATATATATTAACCATTTGCACACATGAGCATTATCCGACTCTGCTCCTCCCGACCGACAGACACAGGGTTATATATATAGATATATATAGATATATACATATCTATGGGGTTACCGGCGTTTTTTCAGTCAATTTCTTGCATTTTCCCCCATTATGAACAACAAATTTTCGTACACGATAAAAGCTCCTTGTGGTTTCTCGGTTTGACCAATTTGAGCATCCATAACGCAAAACATAGTCATTTTGAGTTTCTGCTAGATTCCTATATAGAAAATCACTTCCTTGCCTCCAGCTGCATTTGCGCCACAGCAGTGACGTCATGGGCAAAACCTATTACAGTGGACAGCTACACGTGCATTTGTTGCTGCTGTAAAGCAAAGGAGTGTGGGAAACAGACAGAAGCCATTTATCTTATTAGATGTGAGTGTACCATCAGAATGATTTTGAAACTGATATTTCAAGGTAAAAAAAAAAACTTACAGTTGCTTTAATAAAAACACGTGAAACTAGCAGAACACAATGGCGACACACAAATTAAGGATGGCGCATCTTTAATGAAATTTTTAATATAACAACAAATGCACAGGAAGTCAAGCATGACAAAACCACTGTTTGCATGAACATGATCATGTTGGGTCATTTATGGTTGTACTGAATGAGCCGCAGCGCAATCTCGTTTGACTGAACGGCCTCAATGAACTCTCCCTCTGCGACTCGTTCTGCATGTGTGAGAGAGAATTTACTTTGTAAATGTTTTCTCTGTATGCTAATATCGATTAACAACGAATCATGAGAATCTTAAGTTATCTTTCTTACCATTGTCTTTTTTGTCAAAGATGGCCCAGAGTTTCTCTGCTCTCTTCTCTGGCGTGCTCTCATCACTGGGAAGATTTGCCTGCTTCACTTTCGGTATGAGATTGAAAATTGCCTGATGGGAAATGAGAGAGAACAGGATCAAATGACAGAGTTTTTGGCTTGAACACCAAATCCGCCAAAGTGAATACGGAATTTTCATTTGAATCACTGTAGTTTTACTGCCAATTTATATTTGAATTAGACTACTGTGCCACTATAAGAAAGCCAAAATACAAAATCTGTATATTTCACACTTGTGTCTTTGTTAATGGGTCAAGTAATAAACTTTACCTTGTAGATTTCTATAGTGTATTATGGGTCTCAACATGTTGCATGTTAGGTTGAAGTATTCTTTATTAAAAATGTTTCAGTTCAGTCAGAGTTCAGCTGATGTCATAATTGCTGTACAGGACATACTTATGATTTTTTTGTTTTGTATGACGATGTTGTTGGCCATTACATGGACCTATTCTTTGGATAACATCTCATGACGCACAAACCTATTTCCAAATCTGTTATTTTGTCCTGTAATCCATGCTTAGCTTAATTTTAATGGATTGTGTTTAGGCTATGTGTTAAATTTATTTCTCCTCGCTTTCCCTCAACTCCCTATCTGTTTGGCCTCAGTGCTGTATATGTCTTACTCCTTCTTTAGAGCTTAACTTGCTTGTTTGGTAATTAGTTTGCATGCTGATTCGGCTCAACGTAATATAACTGAAGTTACCTAACAATAGGCCAATACAAATAGATGAAATTGTGCCAGCTGTGCCAATCTTACTTGAGAGCTTTAGCAAGATAATGAGGACAGCCATGTCTGGAGTGCACTTCTAACTCAAAACAAGGTGAAAAAGTGTAATAAATAAAAGACTAAAATGAACAGACTTTCAATTACATTCATCACTCTGTAACCATAAATAAATATCCGGAAAATTTGTTTTGCTGAAACAGAAATGAGAAATGTTTCAATAACCATTTAAATTTTGGTTTGTTCACACAAAACCAGTTGTATAAATTCAGAAGACCTGGAATATAGTGCGTAAGACCTGTTCACACCAAGAACAATAACTGTAACGGTAATTACAACTATAATGTTTTAAAACAACAACTATAACGATAACGACACAGAGAAATAATATAATTGGAATCACTTTCAGAATGATTTTTACCCTGCTGACGGATAATAAAAAACCTTGATAGCCAATCAGAATCCAAACGACTTTAAAGACCTCAAACATTTAAAGTTTCAGATGACAAAATTGCCATGCGAACTTATAATGAACAGAACATTATAATGCATTGGTGTGGACACTGTATAGTTATCATTATAGTTATTGTCTTTTTTTGGAGCTCGACAACCCTCATTCATTTTTACTTTAGTCAGTGATAAGATTTTCTCTCTGTGTTCCATGAAAGAAAGTCATGTTTGGAATGACAAGAATTTGTATTTTGTGGTGATCTATCCAATAAACTGCTCCAATAAACCAGGCGAAACTAGTATTTGACACATCTGAGAATGCTAATCAGTGATCATTCTCAGGGATTCTGCAAGCGTCTTCTATACAATTAATTTTCTGTCATGGTGGAGCTACTACAGTTTGAAGAGAATCTTGCTGAGCAAATTCAAGTTTACAAATAATTATCTTAATTAAACACATACAGTAATGGCACAGACATTTGAATGAAAACTATATCATCCCCTTGAGTACTCATGTACCACAATTCACAAGTATTCACAACTGCGCGTTCTCGGTTGTCATAATCCAAAAGACAGCCCTGCTTTGATGTAATATTACACTATAGTTTATTTTTGAAGGAAAGTTTACTGTTTTCAGATGATATAACATAAGAGGTATCATTTATTCTGTTGATTCATACTATAACATCTCTGTCCAACAGTTTACACTACTCCCTGGGAAATTGATCGGCCATTTCTAAGAAGAAGGCTTAAGAGTTGACATGTCATTGAATCCCCCTGCGCCCATGGTCTTAAATCCTGATTGCACACTGAAGCGCTTATCTCTCTCACAGTACCCACCACCCAATCCTTCTGCCTCCCTCCGCAATGAGTGCTTATAGAGCTCAAGCTTAAGGATGATGTCACTCTATGCTTCTAATCGCTGTTCTTAGGTCAGCTTTAATGTTTAATGCTCTTTATGTTTTAATCGTCACTGTCAAAATGACCTGACTCAGAGTCTGAGACACATTCGTGATCCCTTATGACTTAAATGGGGTGTCCCACCACCAGGCAAACTTAAGATGCATTCACATGATGCAGTCACATTGCCACAATTTTGCAGGCAACTGTTCATTATCAATAGTGTAGCAATAGATGATTAACAGTGAATTTGTGTGACCAACTGGAACATGAGCGAAATCTGCACGGGAAACAATTTAGCCCCCACTCGAAACTCCCTAATAATTCTCCCTAAATTTTCTATACATTTACCCACCAATCGCATGGCTAACTTAATAAATAAGAAATATTGAGTTTGAAATACTATTATGTGTGAAGATTTCTGCGATTGAATCGACTCAACCAATGTATTCGGGGGCGGGGCTATCTATTTGTCTGACAAATGACAGATGGGGGTGTGTTCAAGGAAACCTGTTTGAAATCATGAATTATGCAATTCTGTTTGGTGACGTTGGTGGCACAGAAATGACACACTTATTCAAGCTAACAAAATCTATCAGGTAAATAAAAAGCATAATAATACATGGAATATATGTGTGAAAAACTGGAACACGAGCAAAATCTGTATGGGAAACATTTTAGCCCCCACTTGAAACTCCCTAATAATTCTCCTTAAAGTTTCTGTACATTTACCCACCAATCGCATGGCTAACTTAATAAATAAGAAATATCGAGTTTGAAATACTATTATGTGTGAAGAATTCTGCGATTGAATCGACATTGACTCAACCAATGTATTCGGGGGTGGGGCCAACTATTTGTCTGACCAATGACAGATGGGGGTGTGTTCAAGGAAACCTGTTTGAAATCACGAATTATGCAATTCTGTTTGGTGACGTTGCTGGCACAGAAATGACACACTTCAAGCTAACAAAATCTATCAGGTAAATAAAAAGCATATTAATACATGGAATATATGTGTGAAAAACTGGAACACGAGCGAAATCAGCGTGAGAAACTTTTTAGCCCACACGCGAAAATCGGAAATGGTTGGATTTCGCCTGCAAAATTTCGCTGAACAACAGTAACTATGACTGCATTTTTACTGTTTTAAGTACTGTCAGAGTTTATGTTAATGATGTTTTATCATAATGTATTCCCAATGGGTGTCAGCGTTTTTTAACTAAACTTTTAATTCTGTAGTGAAGTCCACAAGCATTGTGAAGTCCACAACACAACTAATGAAAACGACACAGAAACAATAATATGCAAAAACTTTAAGAGCGATTTTTTCCAGATGATGAATGATAAAAAACATTGACAGCCGTTTAGCATCTTTAGAAGCTTGAAACTCCTGGTTTTGCAGATTCGTAAATGGCTGAAATTTGCTTGCAAAATTTCGCCAAACAGTTTTACTTGTGATCCTTACTGTCTTGAGTTTACGTCAATAATGTTTCATATCATATTCGCATGGCTAACTTAAACAAATAAGAAATATTAAGTTTGAAATACTATTATATGTGAAGAATTCTGTGCTTGAATCAACATTGACTCAACCAGTGTATTTGGGGGCGGGACTATCTGTTTGACCAAAGACAGATGGGGGCGTGTTCAAGGAAACCTGTCGGAAATCATGAATTATGCAATTCTGTTTGGTGAGGTTAGTGGCACAGATATGACACACTTTAAGCTAAATCTATCAAGTAAATAAAAAGCGTAATATATTTTCATAGTAAATTCTATGATAGATATATTGGGAACAGAGAAAATCTGTGGAATGGAGGTTTGTCCAGTAGGATGGAGAACCGCTCCTTCAGCAGCTGTTTGTGTACAATTTATGTGAAATCTAATTATTTTCTTACCTGGCTGAGTTCAATTACTTCAGGTTTTGTGACGTAACCATTCTTGTCCACATCAAACAGTGAGAAGGCCCACTCTAGCTTCAAGGTTGACTTGCCCGAGGAGGTCATATGAAGCGCAACAACATACTCTTTAAAGTCTAATGTCCCATCATCATTGGTGTCAAAGGACCGAAAAAAGTGTTGGGCTTACGCTTTGGCATCACTTTCAGGGAAGAATTTAGCATAGATCTCCTCAAACTGCTGTAGTGAGATGCGACCTGTAGGACACTGCTTCTGGAAGTTTTCATACCACTGGGTGATCTCAGATTCTGAGAACCTGGTGGTCAGCTTGAGGTCATCCAGGATCTCTCTGGGAATCCCTCCACTCTGTGCGTTTCCCATGACCTCCCTTTGAGTGATAGAAGAATAGAAGACAGAAGAAACTGATGTACTAACAAAGGTGTGAAATTGTGCCCTTAGTAAAGATGTTAGTCAGTCAAGGTTTCCAGTCAAAACTGTCAATTAACACAGGAAGTTAAAATTACAAAAAAATCGGACAAAATCTGACACACTCCAAAAACTTCTTTTTTTTTATTGTCATTAAAATGAAGCCACGATACCAAACATCTTAGTGTTCCTGAAATATGGCACATAAAGTGTTTCATATATTTTCTGTTGCTTTTATTATTATTATTTGTGTGAGACTGAACCATTGACAATCAATAGACGGTTCCCTATCATTTTAATATCTTGACCTAGTCATGTTTATTGTACTTAATATAACGTTTCTCAAATTGGCATTTAGTTGTTCTTTACTGATAAATTGGTCAGTGTTGCTGAAAAAATATGAAAACACTTCAAAACTAGAAAAAAAGAAGAAATGTGACTTAAAGGTACCTCTCTTTAGAAAGAAAAAAACCTCACCTCTGAAATATGTTCCCAAATTTTTTGCATGCTGCAATTAGGAAACTGTAACTACAAATTATGGTTGTGCATAGATTACATTATTACATCTATTATCAAGATTTTCTAGTTAACATAATCAGTGGCTATGCCTTTTAAGTCATTATATTACGAAAGTGTCCTAATAAACTGCAGTAAACAAAAAGCCCAACCTATATTACAGACTTAGTCTCATAAAGTTTTTTCCAAGGTTTTATTTAATGTAGACAGAACTCAAACAAAAAAAGGAGTAATAGATAAAAAAAGAGTAATAGATAAAAAAAATAAATGAATAAATAAACTCAGAAGCCACTGAAAAAAAAGTAAAGCCACTGACTGGGATGCATTTATAAATGTTTAATGTAGTGAATATTAATATAATGATTAATATATATGCAAACCAGTAAAGAATATGCGAGTTCTGATTAAAATCACTAGGCTCATAAGTAGTTGTGCTCTAGAGAGAAATCAAAAATCTTGTATCTGTATGCACGAATAAAAAAGAATATGCTTACCTGTGGCTGTGGACCAAGAATGAAGAATGGAAGGGAAGTTATCAAGGTAGAGTTTGGAAGAGTAATGAGGCAGTGTTAAAGGAGGCGGCTACCTCTCCATACTGGGTTAAGTCAATTAAACAAGATTCCACAAGACTCAGCCAGAACAAGATTTTCATTTCATGTTTTGCACAATTGCTTTTTTTCTGTTCTGTTCTGTACTTTTTTCTAACCCCATAATAATTACAGTCACATTTAGGGTTTTAGCTAAACAGCTCTGACAACATGACTAAAATAAAGTACACTCTCCTGGATGAGTTGAAACATATGATACAACATATGATCCAACTGTTTGCCACAATACCAGATTTTTACATTTTATTTTATGATTTTTAGAAGTAAAATGATCAAATGATGACAATTTTTGTAGCCTGTTAATTGGTTGTTTTATATAAACAACATTATGGCAAAGAATTTCATCTATAAATACAAAATGTAGTTCCAGAAAAACAGTCAAGGGGTGCGCTGATCTCTACTATTAGAGAGGGATTTCCATTCAGGTCTTCATAAATCTCATTAAACTAAGTGGTAATGGTCTTCTCCTCATGGTGTGCTGTCCAGGCGTACACCATCTTAATGTATTTTAGTGACTTTTGAAATAAAAACTGCTAAATTTGCAGCTGATTAAATAAACACTTGAACTTGAAATTATCATATTATTATAAGAGGTTCAGTTTGAATATTCAATATCTGCACTGCACCCCTTTTTTATTTTTTATTGAGGTTTTTATTGTGTTTTTGGAAGGTTGATAGGGGCATGTAAGGGGCGATTTATACCACTATTGTGACCTTGTCCGAGGCACTTAACCTTTGGGGGGATTGTCCAAACATACACAATTGTTTGAAAGTAATTTTAGGAAAAAAAAGAGAAGACCACTGGGTTTTAGAAACCTTCTGATTGACTGTTGACATACTGTGCAATCTTTCATCTGTATCCTTCCCTAACATCAAATCTTTTTTTTGTTGTTGTTTACCTTTCCACCTTTTTAAGTGTTGGATTTTCTCTGGGTCATAAATACATCCTGATAGTCTTCTTCTGAGCAGCTTACTGTCCCTAGTCTGCCTTGTCCTGCCCACGATAATGTCCCTGCACCAGACAATCCCTCCATCTATAATGAGAGAGAGAACACAGAAATAAACACGTTGGAAAGAGTGAACAAGGAGGGAAAGAAGCATAACACGTGACATCAAAGGAAAGCCAAGCTTCTGTGCACAGGTCTTTAATAACTAGTACCTATGCTTGATTAAGTGCAAACCCAAACATAATGTCAATTTAAAATAAAGTTAAATTTATTTCTGTAGTTAACCCAGATTTCTGTATTGTTTATATTTAATAAAATATCACAAATTAAAGCTGCAGTCCGTAACTTTTTTGTGTTCAAAATGTACATAATTTATATAATAAGCGAGTAAACCATGAATCCATTTTCCAAACCGTGTTTTTGGCTTGTCCTGAATCACTAAGGTACACCTATAATAAGTGTTTATATTCGGACTATTTTAGACTGGTTCGGGTAGGTACCGCAGCGGAGTAGCCCAGTACCTGCGTGATTCGTCATAGACATAAACAGAGAGAAGTAGCTCCGGCAACAATGTTCTTCCGCAAGACGCACGCAGTTCTGTTTATTAACCTCAAGAGCGCCAAAAGTTACGGACTGCAGCTTTAAATAAAATATCTAACATTTAAATAGTTAAATGTCATGTAGTCAGTGACTAATTGTTGGCTTGTAGTTCATCATCTTTCCATAAAAAAAAGATTGCTTGATCATTTTTTCTTAGAATAACTTATTAAGCAGTTGAATACAAATGCATTGATAAAGACATTGTTATGGTTTTATATTAGGCATTAACAAACTTTTTTTTTTGTCAAATTGATAGAAACTGTCAAAATAGCTGAATCTCTACAAAATGTCTTTCATGTGAAATACTGAAGTCAGTCTAAGACTAACAGCATTTTTCAATTGTTATAATTATTGTGCAACCCATTTTCGTGAGCTCATATTAATTTTCAAGCATCATGGAATATTTTTACCATTTTACCCCTATTTGTCACCCTATAGAAATAAAGAATAGCAAGCATGGTTTCCTTCCAAAGTGGAATACCATGCAGTAGGTTCTCCACTAAGCTGTTTGCCTCAAAAACAGGTGTAAATAATAATCTGTCCAAAAGATTTTCAAGATGTATAATCTCACAGATCTGAATCTTTTTGAAAGGAGGTGGTTATCTGACCTTTGGGATCCACCTTATTTATAAATAACTACTTTAAGCTTTTTTTTCACAATTTGCTTTCTCTTATATGACACCAATTTATTGATTTAGAATTGCATAACTACCATTGATTTGTATTTGTATCTAACATTGTTCTTTTTCCACATTGTAGGCCTACTTTTCTCACATCAAGTGCCAATTTCCCTTACGGACTTCAGTCTGTACCACACAGAATATGCCACTTATAGACCTCGTGCGCTAATAAGTCCCAATCCCATTAGATGGCTTAAAATGAGAAAAGCCCTCAGAGATCAAGTTTAAAACAGCAAAAGAACCTAGAGCTAAATAAAGCCCAGTTTTTTAAGTCTTAGACTATCCGTAAGCTTCTTTTTTTTGTTTACTGGAGGCACTTTTAGAAGAGGCAGAGAAGCTGATCTACTTAGAACAGGGTTCCCACCCTTTCATGAACACCAGATTCAAGGACTTTCAAGGACTTTTTCAAGCACCATTTATTTTATATCAAGCACCTATCAAATTCACACCCCAGCATATGTAGTGTCATGAAAGACCTTACAGTACTTAACATTTCACTACTTACACTTAACATTTACGTTAAACATTTCAGAGTAATAATGTTTTGAATGTGTAGGTTTCATAAATTTAGACCGTTTTGAGCAGTCGTGTTCAAAGGAATTTAATGAAATCCATTGAAGTCAGTACTGGTAATATTCAAATTACATTTCTAAAATATTGATAAAATATGCATCAAACTGATTTTTGCTGTAGTTCTTGTACAAGATTTAAATTTGAAAGAATTTCTCAATTTTTAAATTAATAAAAAGTGGTTAAATGTTGTAATAACATGGTAAAAGCTGATAACATTACAAATTTGCACATTCACTCAAAAGATACGTTACTCATTAATAAATAAACTCAAGTCAAAATAATTTTGTAAATTACTTTTTATTGTAAATCCCATTTTTTCATCTTTGACCTAGAGGAATGCAGCTGCTCAAACATGCAGCTGCTCAAAAAGTCAGTAATGAACATTTTAAACCTTGTACATGTGCAAATCTGCAAAAAAATATTAAGAAAAGAAATTTAAAAAATAGGACTTTCGATTTGCTTTTAAACTGTAAACGCTTTTCACTAAGCTGCTTTTCCATGTTTTCAAGTTCTACATTTTCTCCATGTTGCAGTAAGTTTTGGGAGTTCATTTTTAGTCCATCTCCTATCCTGAGAAGTCT
>NW_015542410.1:2100948-2101308 GCF_001515605.1 Sinocyclocheilus anshuiensis | reverse complement strand
TGTACCTGTTTTTTTCTGACCCCGCTGTCCCAGTGAGCATTTTGCTGACCAATGGTCATGCTTTAACTCTGACATTTCTGTATTGCATTCATTTTTAATATTTCTCATGGGTATTTAATCATTTTTAACTTCTCAGTCTGAGTTAAATCTCTTCTTTTTTTTTTGGCTCATTTCATCCGTAAAAAAAACCCTGCCTAATAATTCTGCACACCTTAATAAGGAGTTTTTCATTTCTAGCCTTCATGGACAATACATATACAGTATCACTTCTAAATGATTAAATACTAAAATAATAGTAGTTATTAAGATTGATGTGGTTTGGAATTGGTAAAATGTGCTTGGAAAAAAATATGATCAGAA
>NW_015542410.1:2099139-2100457 GCF_001515605.1 Sinocyclocheilus anshuiensis | reverse complement strand
GCAGCGGCTCAGCTGTTACTATATTTGGAGCTATTTTCGTTGATGCAATATATACAATAAGACAATAAGAATGTTTGCGGGAGCGTGACACACAGGTTGCGGGAGTGGGCGGTAATGGTCAGAAATTCAGGGGGAGCGGGCTTAAGAAAACTGTCCCGCTAAAGTCTCTAGGCTGCGCGTCAACACACACGTTGTTGTTTTTTCGCGCTCCCCCATCTCCACCCCCAATCATTAGTGCCGCTTGTTCGGTCTTTGACAGATCATTTAGGACAATTTTTTAAATAGCGCCATAAACAAAATTTATTTCAAATTTAATTCAAGCACTTTCAAGGACCTATGTTTGTTTTCAAGTACTTTCCAGGCCTTGAATCCGTATGTCTGAAATTCAAGTACTTTCAAGAAGCGTGGGAACCCTGTTAGAAAAACACAATATTTAGGGTTTAAGATATTTCAAGAACAAATAACAATAATAATGCAGTTTTATATTCATCACACTTTTTAACCTTTTTTTCTTGCTAATTTCACAACTGATGTACAGAACTGTCACATCTGTAGCAAAGAGCAAGGATACATATTATACATATTTTAAAACATTTATTTTAAAAAACACCTTTTTAATTTGTCAAAAATGTCATTTTTATTCATGTAAAAATCTGTCTCCACCTAGAGATCATATGAAGTGCTGCAAATGTCCTCTGATTGGTGGAACAAAGTTTTCTAGCCACTTGAACATGTTAATTTAATATAAAACAATACTGACAATTTGCCAAATATCAATCAAGATCATACACATTTTGCGTACATGTTCAATGCAACCATTTCTTGATAACTAAAAAGAAAAAATAAGAACTAAAACACACTTTACAGAGAATAAGCACTGCTCTTGGCCATAAGTTGACAAAAACAACAGCAAAAAAATTTAAAAATTAAAAATAACAAGAAAATACATTGCACTACAGTACAGTACATTTGTAACAATTTTGTTTAGTCAAGTTCTTAATGACTTGTTACAGTAAAACTACAATAGTAGTATTGTATTAAATCTAATCTTTATATTAAAAAAGTACAACAGAGTTATTGAAATATCTATTACAGTCTGTTTCCAGGCAGTTTACCTAAGCAGGGTGTAAGGTCAGAATACTTAATTTAACAATACTATTTTCCCCTTTAAATCTCCATATTTAAATCTGTCAGGCACAAAAATGAGTCACTGTCTTTTTTTATTTAAAAAATAGAAATTAGAAACAAAACAGCTAACAGCATCACCGTCGAAAAGTCAGGGCCCTCTGTGGACACGATGTGTATATATTTTCCTGCT
>NW_015542410.1:2091798-2098998 GCF_001515605.1 Sinocyclocheilus anshuiensis | reverse complement strand
TTTTTTTTACTTAGATATTTAAAAGTAAACTTTTTTATTTAATCAAAGTAGCGTGTCGTATATAGCGTATGATTTCTAAATGACCCGGATAATCTCGTTCTGCAGACTGTCGTTCAGTCAGTCAACCCTCATGATGCAGCGATCGACACAGGCGCGCAACAACAATCAAAAGCCAATCAACACGCTGCAATTCCGTTTGGGGCTTGGCTAATGAGGTCCTTCGAGTTCCATGTGTAAGTTTATTAGCTCTTATAAATGCGTGCAGTAAATGCCTCATTCAGTTTAGTGGAACGATGTGATGCGAATTAATATTACAAAGCTAATTTAAGTATACTCGCACGCTTTACTTGTTATCAGAAACATGTAATGTATGAAACAATCATCCGTTCCCCTGTTTGACAGGACGGGGAGACACACACAATTAACTAATGTTTAATTAACAACTTGTTAATGTTAACGACTAATTAACTACTTATAGTCGTCCTTGATTGTTATCAATTGCATCACGCCCTGCTCTGTGTCATGCATTCGCTCCAACGTTTTGTATCGGTTTAGTTTAGTTATCAGTTGGATTCGTGTTTTGAGAGAATTTATGTTTTGTTGTAGATTTGTGAATATCATCCAGATCGATGTTACCGAAATCATGATGACTGATGCTCAGAGAAGCACGAGGAGCTGTAGAGGTCAGAATTATTCCATTCGAAAAGTCTAGTTTAAACGGGATAAAATCCTATCGTATTTGAGAAATATTGTTTGAAGGCGATTTTGGGATATTTCTAGTTAGTCTAAGTTGGATTTGTTTGCTGGTTTGCTGTGGTAAAGCATGACATGAGATTATAGACGGAAAAATCTTTGAAATGGAACAATTTATTTTGAAACCTTTGACAAAATATATTTTAAAAAAAAGTTTGCAAATATTTCTTATGATACGTCAGGCTTTTATGGCTCATAGAGCTCGCACTCAAGGAGGAAAAGCACTTCAAAATTATTCAGAGGCCCAAACTGAGCAAAAATTTGCAATTCTAATAGTTTATGTAAATCTGCCAAAACTGTATAACAGACTACTTACATAAAATGTATATAAATATCCGTTGTCGATATATCTCTCATTAGTATCTCTTAAAATTATATTTAAATGCTGTACAAGTAAACATTCCTCAAAAAAACATGTTGTATCATATTTGAACTTATCACACTTTAACATAATTTTTCTAAAAGATAATGGATATGGATAATTTCAGTTTCTTCAGGCCAGTAAATGTTCATGTTGAAATATTACCAACAATATGAAAGTTATTCTTACTTGCATAAAGATAAACAGACCACAACCTCAGGGTGAATTGTCAGATTATACTAAAAAGTAGGGCTGACGCGTTAAATATCGCATGCGATTTATCGTGCAGCCCTACTAAAAAGCCTTTTTCTGCAAGGTTTTGATTGTGTTGATCATTTAGAGACCTTAAAATTTAGGTTTAAGGTGGTCTACCACTTTGGACCAGCAAATAGCCAGTTTGGACCTAAAACCAGCGACCATCCAAGGCAGATTTGTCTTTTTCCTGGTGACAGGTTTGAAGAATGAAGATGGGTATGAAATTTCCATCCCCTTTGAGGACAACAGCCTGGATGAGTCTGGTTTCTGTAATCAAAACGACCACACCTTCGATGGTATTTACTCCAGCCACATTGTAACATGTTTGATTATCACGATTGACGTCTACACTGTAGTATGTTTAAATGCTTCTGCAGAGTCGGTGTCAGGTCAGATTCCTCCTTGCAGTCCATACCTTTTGATTACCAGCCTCCGAGCACAACTGCAGATTTCTCTGGAAAAAAACTCCTGGCTTCAAAAACGCATCGAAGATCTGGAGGAGGAGAGGGACTTCCTGCGCTGCCAACTTGACAGATTTATTTTCACCACCAAGAGTCAGGAGAGCAATGGCATGACTGGAAAAGGTACACTTGTGCAAAGTAGTGTCTTGTAATGTAGTAATCCAATTTTATGAAGTGTTATCTTTATTTAATTTAAGAAACTGAAGCAGAAGCTGAGCCTCAAGCCACCACTCTGAAGCAGCCCACCCGGAAGACAGCTATTCCTTCCCCATCATCCATGATGACACGCTCTGGAAAAATCGCACAACACAACCAGAAGCGCAGCAGAAATAAGAGCTAATTAGTTTTTGTTGTTGTTTTTAGACCTACTTTCTTCTTCTGTTGCACCAATCTCACTATTGCATTCTTTATCTGTAACAGTATTATTTTAATATCGTTAAAATAATATAGTTTTGGTCGTATTTTGCATTAGATTTTTATATTTTCATATTTGAATTGAACAAAACAATTTTTTGTTTTCATTCTTTTAAAAAATATTTATCTATATAGTTTAATATATCTATTAAGCTTTAGTTTATTTGGTTTTAGTTATTTTAGTAGTTTAACTTAAACTTAATGAAAACAAGAAATGTTACCATGGCTGAAATAAAAATATTTTTATTTCAGTTAGTTTATTTTATTTCAAGTAATGAAAATGTTTATTTTTTTTGTTTTAGTTTTACTTTAGTCAACAATAATAGCCCTATAATAAAAACTGATCTGCAATGAAAAATGTAAATTTTTTTTAACCTTTTATTCACCTCAGATCAAGAAGACGAGGAGGTGATTGAGGAGGAGGAGTACATAGCAGAGGAAGACTTTGTGGAAGAGGAGCAGGTTGTTACAGATGATGATGGCGATGATTCAGATAGTAAAAGCTCACGTAAGAGCCGTTCAGGAAGGCAGAATGGCCAGACAAGGGTGAAAAGACGACGTGTTTTCCGTATTGCTCGAAGCATGGAAAGACAAAGAGGTGAGTTGTTGTTTTCAGTTTCTATATATTTCAAAGCAACTCTCTATATTTAATAAATATCTAATAACTGTAATTTTGTGCACAGTTAAAGACTCTGCAGGTGTTCTACTTCGTTACAATAAGATCCTTGTCACCTATCAAAAGTTGAAGAGCATGTCAAGAGCATTCCAGGTCCATGGGGTTGACCGAAACACCGTCGCCTCCACCACTCCTATTGCTGAAATGCTTTTGGTTGCTCCTGAGAAGGTATCTGAAGTTGGTGAGTTTGATTCCTCCAAGGAAAAGCTTCTGGATTATGCAAGACGCTGCTATAAAGCTCTTGACGAGAACGCTCATGCTAAGGTGCAGGCCTTGAAGAAGAACAACCTCTTGCTGCCCATTTCATACAGGTTCAGACACTAAATTTCCACAAATGTATTCCTTTTTTGGGGGGGGGCAGCGCTATTGACACAGTGGTTTGGATATTATGGAGTCCATTCATTGACCTTTCATGGGCTGTTTTTTTTTTTCTACCTCAATTCTAGTTCTACACATTTGGAGTGAAAAACTGTTCAAATCCCAACTCTGTGCCAACTTCAAAATGTGTAGATTCCAAGAAAGGCTTGTTGACCCAACATAAAGGGAGAAGAACATTTGTGAGATAAATAGTCAGCCACTGTATGTAAAGAGTTACTTACTGTAAAGTTTGGAAACTCTGTCCTTCAATGAAAGGGACTTTGTCTTGTTTGAGTTCATAATTTGGGGATCACGCAAGGTACTACGTTTCTTTAATATTCTGACTTGTGATCACATTTGGATGATTTGAGTCAGACTAAAGATTGAATAAAAGTAAAGTTCTCGGCTTGCTACTATCATCTTCAGAGTTTCGAAACTTTCTAAATTAGCTGTGAAATAATAAAAGAGCAACTTGTTCTTTAATTAGTGGCCTTGGCTGGAACAAGCTGCAGTTATTTTCCATTCAAAAACTAGTGAGAGAAACTCAATGAACAAAGAGAAGTAGTTACTGTGTTTATCTGTATATTATTTAAATCTCTAAGTTTGAAGTGTACTGCTGTCTCAGTAAATGGCTGTGGCACACCAGTGCAGTGTTATTCTTTCAAATCATCTCAGACTCCACAAATGAAGCCTTTGTTTAAAAAAATACAATTTGTTGTAATATGGGACTATTTAAGCACTTTGTTGTTATTGACAAAGGGGAAAATAAATTGTATACGAGTTCAAAATGTGTGATATTGGAGATATTGTTTTTTTTTTGCATGCTTTGTGTGCCAGTCCTACTCAGGAGGTTACCAGCAAAAGTCAAAACTTTGAGATTGTTTGATTAAAAATATTATTTACGAGAAAATGTTGTTCACCACATTCCTTACTAGTTCATGGTATGCCTATAAGATTAAGTATAATGCTAAAATTGTGTTTATACATTGCAATGTCATTTGAAAGGCTTGACTGATGTTTTTGTTATTGTGGTTACCTATTATTTTTCCTATTGGATTATGACTATTCATTTCAAAACCATACTGTTATTAAACACATCTCCAACACCGTATGGAAGAGCATTCAGTCATTTTCAACATGAACTCCACTATATTGTTTTTAAATAGGGACAAATAATCAAATCTAAAATGTGACCCTGAACCACAAAAGCAGTCTTAAGTTGCTGGGGTATGTTTGTAGCAATAGCCAAAAATACATTGTATGGGTCAAAATGATTGATTTTTCTTTTATGCCAAAAATCATTAGGACATTAAGTAAAGATCATGTTCATTGAAGATATTTTGTAAATTTCCTACTGTAAATATATCAAAACTTAATTTTTGATTGCTAATATGCATTGCTAAGAACTTAATTTGGACAACTTTAAAGGCGATTTTCTCAATATTTAGATTTTTTTGCACCCTCAGATTCCAGATTTTCAAATAGTTGTATCTCGGTCAAATATTGTCCTATCATAACAAACCATACATCTATGGAACGCTTATTTATTCAGCTTTATGACTGGTTTTGTGGTCCAGGGTCACAAATGACTTGTGGATGACAAGTGGACAGAAATTGAAAAACGCTTCCCTCCAGGCCTATAGGGGACGCACGGCGGTAAAGCTCTTGTTCAGAGTGACTTTTGTGCGGTGAAGAAACGGTCAGCACATCCGCCAACGCGGAGTAAGCGGTTAGCTTCTTTGGTCGAGACTAGCTAGACTTCAGCGGAGTCAATAATGACAAATAACAGCATTTGACTATCAGGGAATATATCCAAAGAGCAAATCATTACATATAAGCGATTTAATCATCTATTTTGCCGACGCGAACCTTTTATTTTCCTGCATCCTGCAACGCTTGAAGGTAGCATTAGCAGCTAACAACCATCTGAAGCAAAGCGTTTATTTCCCTCTGCACGAAATTTACGTGTCTCGGAAAACTCTATATGCTGGTGTTACATTTTAAAACATCTATATTTTTATAGTCCGTCCCTTGAAATTGCGGTTGACTGAGAAAGCTATTTATAAGGGAAAGAGCGTGTTAACTGGAGTTTCTGCTTCAGATCAAAACGCCAGAATGTCTGATTTTGATGAATTTGAGAGACAGCTTTCTGAAAACAAACAAGGTGAGTATAAATGTTCATTATTGACTGGCCTGAACAGTAATCACTTGCATAACATCGTAATAACTAAACATGGTGTCTGTTGTCAGTATAAATAGTCACATATTGATGCACGGCAATGAAACTCATTCTACACTTATTGTAAGTATATTGTTGTCTTATGCTTAACCTATAAAGAAAATAGATCTAAAAAGCTGTAAACATGCATAAACATTTGAGAGTTGTTAATTGCTGATATTTACTGAGTGGATACTTGTTATTTTATTTAAATTATGCACAGTTGTTTGTAGGGATGTAACGATTCACTCACGATTCGATTCACGATTTTGATTTCACGATTCGATTCACGATTTTATTTTTTACAAAATGAGATTTAAGACAAATTATAAATTAAATGTGCCCTTTTATTATTGCTTAGACAAAATGCTGCACATTTTTTTGTGAAATTGAAATATAACACTATAATAATATACTAATTTAGCACTTGCATATTATTGCTTTTTTGTTGGTTTTGATTGCTTCTATTGTCCTCATTTGTAAGTCGCTTTGGATAAAAGCGTCTGCTAAATGACAAAATTTTAATATAATGTAAATGTAAATAACAAAACTAAATTGAAATTTTAAAACAAGCCCCAAGTCAAATAAAGAAGTAACACAAATAAAATAAATCTCTTCATATAAACAAACTAAGGTCTGTGCTCTTTCCATTTAAAATTAGAGGCAACCACTGCATTTTAATCATGATCCAAACAAAGATGCTGCATACATGCAACATGAGCAGTTTTTAATCTAAATTAGATTCTATCATTTTGTTTAGCATCTCAACCGATTTGAATCGTCACATATTTGAATCGATTTTCAACCGGCTCGCGGTTAATCGTTACATCCCTAGTTGTTTGGATATAAAGGTGTCAACAACAGCTTAATGTACTTCTAAACAATCTTATATTGTTATAATGTTTTGTAGTCACAATTTAATTTTTAAAAACATATATTTACAATAAGTGCTGAGAGGGTTTTATATGTGAAACTTCAGCTCATGTGACTTTTTGTGATAACTGTCCTAGAAATTACATGTCATTTAAAGCTTTGTCTTTTTGTAACTTTAGGCTTGTAACTTTAGTATTGTTGTCAGATCACCTGTCATTAGTAACACATTTTGTATTCTGTTTGTAGGACTTAAGACGTTTGCTATAAGTTGCAATAACTTCCTCTTTCCCTCCAGTTCGCAGCATTTATTCTGTTGTTTTCCTGTTTATTATTGTGAATCTGATTTGAAACAATCTGTATTGTATAAAGTTCTATATAAATTAAAATTGATTTAACCTCTCTCGTTCTCTTCCGTACAGGTGACAGTCTAAACGGTCATGGTGGGTATCCCAGAATGAGGTGCAGAAAAGCATGCACAACCTGTCTTCTTCCTGTCCATCTAATCTTCCTTTTTTCCGCCAGATACTCACTGTGAAAACTGAAAAGCTGCATAATATCTCACTACTTTCTTTAATTCTGCAGCTGGATTGGCCTGCTTCTTCTTTTTCCTTTTCTTTCCTTTCTCCTGTTTGCTTCAGGAACCTGCAGCTTTAGGGCCTTTCGCACCGCGGGAACCTTTTCATAGTACCAGAACTAATTGTGGAACTACCCACTTTTTGGCGTTTTCGCACCGCCAGAACTGGGTGCTTTTTTAGTACCGGACTGCCTTTTTCGAGAACCAAATTAGCTCCTACTCCGGAGCAGGGTCTAACCAGCACAACTGGTACTACCC
>NW_015542410.1:2083667-2088238 GCF_001515605.1 Sinocyclocheilus anshuiensis | reverse complement strand
TAAATAGGGACATAGTAGTATACTTAAAGTATGATGTAAAGTTCACTTAAAGAAAACTTGCGAGTATACTTGCAGTATAAAACTACTAAACTAGTAGTTTACTAAGACTATGGTAAATGGTACTGGGAAATAGTTTGCGCAAAATTGTCCAAGTACTTTAGTACTGTACATTTAGTTCTGGAACTAAAGCGGTGCGAAAGGCCCTTTTGTCTCATGTTTTTGCATGCTCATGTTTTGCATGTTTGTCTTCATTCTGTCTCAGAGCGGGACAAAGAGAACCGTCACCGGCGACGCAGCCCATCACGCAGCCGCAGTCGAGAGAGGAAAAGGAGAAGCAGAGAGAGGAGAAGTAGGGAACGCCGCAGTGACAGCAAGGACCGCCGCCATAGACGCAGGTTAGAGTTGTTGTCATGTTTTATAAGCTCATTAATAAGGATGGTCCAGCACAGAGTGAGTGCTTTAAGCCTGTTGATGTAAATACATATTTAAACATCTGGTTTTTGCAAGTTATTGAAGCCTTGCAAGCAGAATAAAATCTTATTGTTGAGCCCTGTGTAGGGCTGCACGATTGATCGAATGCGATTTTCATGCCCATTGTGTTAAAAAAAAGCCGGGTATATTGCCGTAGTCGTGTGTTTATTAGTCACGTTGAATCAATGAAAGCAGTTGAATCTTCTGTTTATTCAGCTGCAGCGATAGGCATTTCCTGGGTTTCTTCTGCGAGGCGTATTTGGAGTTTCAGCGCGAGAGCGCCCTCTGACCTTTGGATGGAGATTTACTGCTGATCACAGAACCGTGCTTCACTGAAAGATACGCATGACAATCGCAGCTTCTGTCGAATCGCGATCTCGATTTCATTTCGATTTATCGTGCAGCCCTAGCCCTGTTGTAATAGATGCTGTTATTACAATATGAGTCACTTGATGCTCTGAATGTAAAACTGAAGTAGTGCACAGTAATCAAGAATAAGGCAAGTTACCCAGTTAAATCATTAATCCAGGTCTTAAACCATATCCAGTTGTTTATGTATGTGGTGTAAGCTACTGCAAAGTAGCTACATGTCAAACCCTGTTCTTAAATGTCATTTCAGTGATCATACTCAGAACCATCCCCAAGAAAATGTCAGGTAATACTGCAGATGGGCTGACCCTGTTTTGCCATTTGAATTTGTAAGATGTAAAAAAAAAAAAAAAGTGTTGTGACTTTTTGAAGGCATTTGTCAGATGAATTACTACTCTAAAGGAATCGTTCACCCAAAAATGAATATATGATAAAAATAAAAAATTCCTCACCCTCAGGACATGTAGGACAAGATGTAGATGAGTTTGTTTCATCATCAAAACATATTTAGAAAAAAGTGTTACAGCATTACTTGCTGACCAGTGGATCCTCTGCAGTGAATGGGTGTGCCATCAGAATGAGAGTCCAAACAGCTGATTAAAAATATCACAATAATCCACACAACTCTATTCCATCAATTAAAGTCCTGTGAAGTGAAAAGCATTGCTTCAGGCTAAAATATGAGTCCTCTATTCATAATATTGCTTTCTCCTGTGAAAATGTCTTCTCGTCTGAATCATGAGAAAATAGTCCAAAACAAATTAGAGATGCACCGATTGACCGGCCAGTGATCGGAATCGGACGATTTTTCGCATGACCGGCCTGGATCGGTGACCGGCCGGACAGTCTCACGTCTTGCCGATTCTGAGCCGATCCTTTATTGCCAGCGGCGCCGGCAATGACACTCACAGTCGCGTGTAAACATGTCGTTTCGCGTGAGAATGATTCTAATTTTAATTGCATTCAGCGTAAACGGCGACTGAATGTATTTATGTCGTGCCAGATGAGGCTTGCACAGCTTGAGTGAGTGTGTGAGAGAGACAGCACACACAAAGTAACTCACAGAAATTGATAGATACATACTGCGGTAGAAAAAAAGATATTTACAAAATATGATTTAGGTATGCAACATTATATGGCCATGATGTTTCCCCGAATATCCATATCAACACGATTGCAATGTGACACTGATTTTATACTAGGGGTTGCACCGACTAATCGACTAGTCGACTTCAATGCTCTGCCATGACGCTTTAAGCTTGACGTCGACTGGTAGTCGCTGGTCCTATAGAGGGCGCAACAGGATAAGAAATCTTTGAAGGACTTCCACATTTACGCTTCGTTTCCAAACAGTTCAAATGACAAATAAATGCGTACAGGTGCATCTCAATAAATTAGAATGTCGTGGAAAAGTTCATTTATTTCAGTAATTCAACTCAAATTGTGAAACTCGTTGATTTTGGCTCACATTTAGTTCAAGCATATATTTCTTAATAACTAAATTCCACAGCTTCACTACTAGTAGAGAGACGTTGCCAGGTAGAATTCATTCACACACGCAATCACTCTCACTCATGCATTCATATTAATGTAATCTTTACTGTGCTACTTTATCTGTATTATTTGTTCATTAATGATGTCATCAGCGACTAGTCGACTTCGACTCGACTTTCATCACATAAGTCGACTTCAAAAAATCAGAAGTTGTTCAACCCCTATTTTATACAATAGTATTTCAGTAAACAAGAAGTTAAAATTAAGTGACTTAGATTTTAGACAAAATATTGACTGTTTTTGCTCAATTTCGCTGACGAAAATAGGTCCGATCAAAGCAACGGCAAAACTGTTGTGTGTCTCCGAGCAACACACAGTGGTGTTTCGTTACTGAATGAATCCACATTTTTGAACGAATCGAGTGAGTCAGTGATTCAGTGGCCCATTTATAAGGACAGTCACTTGCCTCGTTTCTGAATGAATCAGCCGTTTGAATGAATCGGTTGAATGAATGAATAAATAATTAATAATTTAATTTACAGTGTTTCCTTGGTTACCGAGTTCCCCTCAGAAACACATTCATATAAACCCCCAAATCAATATTGAGGATTTTCTTCCAATAGTTTGTGCATCATGAACAGTGAGTGATCTGCATGCTACAGTAATTTTTCTCTGTGCGTCCGTCTTCAGCGTCTCTGGCCTCTGTTAACTGGCGTTTACAGACTTCATATTTTCACATAAATGACATTTTGGAAAATGATTGCATTGCAACGCAGTTTGTGCAAGTCCAGAACAGAGACGAGCTGCAATAAGACAAAAAACGTCCGGTTGCCGATCACGCAAGTTCCAGGGGCAGCTCCTTAAGTTCAGCCATCCTACACACACATGACTGACCGCTCGCTCGCACCAACAGGAGGACGAGGGTCGTGTTACTCTCTACACTGCACTCAACCTGAGGGATTCTTACACTTTCAGTCTTTGAGGAGACATGAAAAACAGCGCATACCGCAGGAACGGTATAACGGAAAATATTAGTGGTTTTGAAACCGTGAAATGTTCAAATCGCGGTATACCTTGAAACCGGTAATCGGTCCATGCCTTTCGGCAGGTCACACTTTCAAAAAATTGGAAATCGGAATCGGCCAAGAAAATTGCAATCGGTGCATCTCTAAAACAAATATGTTGGTGGATTTTGATGTGATAGAACAAGAGAAGATGGTCTTTTCACTGGAGAAAGCATTATTATGGACTATATTTTGCTTAATAATGGATTTGTTTCTTACAAACATGCAGCTTTTTGCTTCAAAAGATGATATTGGTTGAATGGAGTCATGGAGTCAAACAGCTGATAAAAACCTCGCAATAATCCACAAGTAAACCCTTTTTACTTAAAAGGTTTTTATCAGCTGTTTGGACTCTCATTCTGACGGCACCCATTCACTGCAGAGGATCCATTGGTGAGCAAATGATGCAATGCTAAATTTCCCAAAATCTGTTCCAATGAAGAAACAAACTCATCTACATCTTGGATGGCCTGAGGGTAAGTAAATTTAAGCCAATTTTAATTTGTGAACTGTTCTTTTAAAAGCTTTCTCTGTGTGTGGTATTATTATGTTAGGTAAAATCTTTTTAATCAGGGCTAATTGTAACAATTGTAGGTTATTATTATGCAGTGTTTTTTATTTTGTGCTTTTGATTTGTCTACTTTTCACTAGGATTTTGAGGCATAATATAAAATATAATAAAATGTCTTAGCTCTGTCAGATAAAAATTCATCCTTATCATATTCTTGAACATTTAAAGAGCAGGTCATATGGGTTTTTGAAAAATATCTCTTTTGCAGTTTATAACGTAGCTATCCTTAAATGAAAACAATCTGCAAAGTTGTTAATCAAAAAAGCGCATGATACATAAAGATAATGTCTCTCAAAGGAGAGAGTAGAATTTGAATCGCCTTAACGAGCCATCATATTTTCGAATCTTTGACTGTTACCGGTATACGTCACTGGGTAACACATTTGCATAATCTCCGCCTGCCCGCGAAATACGAACAGAATCTGACCTGCCCACAAACACTTCCGCTAGTTAGTGTGTTTACATCATGTTGAGAAGACGCTGTGTTCAAGCATACCACAGAAATACAATTCGAAACTTTTGTTGTGTGCATGTCATTTTACCAAGGACTGCTTCTCTAATCTTGGCTTTTATCTTCGTTGGCTTCTAATCTTCTTAATTTG
>NW_015542410.1:2081640-2083301 GCF_001515605.1 Sinocyclocheilus anshuiensis | reverse complement strand
AGTTTTTGTGCTAATATGTGATGTATACCTAGTGCAGCTTTAGGTTTCCAGGTAAAGCACGATATTAGATTTACTGAAGTAGTTCTGATAATTTGCTGTGAAGTGTGAACCCACTATTTCCTAAGAATGTGTCGATTAATGTAGACTTGACTTTCTAATTACTTAGTTTAATAATAAATAATGTAGTGTAGCACACAGACTTTATAATCATTGTCAAATTGCTGTTTATTTTGCTGCACCGGCAGTTATAGGGTTAATGCAGGAGAGACGAGCGAGTTAGTTAGGCTGGCAGCTGACCAATCAGAGCAGAGTAGGCTTATGGAAGGGAGGGGTTTGCTCCGAACTTGCTTGGAACGAATAGTTTCGAAATCTTTGGCAAATGACTCTAATATTAAATGTATATTCTGAGAAAATTACAATGTTTTCTGACCTTAGATGCATTTAAACCTGTTGTAGGGGACTCCAACACAATATTAGGACACTTTAAAATACCATATTACCTGCTCTTTAATATACCAATTAGATACAAATGAATTAACTTCAGTACTTTTCTTTTTCTCTCTGCCTTTCTGTAAATCAGCCGTTCTCCTCACCGGGAGAAAAAGAAGATAAAAATTAAGAAGTATTGGGATGTACCGCCTCCTGGCTTTGAACATATTACACCCATGCAGTACAAGGCAATGCAAGGTGAGGGACATGACATAAAACACTACCCTGTGTCCATTCATTAGAGTAGAGGTGTGTGTGATACCGGTTGCAAAGATTCACAGAAATGTGTAGAAAGCTCTATAAATGACTGTCAAAAAAATTACGTTTTTAAAATGTCCTTTTATTATTTCTTAGTAGGATTTTTAAATCGCTTTCCATAATTCTATGATCATGCTATATATTATCAACTTAACATTTTTCAGAATATTGGAGTTTTTTTTGTTTTTTTTTTATTATATCACCCACACGTATCACTAAGTATGATTTATTCTGTTCCTTGCTTTCTGTGTTTATTGTATTTATTTATTTTGGTTCAAATTTTTTTTTTAACAAACATCTGATAATAACAATATAAGTTAATCATTCGTGTTTTGTTAATGCAGTTATTTTCTCTGTCTCTCCCTCAGCTGCTGGTCAGATCCCCACTACGGCTTTGCTGCCCACCATAACGCCAGACGGCCTGGCAGTAACGCCGACCCCGGTACCTGTAGTGGGCAGTCAGATGACTCGCCAGGCTCGCAGACTTTACGTTGGCAACATCCCATTTGGCATCACAGAGGTGTTAAATGAACACTATTCACATACTAGAATTCCTCTGCAGGGCTTTGGAGAACAGATCCACATAGAGAACACTGGCACGATTAAATGTATTATGCAGAAGCATATTGTATATTAAATTTCCTCTGTTTTTACATTTAGATTGCGCTTGCCATTATTCATTGCTCACTTAAATTTAATCTTTAAAGGGGTCATATGACATTGCTAAAAAGAACATTATGTTGTGTATTTGGTGTAATGCAATGTGTTTATGCGGTTTAAAGGGTTAGTTCACCTCAAAATGAAAATTAGGCTGCGTTTTACTCACCCCCCATGCATCCTAGGTGTATATGACTTTCTTCTTTCAGACGAATCCAGTCGGAGTTATATTAAAAATTGTCTTTGATCTTTCAAGC
>NW_015542410.1:2076997-2081614 GCF_001515605.1 Sinocyclocheilus anshuiensis | reverse complement strand
AGTGTTGTAAATACAACTTAACCACTGATTTCTAGTTGTGTCCTCTTTTGGAAGGCCAAACAAAGTAGTTTCGCTTTCATACCGAAACACACAGCATCTCCACAACATGGCGGCAGCAGCAACAATACTACAGCGAGAATCAAAATTACGCCTTCTTTCTTTGCATAAACATTTGGGCGGCGTTATGCAAATCTTCCCACATCGTGACGTAGATATGTGGGGGCGTGTTAGAATGAGCCGTTTTAGGTAGGCGTGGTTGACTCTTAACTTTTATAAAGAATATCTCTTTAGATTTGAGACTTTAGTCTTTGCAACTTTACAGATCTTCTTTATGCACCAAGAGCTTGTAACACTCCAAAGAGAAAGGAAAAATTGAAATCGCATCATATGACCCCTTTAAGAACACTTATAATTTAATAACACTGTTAAATGTACTGTTTAGAAAATCTTATTTAATCTAATCTAAAGTTGTTTTCAGTGTGATTCTTCTTGTTTATTTAGACAAACTATAAATAGTGAACACTTTAATATATACCATTTTAATAAGTTATTGTTCACAACATGAAATTAAATATCTGAAAAAAAAGAAAACTTTTTCTGTAGCTCACTTACAATTCTTCTTCCTCAGGAATCTATGATGGACTTCTTCAATGCCCAAATGAGACTCGGCGGTCTGAATCAGGCCCCAGGAAACCCTGTCCTCGCCGTCCAGATTAACCAGGACAAGAACTTTGCTTTTCTTGAGGTGAGAAATGCCTATGTTCACTGACAGAGGCTTATATTGCTAATGAATAGGTAAGCTGGGTTCCTTACAATTTTCCTCCTTCAGTTCCGATCGGTGGATGAAACCACGCAGGCCATGGCATTTGATGGCATCAACTTCCAGGCGCAGAGTTTAAAGATTCGCCGGCCGCACGACTATCAGCCATTACCTGGCATGAGCGAGAGCCCCAGCGTATATGTTCCGGGTAAGCAGACTTTACATTTCCCTCTTTACTCTGAGATCTCGGATCACAACAAACATGACATTTTCCTTTGATTACAAATAGCTTCAGCAAACGTTTGTATTACATTTGCATTTCCAGGTGAATTAATTTTATTTAAACTTGACCCTAAGAACATTAGCCTGTTACCAGGCTGTTATTTCTATTCTCTTCATTTCAACCCTCTCATTTTGTTCTTTCAGTCTATTGTTTTCTTCTGCCAGTCAGTTGTCTGTTAATGGCTGTTCTCCATCTGCTCCACAGGTGTGGTGTCCACTGTTGTACCAGACTCTATTCACAAGCTTTTCATTGGTGGTTTGCCAAACTATCTCAATGACGACCAGGTTTGGTTACAAATGGTTTCTAGTAGAAAGTCTATATAACACGCATATTGTATCAGAGCATATTTTAGCACATTTTATTAAGTCTTTTTAGATAAAAAGCCTAATATACCATGAAAACAGTTACTTTTTATTGTAAAGAAGAGAAAAAAAAACATTTATTACATCTAAACCAGTAGATTTTAACCATGGGAACCGAGGCCCATTAAGGAACACTTTTTTTTTTTAAATCCTTACTCTTTAATTCTTATCCAGTAAATCATGAACAACTGGAAAAGTCATGGGGCCTTCAAATATTGTTGTGGACAATGTGGGGCCTTGGGGTCATAAAGGTTGAGGTTGAGAATCAGTGAACTAAACTGCAGAAAATGAGTAAGTTATATTGAAAAAATGAGCTAGTAGGATAGATTGCATTATTCCTAAACACTATAAGAACTAACAATAATATGTGGTAAATTTTGCCCAGATTGTGCTTGTCTTGGCTATGTGTATTCTCTTCAGTCCCACATGAGAAATGAGCAGCAATGGTTAATTTTAAAAAAAGTACCTAATTATCTGTGTGGCACAGGTTGTTTTGTGACAACGAGGTGATACATGCATATTTGACACAAGCAAACTCACAGCAGAAAATGGTAATGGAAAAGCTGAAATGTTTTTGGCACAAAACTCACGAAACTTTTTTTTTTCTGTTGCTTTTTCCTGCTTATGTTAGGTGTGATATAGCAATTTGAATTGATTTCTTTGTCCTCAGGTTAAAGAGTTGCTAACTTCTTTTGGACCTCTCAAAGCCTTTAATTTGGTTAAGGACACCGCTACCGGCCTCTCAAAGGGCTACGCTTTCTGTGAATATGTGGATGTTAACATCAATGATCAGGTGAGTTGGCATGGTTAGATTTTCCACGGAATCCATGGATTTTAACATCCTTTGGCCCACTTTAACAAAGTTAATCTCTTAATAATTTTTTCCAGGCTATTGCAGGACTGAATGGTATGCAGCTAGCAGATAAGAAGCTGCTGGTTCAGAGGGCAAGTGTAGGATCCAAAAATGCCACACTGGTGAGCATGGAGTTCAACTTAAAATATTTTGTATATTGTTTTAAAACATACATTCAGAATCCTTTTTAATTTCTTAATACACTACTGCTCAAAAGTTTGTGGTCAGTAAAATTTGTTTGATTTGAAAGTCCCTTATGCTCACTAAGGCCACATATATTTGATTAAAAATACTATAAAAAAAAAGTAAGTGAAATATCATTACAATTTAAAATAACTGCTTTCTATTTTAATATATTTTTAAATGTCTTTTTTTCTGTAATGTAAAGCTGAATTTCAGCTGCCATTACTCTTCAGCCTTCAGTGTCAAATTATCTTTTGGAAATCATTAATATGCTGATTTGCTGCACAAGAAACATTTATTATTATCAATGTTGAAAACGAATGTGCTGCTTAATATGCTTTGATAAATAGTAAGTTAAAAAAAACATTTATTTGAAGTATTTCTAACAATATAAATGCCTTCACTGTCACTTCTGAACAGTTTAATGCATCTTTTCTGAATAAAGTTATAATTTCCTTCCAAAAAATTACTGACCCAAAACCTTTGAAAGGTAGTGTATATATTCCTGGTCTCATCTGTGCATGTTGTTTCAAAAAAAGTCTTTAATCAAAGTGTAGGCAGCACTTCCTAGGAAAAACCTTGATGAGTGAGCTCATTATTTTAAATGAGAATTTTTTTCTCAAGCTGTCTTTCTTTTTTCCTTTCACTAACCCTTTGTAGACAAGTATAAATGAGACTCCAGTGACGTTGCAAGTGCCGGGGCTGATGACGAACCCCATGGTGCAGATGGGCGGTGTTCCCACCGAGGTCCTGTGCCTGATGAACATGGTGGCTCCAGAGGAGCTCCTGGATGATGAGGAGTATGAGGAGATAGTTGACGACGTCAGGGAAGAATGCTCCAAATACGGCCAGGTCAAGAGCATAGAGATTCCCCGGCCTGTTGATGGCCTTGATGTCCCTGGAACCGGCAAGGTAAGCTTTACCAAACCAGCTCAAGTGATGGATGGGGGCCATGGACTTGGTCAAACTTTGTGGTTCCTCAGCCCTTACGTAGGTGCTGATTAAAGCAGGGGTTCCCAAACTTTTCCATTCCACGACCCACCTAGACAAGTATAATCTATTTCACGACCCACCAAAATATTTGAGATAAAAAAAACAATTGACATTAGCCTACTTTAAGCTTAATCTTAATTAAAAGTATAATATGGCAGAAATTATTTATTTAAGAAAAATAACCATTTTATTTTATTGTACAATCAGTAGTTAGTAGTTTCACTACTAATATTTACGTTTTAATTTCTGTTTACAGATGTTAAAATATGAAACATGTCCATAAAAACTTTAAACACGCTCACTCCGGTGAACTGTAATCCGCTGTGAGTGTTGTTAAACTCATCGCGAGGTTCAGCGCAGAAAATGCATTCATGCTCCTTCCGTGTGTGTAGGGGAGAGCGAATAATAAGTAGGGGATGGGGAGAAATAATTAACGGATGTGTCTCATTTTAAATAAACACTAAAAACTGAGATGACAAATTTACTTCAGTCAGAAATGCACTTTTGTAATGGTTAAATAAATGTTCAGCGATATCTTCAAAATATTTTTGAACTTTGGCACATTTTTCTCTATATAGAGATGATATGGCAAGTAAATAATACAGAATTTTGTAAATATTGTTATGCTAGCGTGTGGAAATGTTTAAATCGCGTAGCGTTACAATTAACCCCGCGTTTGTGCCCCACTCGGCCTGTACATGTGAAATGCTTTTTACAGACAGTTTCCCTATTGGTAGGTAGCCAAATGCATAAGGAACGAAAACAGCACCGAGTTCAAACAGACGATAGAAATGAATGAACATACCTGAAACAGTTTTCGTAACATTTGAATTTTAAATGGATGCAATCTCATGCAGAATATACAGCGCAGTGAAGTGAGCGAGTTTCTTCCTATTAATAATGTGGACCGATCGAGCCTTTTAATAATGACGTCGCTCTGAGACCCTTACTGTTATTACAACTCGTGCGCACTTTAAAACACGCAATGCATGTTTTAAATCGCGGACTTAATTGGGATTCAAAAATCGCACTAAGAATATTGCAATTCGTAATTAATGTTGGAATATCGTGCAGCCCTAGACTGAACTGTGTGAGTGTGTGTGTCATTGAAACTCAAATTTAGCTGCAGCCAAGTGACTTTGTGCGACCCACATTGTCCCACTCTGTGACCCACAAGTGGGTC
>NW_015542410.1:2075772-2076947 GCF_001515605.1 Sinocyclocheilus anshuiensis | reverse complement strand
ATTAATTACTCACCCTCATGTCGTTTCAAACCCGTAAGACCTTCGTTCATCTTCGGAACACAAATTAAGATATTTTTGATGGAATCTGACAGCTCTCTGACCCTGCATAGACAGCAACGCAACTGAAATGTTCCCAAGTCCAGAAACGTAGCAAGGAGATCTGTAAAATAATCCATGTGACATCAGTGGTTCATCCGCAATTATACGAAGCTACAAGAATACTTTTTGTGCGCAAAAGAAGAAAAAAAAAAGATTTTATTCAACAATTCGTCTCCTCCGAATCACCCTGGTGCCATTTTGGAGAATATCTGCTGGACGTAAAGAGCGTATGCTATTCTGTGTCAGCTGCGTCACGCGGATATGTTGTTTTCATTCAAATCAAAGCGCAAACAACGTAGGAAACAGATTCGGCGTGACGCAGCTGACACAGAACAGCATACGTTGTTTATGTCCAGCTGATATTCTCCAAAATGGCACCAGGGTGATTCGGAGGAGACGAATTGTTGAATAAAATCTTTTTTTTTTCTTCTTTTGCGCACAAAAAGTATTCTTGTAGCTTCGTATAATTGCGGATGAACCACTGATGTCACATGGATTATTTTACAGATCTCCTTGCTACGTTTCTGGACTTGGGAACATTTCAGTTGCGTTGCTGTCTATGCAGGGTCAGAGAGCTGTCAGATTCCATCAAAAATATCTTAATTTGTGTTCCGAAGATGAACGAAGGTCTTACGGGTTTGAAACGACATGAGGGTGAGTAATTAATGACAGAATTTTCATTTTTGGGTGAACTAACCCTTTAAAGCACTTTGACTTCAAACCCTCCAGCAATGAACATCTGGTAGCGCTACACAAACATACACAATCCATCTCACGATCTGTTTTATTTTTCCAGATCTTTGTGGAGTTCACATCTGTTTTCGACTCCCAGAAAGCCATGCAGGCCTTAACGGGGAGAAAGTTCGCCAACAGGGTGGTGGTGACCAAGTACTGCGATCCAGATGCTTACCACCGCCGAGAGTTCTGGTAGAGGAAGAGAGCAAGAAAAATAGGATGGAGGAGTAGCAGCTTTGCGATAATAACTCCTAAAAAGAGTGAGAAATTGAGGCAGAGATGACAAAAGGGGGAACATTTTTTTGTACTCTTAAAAAAAAAAAAAAAAAAAACCCAAAGGT
>NW_015542410.1:2070577-2075528 GCF_001515605.1 Sinocyclocheilus anshuiensis | reverse complement strand
GGGACATTTTTTTTTTCTCTTAAAAAAAAAAAAAAAAAAGCCAAAGGTGAATGTTCTGTTTTTTTTTGTTGGTTTTTTTTTCTCTCTCTGGCTGAGATGATTTGTGAGCAATTATGGGAGGGCTTTTGCTTTCATTTGTATTTTAAGAACATTAGCGGGAGAGATTCTGTTATACTGATTATACTTATTCTGTTAATAAAATTACTATTTTTTAATTGTATACTGAAACATGATGTAAAATTGTGACCATCAGAGAAGACGAAATAACTATTGATACCCAACCAAATGTTCATATTAGCCAGGTAATTCAAATGAAAACCTCATATTTCAGTCTCTTTCCTTGTTTTTATCTCTTTTTATTTCTCATTTGAATATCCCACTGTGACAGACCCTTCTCGGAAGTCATTCGTCTTCTCTGTTGGCCAACTCACCATTTCTCCCTCCCATTTTGTAGCTTTTTGCCATTCATATCTCCAGGTATTAGACCGTCCCAGTTTTTGTCTGGTTTTGTTCTTAAACTTAATCTCTTCCATACATATTACCAACCCATTAGACGGGGATGGCATTTGTCCAGTGTGGCACCTTTTCTGTATGTGTGATGTTTTTTTTCTTTTCTCAGTATAATAGACCACTTTTGATAATAAAACTCTTGGAAGTATGATCAGTTGTGAATCTGGTTGTCATTGATTTGTGAGACGCTGCATGCTACTCTGTTAAGAGCAATATGTAGCATTTTTGTACTTTATTTTTGGCGGGTCACATGCCTAGTTTTTAAACTGAACCAATATTTTCTTCATCTTGGGTCTATGTAGAAATATTTATTCCCTCTGCACATCATCTTTGGAGTATGTTTTATGCTGCTTATTGCTTTTTACATAGTACAGCACTATCAGACTTGTATATTTGCTGATTTATTAAAATAGAACTATGACCATTTAGTGAATGCTAATACCTGAAATCAGTAAATGGAAATAATACACTCATATACCACAAGTGTCTATAATCAATGACAGATTTTTGAATGTTTCTCATTTAAGGGCTTTTCAGTGTTACCTTTTCCAAAGCCACTGAAGTTTGTTTGCTTGTGGAGGTCGTGGTTGCTTCATCATACTCTCTTAGCTTGTTATAGGACATCAGATTGAACTGGGATGTATTGAGATGCCGTGGAGGGACTGTGGTAGTTGTATTGAACAGGTTTTAGGAAGTCTTGTGAATCGGAACCAAAGTTAATCACTTTCTCCCTCTCTTTCTCGATGTAAAGCTGAAGGGTTTATCACTGCCGTGCAGCAACCTGCTGCAAACACTTTTTTTACTTGTTTACTTTACCTGAATAGGCCTATTGTGTGTTTTTATGTCAGCTTGGACCATTATGTTCATAGTGTGTTGATATGTCTGTTTCCGTCTCAATCTCTCTGTTCATTGAATAAGTTTGGTAATGTCTTGATTTTCTTATGCAAACAGTAGTAAAAGGCCTTCACAATCAACAGTCTTTGAATGGAATAGTTTTTTAAAGCATTTAAAAAGCAGCAAAAATCATCTTATTTGAGAAAGTTGCGCATATTTTCCAAATTATTTCAAGATCTAGTCCTAAAAGCAGAGCATAAATCAAAAGCAAATGAAAGTATTTATTAATATTTTGAATTAGCTTAGTATTTTATATGTTAAAGGTCCCCTGAAATGAAACACACAACTTTACTCTGTGTTGACGTAATTTTAACTGAAACAGGAAGACAGGGCGGGACATATCAAGCAGCCCCGCCCCTTTTTAAAATAGCCAATAGCGTTCGTTGATATCACAGCTTGGGCTAGAGCCGTTAAGTTCCGTAAAGCCGCATTTGACAGGGAACGCCAGCCACAATCTCAGCATGCAGTGCAGCATGAAAAGATCATGTTGTTGTTTTTTTTATTCTTGTTGAACTTATTTTTGGTTAACTTTTAGCAGTTTGTATTGTTTGTTTATTTTGTAATATTGGTTTATGTTGTAAGTGTTGTTTTTATTTGTTGAGTGTTACCATTGTTGTGTTTTGTATGTTGAGTATTGATGCCAAATCTTTTAAAGGTCCCCTGAAATGCTTAGAAACACGCAGCGTTACTCTGTGTTGACGTCATTTTAACTGAAACAGGAAGACAGGGCGGGACATATCAAGCAGCCCCGCCCCTTTTTAAAATAGCCAATAGCGTTCGTTGATATCACAGCTTGGGCTAGAGCCGTTAAGTTCCGTAAAGCCGCATTTGACAGGGTACGCCAGCCACACAGACTTCTTTTTTTCCTCAATGGAAAGCATATTTACACTGTTCGAATCGTTCCCTGTCCCCTATATAGTGCACTACGTGCCATTCACTGTACAGAAAATACTAATTCTGTGGACAAGTGACCGATTTCAGCCGCGGCTTCAGCATCTATTTTATAGTGTAGGGGGCGGGCGCTTCGGATTCTAGAGAGCATTTGATTGGACAGAAAGGTTGATGAGAAGCTGAAGTACGATGTGACGTCACAAAAATCGTTGCGCCGTTTTGGCGGAAGTGACGAACTGCAAGTTTTGAATGCTTATATCTTCTAAATGCGAATTTTGTCACTGTTTTGGAGCACACTGCCTTATAGATAACCTTAAGACTAACATATTGATACTAACACCCAAAAAACTTTAATTTTGATTTCACGGGGACTTTAAGTTTTAATAATTGTCATTTTTATTCTTTTTTTTTTAACATAGCTTGATTTTTACTTCACTTTTAGTCGTTTTAATACATTAACTTATTTCAAATTAGCATTTCTATTTTTTGTTGGTTTTTCAGCTAGCATTTACATTTTCCTTTTACTTTAACAATAACAATGTTAGAAGATTTGAAATTCGAGTTAATTCTGCATGTCAGAGGAATCTGGTGTGTTACTAATTAATAACAGTAAAGAGTTAAAGGTAAATATATTTGGAATATATATTTACAATTATCTTTTTGACTAAATATTTTTGCTTTCATTAAAATAATTGGAGTTTACATTTTATTCACTTTTTATTCACTTTTGTGGACTTCATAGTAGATGCGTAACAATCATGACTGATACTTTTGAGTAACTGAGCAGCACCTACAAATGTTGGTCTAAATGATGAAGGCTAATGTTTATAAATTATTTCACAGGTTTTTCCAGTCTCATGAGCTTTTATATTGCTAAATCCCATCCGTTTCCCAAGCAAGCTGGTTACAAACGGCACTGGTGGTGAGCAGCATCTTAGATTCTAAAACTTGCAAGCAGTGCTTTGAAACGACGCTTTCTTTTGCTAGAAGCTTAATACATTAGTACAGAATAGTATTTACTAGGCCATATAATAAGGCGGAAAATTTCAAGACATCCCGGTACACCTTTAACCTCTATATACACCAACCATCAGTCGCTATGCACGGAAGCTGTCAAGCACTGCGAGTAGATCGACAGCTCCTCTTATCCAATGAGAGAAAATAACTGATGGCTGGTACCCAATGGCGTTTCAGTGGGCGGGGCCACAAGCCTCCAGCGCACCAGCGGAGGAGGTGTCCTGGTGGCCATCTTTGATGTGAGAAGTGATTGTTTGGCGAATAGAAATAATAGGAAATAAAAATATAGCGTGAAAAGTTGGGGAATTGTGGTGGAACTGAAGGGGCTGTTAAGAGGAAGAGTGAAACTCAGGAAAATCAGGTAAAACATCCTCGCAGCGTGGGAGCGTCACTCCAATTACGTGCAGCCTTTTTTCTTTTCCTTTCCAATTTGTATCCCAGCCAAAAAAAAGCTCGAGCCGGTCGCGTTCACTACAGGCTCGCGAGCTGCTTGCTGGAACGGAGCTTTCTAACTCCTCTGAAATGTTAATATTATCGCATCAGTGTCTCAGCACGTAGAAAAAGTAGAGTGAATGCAAATTAAGTTGGGTAAGAAGATATAAAAGAAGCAACATGCGTGGAAAGATCGTGGCAGTCTCTGGTTTCATATTCCTGCAATAAAATCCAGCTGGCTCTAAATGAGGTGTTATCACCAGGACTGTGAGATCTGTGTTTTTAGGTTTACTTTAAACTGTTAACATATCTGATGGAGGCTCAGCTCTCGAACTGCCAGCTGTTGTGTTTGCACGCGCTACATTGTTGCGAGAACTCAATTATCAGGACGGTGGTGAATGAATAGCAATTTCTGATGCATTGTTAGCGTTCAGCTTCAGTCACACATTGTACTAACTAGTCATTATGGAAGTGCATGGATGCATGAAATCATGTCTTTCTTCATTGTGGCAAATGAGGCTGATGCGTCTTGCTCGGTGTAATTAGAAATCTGTCTGATAAAATATTTAGATATAAATCGGAATGCATCGTTTTTCTGCTGTTGTAATCATTTAATTTCAATTCAATTCGAGTTTATTTGTATAGCGCTTTTCACCATACAAATCGTTGCAAAGCAGCTTTACAGAAAATTACGTTTCTACAATATATTTAGTAGTAGTTTATCAGTGGTGACTGTCAGATTGATGTACATATGGCAGAAATGTACGATGAACACTATTAACAGCAATGTTTATATGTTGCAATCAAACTTGTAGCAAAATTTGGTAGTGTATGTTGTTTCAGGGTTGGCATCATCTGAGGTCCTCTGAGGGGTTTGCGTCATCTCTTCTCAGGAGTTCGGTCATCTCAGGTCTTTGTAAAGGCTGGATCCAGACTGAAGCTTGTGTAATTCCTAGTTACTATGGGATGTCAATCCCATGGCAGAAACAGAGAAACAAATAGAGACATAATTAGCGTAGCTGCTGTTCCAACCAAGCAAAAATGATTAGTTCAACCCAAGCTAAGGAATAATAATGTGCATTTGATCAGATATAACTGCAGTACACGATTATGAGATGCATTATTTGAATGCTTGGCCAAAGAGATTTGTCTTTAATCTAGATTTAAACCGAGAGAGTGTGTCTGAACCCCGAACGTTATCAGGAAG
>NW_015542410.1:2065109-2070524 GCF_001515605.1 Sinocyclocheilus anshuiensis | reverse complement strand
GGTACACAGAGCAGTTGAGATAAATCAGGCAGGTTATTTGTGAATCTGTCTTTGGTGGCTGGAACAATAGTTCTGCCCGGACAATAACGCAGAGCCATATAGTTAATATCAGTAATACGCAGCATGCACGATACAAGGAAATGGTCAGTAACATCATCACTTTGAGGTACGATATCTATATCAGTAAGATCAATTCCATGCAATATAATTAAATCTAGCATATAATTAAAATAATGAGTGGGCCCGGTGACGTTTTGCTTGACTCCAAAAGAGTTTATTAGGTCAGTAAACGCAAGTCCTAATGCATCATTTGTATTATCAATGTGAATTTTAAAATCTCCGACAATTAGTGCTTTATCAACATTTACCAATAGGTCTGAGAGGAAATCTGCAAATTCTTTTAGGAAATCTGTATACGGCCCTGGCGGTCTATACACAGTAGCCAGAGCAAGAGATAGGAGATATTTCTTTTGTTTATTTGACAGTGTAACATTAAGCAGAAGTATTTCGAATGAGTTGAACCTGTATCCTGTTTTCTGAGTAATATTGACAATATTTGTATATTAGGGCTGTCAATAGATTAAAATTAATCACACCCTTTTTCTGTGATTAATCGCACACTTCATGAAATTAAGCATAGACCATTTATCTTGTTTCAAATGGTTATTTTGTCATCATTTGCTATATTCAGCAAAGTAAACCAAAAGATTGAAGGGTGATTCTCAAAAATCTGTATTTTCTGCAAGCTTTTTTCAAGATAAATGTAGATGCCTTTCCAAAAAAGAACTCCAAAAGGATACTCCAAAACGACACCAAAGAACCAAATGATATAAGGAGCCCATATAAGCACATATGAAAGAAACAAAATGCAAAACAAATTATCTGAATTGTATAGTATGTGTACAGTGCAACAGCAAATAGGTTTTTTACATTTTAGAGAAATCAAGTTGCGATACCGAACAGGACCACATGGTGATGCCAAAAACCCACTAAACCAACCGCCTGCTGACTGCATTTATCTACTACACAGTACACGGATCCATTCAGAGTAACTAACACATGACAGCAACATACACATGACAAATCAAAACATTATCATGAATGTGTGTGGAAACAATGTGAATGTACGGAAATGTCTGCGCCTATGCATAAATACAATGGGTGATCAAGAGCACTCATACACGCATTAATATAACAGACTCACACGCGTGCTTGTTGTACGATTCCTGTACGCCACCGCAATCGTCTTTACTTTGATTGCAGTCTTCATCCATCAAAACTTTACTAGCGAGACACTGGTTGTCCAGTCGAGAAAACAGTTTGCATGTGTTGTGTTGACAATCTGTTCAGTCTGTACTTCATACAGCGCGTGTGACGTGTGAGGGCTCGCGCTCTTCAGAGACAATCACAGAATATGACAGAGCTCGTGTTTAAAAGCGAAACACACTGGAATGAATAATTCACTGAAGACGCAACGCGAGTCTCTGTTCTCTCTGCAATCTCTGATGTAATCAGCATGGTTTCCTTTATATTAGCGCTGTTTTGAACGGATTGTTTGAATGCATTCGCTTACTGGATCATTGGACTGAAAACTTTCCCGGAGTTTAGCAGCTTAAAATGATCTAATCGCAAGCAGGGAAGCAAAATTGGGTTAAAGGGTTAGAATAGAAATTGTGCTTCAGTAATTTTGCGTTAATTGTGTTAAATTATTTTAACGCGTTAAGGATTGTAAAATTAATCGCATGCGTGCCTATGTTGACAGCCCTAATATATATATATATATATATATATATGTATATATAATTTGACATTGTGTAATTGTCTGATTTGTCTCATGCCTTTTAAACGTGTTTGCATTGCATGTTTTCACTGACCAGGAGCAGGTTAAGTCAAAAGGCAGTTTTATGTTGGTATTTTGTCAACAACCAAATCCATTTCTGTATGCACTGTAACTTGTCTTAGCAAGAAAGTCTTAGAAATTGTCTTAGAAATTTGTCTGTGATAGTCCTTTAAAAGGACCTAAAGGGGCTATTTAATCATTTATAAATGCAGGCTTCAAAGTATTATTCTTGCTGTCATGTGCCTTTACATCAAAAGCTTGTTTATATTTACTGAAGAAACATAGGTGACAACCTTCATATAAACGTCTTGAAATCTCTGCATCATAATTGAATTTCAGTTTAAATGAATCTTTCGCCCAAAAATGAAAATTAGCTGAAAATATACTCACACTCAGCCCAATTTTTGTTTTTCATCGGAACACATTTGGAGAAATTTAGCATGACATCACTTGCTCACTAATGGATCTTCTGCTGTGATGGGTGCCGTCAGAATGAGAGTCCAAACAGCTGAGAAAAACATCACATTAATCCAGCAAAAATGTGAGCGTTTGTAATAAACAAATTCATCATTAAGATGTTTTAACTTTAAACTGTTTCTTCAGGCTAAAATAGGGAGTCATCTATCTCTAATATTGCTTTCTCCAGTGAAAATGTCGTCTTGTCTGAATTAGGAGGAAACATATGCACAGATCAAGCACTGTTTATAAGCAAAAACAGTTCTGAACAAATATGTTGGTGGATTTTGATGTGAGAGGACAACAGGGGATGGTCTTTTTCCTACTGGAACGGGTTTAAAGTTACTTAATGATACATTTGTTTCTTATAAGCATGCAGCTTTTCACTTCACAAGAAACTTGTGAAACATGACAAGCGTCATGTGGATTACTTGTGGATTATTGTGATGCTTTTATCAGCTGTTTAGACTCTCATTCTGACGGTACCCATTCACTGCAAAGGATCCATTAGTGAGCAAGTGGTTTCTCCAAATCTTTCCTGATGAAGAAACAAACTCATCTACATCTTGGATAACCAGAGGGAGAGTACATTTTCAGCAAATGTATTTTTTTGGGTGAACTATTATTTTAACAAGCAAGTCTTGCTGCTTGTATTGAGCAACGCTCTTGAGCTTTCTGAATCTAATAAACATGGATAACATGTATGCATCAATGCAAGTCTGTACTATGTGGGATGTGCAAAGGATAGATTAATACATTCGCTAAATTTAGACTGTGATAGCACATCTTTATGTTTCACGCTGGTGTGCTTGTGTGCATCCCAACACGTACTTTAAGAATGCAAGTATACATTTGACTAGACATCCCTGTCTGCAAGTGATTGGTATCTGCTGCTGAGAAATATGATTTATTTACTACATTTATTTACTTGAAATAAATGCAATAGAATGATCTACATTCAATGATTTAGATTTATTATGGAGATGTTTAAAGACATTTTTGTAAAATTGTGCACAACTCTCCTGTATAATAAGGGCTGGTCTCATGTAGATAACCAGAACTGGCAAATTGCTCTTTGCGTTGGAGGTATTTTCCTTAAAAGTAGTAGCATGTGTAGCAGATTTGCATAGAATGCTTTTTGGATGGTGTAGGTGAAAAGGTGGAGTGTGTAATTTGTTCAGTGTTAAATTATTTGATCTTATTCCAGTTTAATGTGCGGAAACAACTCTGTAATTGTCATGGAAGTCATCTGGAGTTTGACTTCCATAGAGTGTTAAACCTGTGGCCCTAATGTCAGTATTTTATCTCAACTAATGCCATGGATTTTTTTTGATTCCCTGTTTTCTGTACAGTTATTTGCAGAGACCTTTAATGCTATTATTTCATGTATTTATTTTTACTATTATGATTTTTTCTGTTATAATGATCTAATCTAAAACACTGCCACTAAACGGCAGATAAAAACAAATTTTCGTTGCTTTGCATGTGTGAATAAGTATAAGTCTTCACTGAAGCTTATTGACAAATTAAGTGTGCCACTTGGTCCAGTTTTACAGCTAGTCCCAGAATTACCAAGAGTATTTGCGTTTTTATATTCCCAACAAACCTGTCTAACCATCCCTACAGCAATCACAAGAGCCGTTTTGTATGTTTGTAATGATGTCACTGTGTCATTATAATAATTACACTAATAGTTCAGGGGAAAAAACATGTAATTATAAAATATACTTATAAATAGAATATAAAATAGAATTATAAAGTATATAAAATATAATTTTTTTTTTTTTTTTGGACTTATTGCATTGAAGCACATTATAATGACAGTCTTGTTTCTTACAAATCCAGTCATTTGTAAGGGACTCGGCTGATTTCATATTAAGCACAACAATGGTGCTCATTTTCTCTTCTATCTTTTTCAGTAGAAGAAGGCATGAAGAAAACATCATAGTCAATAAGTCATGGCTGATAAAAGAAAACTTCAAGGTATGATAACAGGGGCATTGTTTTCTGGGCCATATCTGTTTAATGCATGATATCTCAATGCCAGCTTAGTTTGAGGAGAATGCTACATGAGTAGCTTAAATTATTTAGCGTTATCTGCTGTATCAAAGCACGTGTGCGTGTGTGTCTCTGAGAATATGGCATGGTCTCACCTCATCCCATCCCATCATGTACCTAAGGTTTGCTTCTCTCTCCTCAGGTGAAATAGACAGATGTTTGAAAAAAGTTGCAGAAGGGGTAGAGCAGTTTGAGGACATTTGGAAAAAGGTAAGGAATGCACTTTGTGTAAAGCTCAATACATCATGTTAATTATAATTTGGTGTAATTTATTAAGAATAGTGTTTTACAATATGTCATGCCAAATTCAAAAGAAAAAATACTGAAAAATGAGAGTATGATGATTATCACAAAAATATTAAGCAGCACAACTGATTTCAACATTGATAACAATAGGAAAATGTTTCTTGAGCACTAAATCAGCATATCAGAATGATTTCTGAAGGATCGTGTGACAATGAAGACTGGAGTAATGGCTGCTGAAAATTCAGCTTTGCATCACAGGAATAAATTAATTTGTGAAATAGAAAACAGTTATTTTAAGTTTTAATCATATTTTACAATAGCACTGTTTTACTCTGTTTTTGATCAAATAAATGCAGCCTTAATGAGCATAAGAGATTTTCTTTGAAAACATTAAAATACAAGCCCAAACTTTTGAACAGTAGTGTGAAATTGTCAAATGGCAAATATACAGTAATAATGCTATGCTTGCATTAAAAACGACTCCATGTGGCCACCTTTTAACTTTTGCAGAGTGTGACAAAGCAAACAGCTAAATCACACACCAAAGCAGATTTGCAAACTAATACACACCCACAACAACAACCCTGCTCAGCAGTTACATTAAACCACAACACAAGTGTGTGAGTCCCTCTCCCATGATGAGCAAATGTAGTCAATGAAGACAAAATAAGAAAATTTTGAATGTGAACTTCTTTTAAGAAAGTCTGCCTAATTTATTGTACATCTTTCTCATTTATATTTGATCTGCACATGGATGTGATTGTATGTATCTTTTTCTTGTGGTAAATGTGGGCAGTAGTTCACAGTTCTGTGTG
>NW_015542410.1:2055492-2065033 GCF_001515605.1 Sinocyclocheilus anshuiensis | reverse complement strand
TGTGTGTGTGTGTGTGTGTGTGTGTGTGTGTGTGTGTGTGTGTGTGTGTGTGTATGTGTATGTGTGTGTGTGTTCAGAGACACATAGACCTGGACCTCTGGTGTGATTTAAAAAAAAAAAAAACCGCCTTGATGTCTTTTCACCATACGCTGTAGTGTACGTATGGGTAAAATCCACAGTCCTCAACACTGTAGTTGAGTAGACACAGGAAAATGCAGCATGTGCACAATAGATCTTCTCCATGGATCAATGTTGAAAACAGTTTTGCTGCTTAATATTTTTGAGTGAGCAGAAAGTTCAAAAGAACATCATTTATTTTAAATAGAAATAACAATATAAAAGCCTTTCCTCTCACGCATCAATTTAATGCATCCATGCTGAGTAAAATTATAATTTTATTTTATTTTTTTTTAAATCTTACTGACCTCAGACTTGATCAGTAGTTCTGAACAGTGGTGTTAAAAAAAAAAAAACACATTTGACAAATAACATTTTATATATGCCATATATTTGAACATGTTGCCCATGAATTATGTGATTTGTTTTTTCCAGCTCTATAATGCAGCCAACGCCAACCAAAAAGAGAAATATGAATCTGACCTCAAGAAAGAGATAAAAAAACTACAGGTGAGAATTTTCTGTTGATCACAAACTAAATGCACTGTAGGCTGTAGGTGAACCAACTTTTTCTTTTATTTATAAGACATTGGCCTTTTCACTGTTCAAGGTGTTTTTCTTTATTGGTAACTATGAGGACAAGCGCTACCCACGCCGAGGGTCATGTATGCGCGTGTCCACTGTGCTTGGCGGCACAGGATGAGTTGGGCACGCTTGATTTCAGGCATCCAGTTCAATTTTCTTTCATTCTTTGTTTCTACATGCTCTTTCTGTTTCTGTCTGCATTCGTCCTGCAGCGTCTTCGTGACCAGATTAAGACATGGGTCGCCTCCAGTGAGATCAAAGACAAAAGACAGCTAGTAGAGAATCGCAAAATCATTGAGACGGTGAGTAGATGTCTGTTTTAATCTAACAAAAATACCTGATACTAATGAATAATGCCGGATTTAATATGCTTTAAATATCTTAAATATTTTTTTAGATGAAGTACATTAGTAATGTTTTCAGTAAGGTGAGACCTTTGAGATGTGAACTTTGAGAACTTTTTGCAATTTTGGGGGGAAATATGCATAGGTCACTGTAAGATTAAGATAATGTAATCCAGAAATAAACAGTAAATCTAATGCAAATTTTTTTCCCCCACAGCAAATGGAGCGATTTAAGATTGTGGAACGGGAGACCAAAACAAAAGCGTACTCTAAAGAAGGACTCGGCCTCGCTCAGAAAGTCGATCCTGCACAGAAAGAGAAAGAAGAGATCGGCCAGTGGCTAGCGGTAAGAACGCAAGCATGAAGCACTCTGGTTAAAGTCAATGTGAATTGTTCCAAATACATTTGACTTCGTAATGGAGAAAAGTATATGTGGATTAATGCGCACTGATAAGTCAAGAAATGTGCATTAATAAACAAATTAAGATTCGTTTTGGCTTCATGTTGATTTGACCGAAATTCCTGTCCTTCTAGGAAGGAGTTGTCTTAATTCAATATGATAAAACATTAGGCTCATTTTAGGTGCCAAAAAGCCTTGTTTTTAATGTAGATGATTGTAGGCGGCTGCTGTCAGGGGAGGAGTGAAAAAACAGCAGCTGAACTCCCACTTCTTATAGTGGTCCAGGAATCCAAGCAAAGGAAATATCATGATTGCATTCTTTGTTGCCAGTGAAGTGGATGCATTTGACATTGCTTTTAGATGAAGATTGATACCATGAACAAGTAATCCAATGTATCTGTTATTTAATTATGCTACAATCTGCATCTTTTCTGTTCATTTCTAGTTTAATAAGACATTATTACAGCAATATGTTAAAAGTAAGTTCTGAACTATAACACTAAATTTTGGTGAAACTAGCTTGAATTTGAATCTGTTGCGAAAACTGAAATCAGCCTCAAGCAAAATTCCAAATTGCATGGATTTCTGTTGAAATTACTCTATTTTGCCCCTGAGAATTTGTCAGCCAGTGGTAAAGGTGGGCGCACCAAGTCGTTTTCCATCATTCTTTTAGTTCGCACAGTCTTTTTTTGGCGAAAGACACGCTCATCTTAACTGTTGCTCTCTTCGCACAATTTTCTGATGTCATCTACTTCTGCTTTGTACCTTGGTTCTCCTAGAACACGATAGACACGTTAAACATGCAAGTGGACCAGTTTGAGAGCGAGGTTGAATCGCTTTCTGTGCAGACCAAGAAGAAGAAAGGAGACAAAGAGGTCAGTTACATTTACTCCACCATTCTTTGTTCTCATCCTTTTCATCTTTTACAATGCAACTGTTTGATGTGGGATTGTCTAGCCTAATAGTTAAAGATCTGGGTTGGAAACTAAGTGGTTGGTTCAAACGCAGCACTTGGTGATTCATGAATGAGTCCTTTTGTCCCCTTAAACAAGGCAATTATGGGGTGATTGGCCCCTTATATAAAAGTATAAGATAAGTGACAAATTTATTAGTGATTATTGATGCTAAGCACACATTTTTGGTCATATTTTAATTCTTAAAAAGAAAGTAATAATAGGAATTGCAAAAAAAATAAAAATCTGATGGTATCAGTTGGTAATACTGTGGTACTGAATGATATTCATATTCATCTACCATAGTATTTACCATGTACTGTGGTGTTTACCACAGAAAATTATGGGATTACCATAAAAAAAGTTTTACCAAAAAATCGTGTTCGTGTTCCCTGTCAGCTCTTTCACTAGTTCTGTTAAAATGACTGCTCATTCACATTGGTAGGTCATTAGTAAGATATTATTCTCATGCTGTGCCCTCAGAAGCAGGATCGGGTCGAGGAACTGAAACAAATGATCGAGAGGCACCGGTTTCACATCCGCATGCTGGAAACCATCCTTAGAATGCTGGACAATGACTCGATAGAGGTGGATGCCGTCCGCAAGATTAAAGATGACGTCGAGTACTACCTTGATTCCTCTCAAGATCCTGACTTTGAGGAGAATGAGTTTCTCTATGATGACATTGATTTCGAGGAAATACGTAAGTATTTGGTGCACATATCAGAATTCTGTTGTGTTTTGTTCTTAATCATAACATTTTTCCACGTTTTTTTGTAGCCCAGCCACTAGTTGCCACATCTCCAACAGGTCACACAGAGGATGAGATCTTCCAGCACTCCAGTTCCACACCGACCTCCACAACGTCGTCATCTCCCATACCTCCCTCTCCAGCTACTTGCACTACGGTGAGCATCTCCTCCTCGGCGACAGACCTAAAGTTGAATCCGCATTATCAGAGCTTGGGATATCATATTAAATAATTATTATTATTTTATTAATATAAAATTTATCTGTTAAATAATTTAATTTAATTTGTTAAATGTAATTTTTAGCAAATACAAAAATTAATATATTCTCATACTGGACATTGTATTGTTGTGATGCCTAAATTAACTCGTAGCATTTAAAATTTTGATTAAAAAAATAAAATTTATTCATTTCAATTCTATTTCTTTATTATTAGTTATTGGTTGGTTAATCTTTAAAAACTAATAATTACTAAGACTGTTAACTTTTTTTGCTTATTTTTATTTTAAAGATTAAATTGACTTGAAAAAATAATAAAATATATAATTAATTTTCGAACTAATTTATTAATTGTTAATTTGTTAATTGTATTTTTTTCCTTAGTGTGTTTATTTATTTTTAGCAGTTATTTGCCATAATATATATATAGGGCTGCAACAAACTATTATTTTGATAATCGATTAATCTAACGATTATTATAACGGTTAATCAACTAATCGTCGATTATTTCACTGATTAATAAGTAGACTTTGATTGATTATTCAGCTTTTGCAGTTAGTTAAAATACTGAGCTATATATATTCTAACAAATAAATAAAGGTAAGCACTTCAGCTTTTGAAAGTCATATTATGTAATTACAATTATACAATTAATTTATACAAATAAATATATTTGGCACACAAAATGAGATGACAGAGAAACTCTCATTCACCATTTAAATGACATCATTCTGCCTAACATCTCCTTTTATAAGTCATATGAATAAGAAACAAAATTTTAAAGGTAAGTGATAAGACGCTTTATTTTTGGATAAACTATTTTCATAAACATAATCTCTCTTAAAATACAGTATAGGTTTATGATAATCAAAAAAGTCCTGAGCTAGATCAAGCTTTGATCTCTGCAAACCAAACTATAACTTTAATAAAATATATTTTATAAACTGCAGCGCTTGTGCAACATCCACATCGCTGTAATCAGATGTGTTCTTAACTGCTGCTTTCTCACCGCTGTCAGTTTTTGTTGTTTATTTCATTATTTAGAGGAAAGCCCGCAGCATATATTCATATATTCATATATATCAGCATATATTCATCCAAACGTCGCTCAGAAGCTTCAGGTTTGGCTGCGTTTGCGCTCAATGCGCTGAAGCGATGTCTTCTCTTGAATTGCATCAGGAGAGCTGAATTTACAGTCTTGCGCTACAGCGCCACACTGGTCAAACCACATTACTGCAGGCTCTTTCATTAGGTCAGATGAGATCAAGCGACTACTCGACAACAAAAATATTTGTCGACAATTTTTTATTTTTATCCAATAGAAGTTTATTCAAAATTATCATGAAAATATATCTTGAATCTCACCATATTTCCTGAAAATAAGGCACATTAGATAAATGGGACCCTGATTTGTTCATGGACTGTGATATTTAAAAAAAAAAAAAAAATGCTAAAAAACTTCAAAACACTTTTTAGATTTTCAGTGTGAATGCTGTAGATGTGGATGGTTATGATTATGGTTTATTAAAATGCAATTCAGTAATTAGTTTTGGTTTGCTTTTGTTTTATGTCATGTTCTCTTCATTTCTGCTGATGAGAATTCGGAAGATGATAAGAAAAGAGGTTGTTCAACAGACAGTGAAATCAGCCAGGTGAGAAAAGAAACCCCATGTCACTTATATTATAGTCCTTTTGAACTGACACCGAGCTCAAAAAATCCTGCCGTTTTGTCGCAGTCACCTATCAAGAATGGAAATCCATCTTCATCTCTATCCTCTTCTTCCTCATCGTCATCCTCATCCTCGGGAGCCTCTTCAAACTCTTTGATCTCCATGGCGACTGTCGCCAGCAGCATAAGTTTGTCATCAGGGAGCAGCAGCCTCTTAGGCAACATGGGTGGCCACCTCCAGAACTCTGGCAGCTATAGTTCAGCAACCCAGCAACAAACACAGCACTAATCGTCGATTATTTCACTGATTAATAAGTAGACTTTGATTGATTATTCAGCTTTTGCAGTTAGTTAAAATACTGAGCTATATATATTCTAACAAATAAATAAAGGTAAGCACTTCAGCTTTTGAAAGTCATATTATGTAATTATTACAATTATACAATTATTTTATACAAATAAATATATTTGGCACACAAAATGAGATGACAGAGAAACTATCTCATTCACCATTTAATTAGCTAAATTAGCTAAAAAGTAACTGAATGACATCAATCTGCCTAACAACAAACTAAATTATCACTTCAATTAAATAATATTTTTTTCCCCACTAATAAAATATTTTATCATTAGCTAGCTCCACACTGGAGAGCTGCTTTATAACAGAAAATCAGTTTGTAATTCTAACTGAAAGCAACACTGACTCTGGTTTTTCATGTTTAATATTGTGTAAAGCTGCTTGATTTAAGGCTATCTATTGCATAAAGTACTATATAAATAAATGTGACGTGTTGGACTTTACTGGAGTACTGAACTGCAGTGCTTGTGCAACATCCACATCGCTGTAATCAGATGTGTTCTTAACTGCTGCTTTCTCACCGCTGTCAGTTTTTGTTGTTTATTTCATTATTTAGAGGAAAGCCCGCAGCATATATTCATATATTCATATATATCAGCATATATTCATCCAAACGTCGCTCAGAAGCTTCAGGTTTGGCTGCGTTTGCGCTCAATGCGCTGAAGCGATGTCTTCTCTTGAATTGCATCAGGAGAGCTGAATTTACAGTCTTGCGCTACAGCGCCACACTGGTCAAACCACATTACTGCAGGCTCTTTCATTAGGTCAGATGAGATCAAGCGACTACTCGACAACAAAAATATTTGTCGACAATTTTTTATTTTTATCCAATAGAAGTTTATTCAAAATTATCATGAAAATATATCTTGAATCTCACCATATTTCCTGAAAATAAGGCACATTAGATAAATGGGACCCTGATTTGTTCATGGACTGTGATATTTAAAAAATAAAAAAAAATGCTAAAAAACTTCAAAACACTTTTTAGATTTTCAGTGTGAATGCTGTAGATGTGGATGGTTATGATTATGGTTTATTAAAATGCAATTCAGTAATTAGTTTTGGTTTGCTTTTGTTTTATGTCATGTTCTCTTCATTTCTGCTGATGAGAATTCGGAAGATGATAAGAAAAGAGGTTGTTCAACAGACAGTGAAATCAGCCAGGTGAGAAAAGAAACCCCATGTCACTTATATTATAGTCCTTTTGAACTGACACCGAGCTCAAAAAATCCTGCCGTTTTGTCGCAGTCACCTATCAAGAATGGAAATCCATCTTCATCTCTATCCTCTTCTTCCTCATCGTCATCCTCATCCTCGGGAGCCTCTTCAAACTCTTTGATCTCCATGGCGACTGTCGCCAGCAGCATAAGTTTGTCATCAGGGAGCAGCAGCCTCTTAGGCAACATGGGTGGCCACCTCCAGAACTCTGGCAGCTATAGTTCAGCAACCCAGCAACAAACACAGCAATCCCAACAGCAGCACCTGCCCAAAAACTCAGTCTCCTCTGTCTCCATCGCCAGCTCGGCCTCCTCCAGCAACAGTACCTTACTCCCAACATCCACCTCCACGTCGTCGCCCAACACCAGCACACCGGGCCCACTGACACCCAGCTCGCAGAGCCAACCTCCATTGGGAACGGGCCTTTCCTCCAGTCTGGGCATTGGGAAGGGGACGTCTGTGACTAGTGGCACAAACCAGATGCCCGGTCTGGTTCTTTCAGGGATGCCGGCATCCTTAAACAGCATGACTGGGTTTTTGAGCGGATCCACCCCGGCGCCTTATGCACAAGCGGCCGCCACAGGTTGCATGGGCAGCGGGCTGTCAGCGTCAGTTGGAATGAATATTAGCAGTACAAACTCCAGTGGAGTCGTAACCTCAGTGGGGACTAACGGAAGTCTAGGCTCCACAAGCCTCTTGGGCTCAGGGCCTGGTGTTTTGGGTCTTGGGTCCACACAGTCCATTGTGGAGCCTTTACCTTTGGTGGCTCCCATCTCTGTGGGAGGCGCACTGACCTCAGGGAGCAACGTGGGAGTTATCGGAAGCAACGGAGGAACCTCTGGGACAGGAAACGCAGCGGGAAGTGCTGTGCTACCACGGCCACCTAGTGGGCCGAAACAAAACGGCGGTACAAGTGAGTGCAGAATAGCTGTCTAATCAGGAAAAATGTAATAAACTGGGTTTCTGCAGGTCTTAAAAATATAAATTTGCCCATACACAAATTAAGGATTTAAAAAAAAAGGTCTTAAATGTGAGCAGAAAGTCTAAAATTCATAAAGGCATGGCATTGATCAGTATTTTTTTGTCTTGTTTTCCAGTACAAGTATCTCAACATCCTTAAATCAAGATACATTTACGTTTGTTTAAAACAAGAACAAATATTTTCCAATGGGGTATGAAAAATGTTAAAAAGGTCTTTAAAAGGTTCAGATGTTTTCCATTTTATTCTAATCAGAAACACAAAATGTATTAAAAAAATAATGGAAATCTGTTAAAAGTGTTTCTAATACAACTCAATATGTTCTCTAAATGTTAATTGTCTATAGAAGACATAATGAGTTTTAATGTATTCCTTCAATTTTCTTTACTTAAAAAGGCTTTTTAAAAAGTCTTACATTTCTTATAAAACCTGTATAAACCCTGAATAAATTTGTTCTAAAACATTATAAGACACTGAAATTTTATTTGTTCACATTTTGACTTAAATATTCCTGCATCTTCCAGGTTATAGTGCTGTGGTAGCAGACAGCACGTCAGACTCCGCCCTCAACAGTGCCATCCAATCACAGAATAGCCAATCCTCATCCTTAAATTCCTCAACAAATCAGCCGTGAGTACTGCTATGCCCTGGCAACCATCTACAACAACCTAACACTGACTACGTTTACATGGACATTAGTAATCTAATTATTTACCTTATTCTAAATAAGCCAATATTATGATTATGGTGTTTACATGAGGTGCTTTTAGAATATTCCTTTCATGTTCCTGTTTTACATATTATAGTACATAGTTTGATTAATGGCACACGTCATTACGTCACCACGCGACGCCATCCGACGTCCCCTCCGGAATTTCACGTATAAACATATAGTTCGTCTTCGTGATGATGCCATGTACAGTTTTGGGTGTTTCATTTTTAATTTTATGAAAGCTTCAAGTGCAGTTAATTATTTGTACGTGCATTCAGACGATGGCGGTGTTGAAGCTCTTTTATTTGCCGTCAGAGGTTGACCACTGCCGTGTGTGGATCCTGTCGCAAAATGCGGCGAAAAGTCCTACACGACGGTAATAATGTGATTAACATGTCTTTTGATTGTACATGTCTTTACTGCACTTCAGTAATGCGACTAAAATAGGAATACTCCACGTCTTAATTCGATTAGTGTTTACTTCGATTATGACTTCATCAAAAATCTCTGTTTACATGGTAGATTCTTAATCAGAGTGTTGTTGTCCATGTAAACGTACTGAATGTGAAAAGTTTTTGTGAGGTTTAAAAGACAATAATATTTAGTAGTACTAGTAATATTGTTGATTAAACTGCACTGCCACTGCTGGATGAGAACCACATTTGAACTGAATTGAGCTGGATAATGATGTTTTGCCTTCTGTACAGCCGTTTGTTGCTGAAATGTTGTTTAATAACTGATGAATTTTGCGATATTGGCGCTGTCATTGAACCGTTATTTAGGCAACATTGAACTAAATTGAGCTGAATAATGGCACTACTGTCTTAGAGCTGCTTTATATCTAAATTAAATTTGTTTCATAATTAAACTTTGCAACATTGACACTCTTATTGAACTGAACTGAATCAACATTAAATTAAGCTGAGCTAGAGCTTCCTTACAGCTGAAATTGAGTTTGTTTCATAATTGAATTTCACAACATTAACACTTATTTTCCTGTTTATTAATGTGAAGCTGCTTTGAAACGATCTGTATTGTATAAAGTACTTTCCTGGGAAAAAAACATCTAAATTCCAAATTTATGTTATTCCTCATTAAACTGATTTTCTAAATGCTCTTCTCCCTCCTGTCAAAAGTAAGGACAGTGGGTCCAGCCTTCTGGGGTTGATGACACTGCCGCCCAGCTCGCCCTCACCGTCATACAGTGAGAGTAAAGCAGGTGGTGGCAGCCTGCTGA
>NW_015542410.1:2054862-2055446 GCF_001515605.1 Sinocyclocheilus anshuiensis | reverse complement strand
CTGAACGGCCCGCACTCATACACACAGGCTGCCGACACCATCAAGGTCAGTTACGCAATGTTTGCACATACGCACTCAGCACATTGTGCGTCATTACATCACACTACACCTGTTTGATGAGTGGGTGCGCATCTCAAGGCGAAGTCCACATTCCTGTTGCCCAATAGTGTCCTGCAAATTGGATTTCATTGTGTGATTGGCCAAACTGAGATTAGACAGGAACAGGCAGAGAAATTAACACATTAATTATTGCACACCACCTTAATGCTACATGACGTTTAGATGAAATAAATGTGGTGAAAAAGCATCAAGAGCCTGGGTTGTTAGTTGTATAAAGACAGATATGCTATTGTTCAAAAGTTTGGGGGTTTTGAAAGAAACGAATACTTTTATTTAGTGAGGCTGCATTATATTGATCAAAAGTGACAGTAAAGATTATACAATTTCTAAATCAAATAAATGCTGCTTTTGGAGAAAAAAATCATCATATAGAATGTGTGTGTGTGTGTAAAATACGTGAATGTATTATATAAATTTATATATGGAAGCTATTATTTTCATATAAAATAAATGTTACATAATAC
>NW_015542410.1:2030860-2054302 GCF_001515605.1 Sinocyclocheilus anshuiensis | reverse complement strand
TCATCAAAATATCTCTTACATTCTAAATTCTATACATATCCCCTGCTCAGTGTGCATAGGGAGCAGTGAACACTGCATTGGGTACTTTTAATTTGAATGCATGCAACTATGTCTTGGTTTTATTAGGCATTCTTGTAAAATCCATTAAATGATCTGTATATGCCCGTGTGTTATTAATTTTATGATTTGCCTCTGTTGTCACTATAAAGCTTCCTTGTTTCTATGCATAATCGTTTCTTGGAAGCGATTATGCATAGGAACTGTTCATCATCCCTAATTATTTGCCCATGGCACTGTTTTAAGAACATGCTAGAGCACTAGAGTCAACTTTTAATTGACCATTGTTTCAAAGTGTGTTCTCTTTTTTTTTTTTTCTCCACTCTCCAGCCTCAGGAGCCTCCAAGCTCTTTAAAGTCGATGGCAGAGAGGGTTGCCCAGGGCTCAGGGTTAGAAGGAGAGCTGTCTGCACTACATATCTCAAGTGGTAAGTATCAACAAGTAATCATTACTCTCAGCTTATCTTGCACTATTTTCTATGTTGTTTGGCTCCATTCTCTCTTTCATCCTCTTCTAGATATATTTCCCAGCTCCACGGCCCCTTCAGGCACTCCTGCAGCTCCTCAGTCTGCTCTGTCGGAGGTGAGCATCCCCCCATCGTTGGGCGTGTGTCCACTGGGCCCCGTCCCCCACTCCAAAGAGCAACTCTACCAGCAAGCCATGCAGGAGTCCGCCTGGATGCACATGCCTCACCCGTCCGACTCGGAGAGGATCAGGTGAGCGCACACACAAACACATTTCCTTAGCGTTCACTGATTCTGACAGGTGACTAGTCACATGCCTCCAAGTCTGGGAGAATCCTGGAAACTTGCTTTACAATGTGACCATGTTTTGCATTAGTTTGTCATCATTTTTTTAATCTGTTTTATTCTAAAGTATAATGCAATGTTAATGTTTTGGGGCATTGCAGAATGAGGAGTATTTGCATTGTTTTTGTGTACTTTTCCAAATGAAAAATATTTGGCACTTAGTGAGCCATAGTAATCAAAATTAAATAAGTAAATCAATAATAATATTTCAGTCTGCCAATTTATTTGATAATATTCTATGGAAACATTATTGCACAAACATTTCATAATATCTGCTCTCATAAAACAGGCACTGGAATGAATGAATGAATGAATGAATGAATTCAATTTCAAAAATTAATTTAAAAATAAATGTTTTAATTCATATAAAATTTGTTTCCACCTGTCACTTCAATGGCTCATTCAATAATTTAATTGTTTAAACATTTTATTAATTTATCAAAGTGTACTGATTGGTCCATTTACTCATTTTATTATTTTTATTTGAATAATTTTTTTGCATGTATGTATGTATTTATTTTAAAGGTATGCATTTATGTATTTAGAGGTACATAAAATAAATGTTTTTTTTTATTATTTATTTATTAAAATCTAATAAATTAAATGTATCTATTTTTGAATTACCTAATTTTGAATTATTTGGTACTCTATATTAAATCCACACAAAAATACTATCTCACCCTAACCTATTTCAGATTATCAGGGTAATTTGGCTTGTTTTGAATGTATTCTCATCAATCATTTTTTAATTGTTTACTCTCTTTTGGACACACAGGCAGTACCTGATGAGGAACCCCTGCCCAACACTGCCTTTTCACCAGCAGGTGCCACCTCCTCACTCCGACACTGTGGAGTTCTACCAGAGACTGTCTACAGAGACCCTCTTCTTCATCTTTTACTACTTAGAGGTGTGTGTGTGTGTGTGTGTGTGTGTGTGTGTGTGTGTGTGTGTGTGTGTGTGCACGTCTTTACAGTTAACGCCCCCAGTGGAGCCTCAGTAATTGCAAACAGGTTGTTGTTTTGTCCTTCAGTAAGCACATATGGCTTGCATTTAATTGATAGATAGTGGTAATATTGATTTTAGAGTGTGATTTCAGGATTACGGTCAGATTACAGCCTGTTTTTATTGGCGTATTTCCTGTGAATGACAAATTGTTGCTTTACACTCCCTAGGGTACAAAAGCGCAGTATCTAGCAGCCAAGGCCTTGAAAAAACAATCATGGAGGTTCCACACCAAGTACATGATGTGGTTCCAGAGGCACGAGGAGCCCAAGACCATCACTGATGAGTTTGAGCAAGTGAGTATAACTATAACAAGAGCCGCTGCTCGGAACTCTATGGCCCATCATATTTTGGCCAAGAAAATGCTTGGTCAAAATGCTTTTGTTTTTATGAAATTTAATTAAAGGCATGCTGAATTAATTAATGAAAAGTGACAGCAAAGACTTTTTCATTGTTAAACTAAATGCTGTTCTTTTGAACTTTTTATTCAAAGAATTCTAAAATGAGTGTATCATGGTTTCCACAAAAATAATGAGCAGAACAACTGTTTTCTGTCTTGATATTTCTGAAGGATCATGTGACACTGAATATTGAAGTAATGGGTGTTGAAAAATCAGTTTTGCCATCACTGCAATAAATTATATTGTAAAATATATTAAAATAGAAAATAATTATTGTAAATTGCAATAATATTTCACTGTATTTTTGATCAAATAAATGCAGCCTTGGTGGGCATAAGAGTTAAAAAACTTTTCAAACCCATTAAAAATTTAACTTATCCCAAACTTTTAATCAGAAGTGTATGTGTCAATAAAACTTAATAATTACTAACTTAATTATGCTGAGTGATTGATTATTTTTGTCTTTCTACAGGGGACATATATTTACTTTGACTATGAGAAATGGGGCCAGAGAAAAAAGGAAGGATTCACATTTGAGTACAGGTACCTTGAAGACCGGGACCTCCAGTGACGGATGGTCAACTAGAATGGAGGACTACTGTCGACATTCCGGACTGAATCAACACACACATGTACACTCTCTTTCATTCATCAGGGAGGAGACCCAGATGCACGTGTGAGGCTGTTTTATGTCTCTCTGGTGCATAGTGCATCTGGAGCCCCTCCCACTCTTTACAATTCTCCCCGCCCACCAGCCACTCCCTTCGTGACTCCGCCCTCTCATTCAATCAGACTTAACCCCAGTAAATCACCCTTTTCTGAGAACTTTATGGAGCATTTTTGCGCCAAAAAAGAAGTTGAGTGTCATCAAATAAAACATTCACCCTGTCAGCAAGATTACAAATACAAATCAGTGTAGATGAATTATTTAGCCTATAGTTTGGCTATAATATTGATAACTTAAAGCCAACTAATACAGATTCTCTGCGCCACAGTTGTGTTATTCCGAAAATTATTTGTTTAAAGTAAACATAAGCAATACACATCTTATGCACAATAATTTTCTTGCATATACCTGTCCACCAAAGCTGCAGTTTTCTCTTACCAAGTTTGTTTTTTGGCTTGTTTCACCCTTGTCTTGTTAGCTCTGATCAAATCACAGGTCTTAATTAATACAGATTAGCTTGCAAGTACGTGTTCCAAATTCTAATATTGATATTCATAATCGTGCTATCACTGTGGCACCAAATAATTGCACCAGTTCAAGCACACTATTTTTGTTTATAGACCACAAACAACAGGAGACCGAGTACACGTCACTCAGCTTGTGACTCTCATCAAAAGAAAATAGTTTTTTAGACTCAGAAAGGGAATTAATGAATGTTTATTTATTAGAGTAAATGCACATCTCCATCTGTAATTTTTGAAAAGCGACAGGCTTTTAGACTTGCATGTCTTACAGATTTCATTTCAAAGTGGCACTCATAAATTTTCCAGGATTCTGTTCCCCTTATTTGTTTGTGCTGTATAGATGAACATCCACCAAAATAATTTTAATAAGAAGAAAATGCTGTAGAGGTGAATAAAGTCAGTCATTTTGAAATTTCTTTACAATTCAGCAAGAATGGGGCATTAAATATCCAATCTTACGAAATGCCCATGCACACAACCTTGTTTTTATCTTAACCTTTATCTTTCCCGATGAGCGTGTGGAAGAGAGCTGAAATGTGAATTATATATATATATTTTTCCTAACTGGAAAAGTGTTGTTCAGAACATTTGTTCTCCTTCTGTTGACCCCCCTTCCATTTAAACAGCATGGAAAATTACACTTGCAAAGTGGACTGGAGTAAAAAACATAGTAAATAAAGCATTGCAAAGAAAGTAAAGACTGTAAAATATAATTAAAAGAACTACTTTTCAAAAAGAGGGTGTGTGGGTTTTCATCGTCGCCGAGCATGTGTTTTGAATTACATTGTTCTCATGAGACTGTCTCCAGTAACATAATTTCTTGACTGCCTCGTGAAGAAATTGATTATCATTTTAATTTAGTCCCATTATAATTCAGTTAGTTCCGGTCCTCGAGTGTCGTTCTGAGAGTGTTGATATACAGTACAACAGCTCTGGGACTTTTCACTGTTCGTATCCTTCTGCTTGTTATTTGTTTGCCGGGTGGAAGCAGAGCGAGGGGCAGGTTTTGAAAGTCAGAGCATCTGTGTTTTCTCTTGGTTCATGATCGCTTATGGTTTCTCACTAGGAAATGGAGCTGAAGCAGTGGTACTTCAGAGTGCAGAGAAGAAATCTGTCGTTCCACATCACTCACATACGCTGTTCTAGACTGGCTTTCAGTTTGTGCTTTGCTCAGTGATGGCCAGTGCTTAAATCTTTGGCTCATTAAGAAAAAAGGCAGTTGTTGGTTTAATGTAGAAATCATTTCCATTGCTGTTTCATTACCGAAAACCTTGTAGTCAATTCTCTGTGTTACTGAAAGCATATACTACCCTACTACATATACAAGAGTTTAGGGTCAGTAATATTTTTTAAAGAAATTAATACTTTTATTCTGCAAGGATGCATTAAATGCATCAAAAGTGACAGCACAGACATTTATAATGTTACAAAAATTCTGGAAATACTGACATTTCAACTTTTGCCATCACAGGAATAAATGACATTTTAAAATAGATTAAAAAAAAAAAGGTTTTTATTAGTGCTGTCAAACAATTAATCGCGATTAATCGCATCCAAGATAAAAGATTTCGTTTACATAATATATGTGTGTGTACTGTGTATATTTATTATGTATATATAAATACACGCATGTATATATTTCAGAAAAATAGGTTGTTTATATATTAAATATATTTATTTATCATATAAATTATATGAATATTAATATATACATGTAAATATTTTCAAAATATATACTGTATGTGTGTATTTATATATACATAATACATATACACAGAACACACGCATATATTATGCAAACAAAAACTTTTATTTTGTATGCGATTAATCACGATTAATCGTTTGACAGCACTAGTTTTTATATGTATATAATTGTTAGAATATTTCACAATATTACTGTTTACTGTGTTTCTGATCAAAAATGCAACCTTGGTGAACATAAGAGACTTATTTGAAAAACATCTACAAATCTTACCCATCCCAAACCTTTGGACTGTAAAGTACAAATTGGAGTTACACACTTTTGGATATAGAGTTGCCCCAGAAATATTGGAGACTTGTCACTACATTAGAAAACAAAATATCAAACCAAATGGCATCTGCAAACAAACATAGAGCTTTTCAAAACTAACTTGGCTTTTCTGAGCCATATTTTTTAGCTTATTATCCGAACATTTTATACATACCTTTTTTTAGTGAATGTATGACGCTAACACAATCCAGTCCAATGCACTTCTCTTTAGCATTTTGAACAGTAAATCTGATGTTTTATTTCAAACCTAACAACTTTTTTTGTGAAATGTTTTACTTCAAATGTTTGCCGTGTCTTTGAAATAAATGCTTTTAGTATTTTGTTATCTAATGTAATGACATTAGAAAACCAAGCTCTTTTGTGGGATAGTATTCATTGTGAAAAAGACGAATTTCAGGCAAGTACACCAATGCATTGCCATCATATTGGCGTTTGGCAAAACCGCTCAGTAGCAACCAGAATTCTTTATACTTTGGTGTTGAACCGCTTTAACAAAACACCATCCTTGAACTTGTCCCACACCTCAACCTGTTTTTCACATTTTTCATCCGTTCACGCATGTGTGAGCGCGTGATTCCGTGTTTTTGTGTCTGATTATTTTTGTGTGTGGCTCTGTGACACATTTGGTTTGGGCCAGTGGCTGCAGGAGGGTTTGAGTCATCTGGCTGTGTGTGAGAGCGCGTTTATGTGTGCTTACATGCGTGTGCGAAGGCTACGAGCACTTCTGGCAGGTTCACTACCATGAAGCTCCCACAGCGACAAGACTGACCCCACCATTGCCTCCAGCAACACAGGGAGTCATGTCATGCCCCAAATACAAACATTCGCTCTCACGTCACTGCAGATCGGAATGTCCTGAAGTGTGTGTTGCCTTCAGACTGCTGTATGATACTTGAGAACAATGCTGTCTCCTCCAGAACGCCTCCTGAAACCATCTTGCCTTTCCACGATGTGAGATAACCAGTGTCAGCTTCTGAAGACTTCACATGCATGGAGCATGGCATCATCTCTGCTACTGCAGGAGCCACTAGTGAGAGACTTTAGGCCAAGTGACTTCACAATCAACATTCAATTAGGAGGAGACATTCTTCAGTAACATATAGGTAGTAATAGTAATAGGTAGAAAAACATTGATTTAAACAATTTTAAACCATTTTAATCACCTGTTTTGCAGTTCAGTTTAATAATCCTGTGTCCTGTTCCGGAAAATTCTCAATATGATAAAACAGCTTAAATATAATAAATCAAGAAGTGTAATTATGATACATTAATTAGTAAAAATGTTTAAAATGGTTTTAGATATACATCATGTCGCATTGCTGTGACCGCTTGACGTTGACAACCTATATGCAATAATAGCTCAAATTTTGTCTGAAGAATAATTTGATAGTTTACTTAATGATAATTATAGTAATATATTTTTATATAATATTAATAATAATAATCATTGAAATATATTAATAAATAATATATATTCTTTTTAATATAATAAAAATAAGGTTACACTTTTTTTAAGGTGTCCTTGTTACATATGTTAAATGTACTTACTATTATAATAACAATTAATTATGCATAATTACATGCAAGTAACCCTAATCCTTACCCTAACCACAAGTACATGTAGTTAATTAATATTACTCAGAACTGAAATGTATAATTACACTGTAAAGATATAATATACACTGTAATGAAAATATTTTTAAAATAAAAGATACAGTTTGTTATATCTAAAATCATTTTCATAAAACATCACCCACCCCCATTATCATGTTTTCTGGCGTTTTATTTCACTAATTATTCTCGTTTTCATTCAAATAATTTTCATTAATGCAAGAGGGTAATTTATTTTCTAATTTCTTTTTTACAATTACTGTAATGTTGAAAGTACAGTAGCCTACTTTTTTTATATATTTTTTTGTATATAATATTAATAATAATAAAAATAAGGTTACACTTTTTTTAAGGTGTCCTTGTTACATATGTTACATATACTTACTATTATAATAACAATTATGCATAATTACATGCAAGTAACCCTAAACCAAACCCTAACCATAAGTACATGTAGTTAATTAATATTACTCAGAACTTAAATGTATAATTACACTGTCAAGATATAATATACACTGTAATGTAACACTATAATTACACTGTAATGAAAATATTTTTTAAATAAAAATAAAAGATAGTTTGTTATATCTAAAATCATTTTTATAAGACACCACCCACTCCAATTATCTGACGTTTTATTTCACTAATTATTATTATCGTTTTCATTAAAATAATTTTCCTTAATGCAAGAGGGTAATTTATTTTCTAATTTCTTTCTTCCAATTTCTGTAATGTTGAAAGTACAGTAGCCTACACTTTTTCGTAGTAGTTTTTTTTTTTTTAATACAATTGTCCAAATTATAGGGTTTAGGACAAATACTAGTATTTTTTTTTTACTAATACAAATACTTTCTAACATGGCATTATTTTGTTTTTGCGTTATTTACCTAATAAGAATGATATCGTTTGCATTACTGAATAGGGTTTGGGGAATTGTCATACTGTCATAATAGTCATCTTAATAGTCCATTAAAACTCAAAATATTTATATTGTCTTCTTTCTAAAATTAGATTTATACTCAAAACTGACCAGGACATGTTCTTGACAGATTTCTTAAGATTCACTATCAATCCAGATCCGTCAAGGGATGCTGCGGTTACCACAGCAACCATCGGCGCAACACTTTTTATAGCCTATACATTTCTGTCGCGCAAATGGAAGACCTAAACTCTATTAGTTTAACTCATCCTGTTCTTCATTTTTTTAATGCACAAATAAATTCAAATCTAGCCCGCGTTTAGGAGTTCTATGAATTCTCGCGCGCTAGAATATCTGTTGATATTCCCTAAAAACCCAGCTCGCGTAGAAAGACGTTCTCAGCCAATAACGCGTGCCAGCGATTGGCGGATCATTTCCAACATTTAGCAAATGAAACCACGTACAAGCATCTGTTCGCTCCAATCGATTGATGTAAACTGAGCGAAGCGGACCTTTGTGGGAGCAATTGCGTTTCCGTGGCGCGGAGGTAGATCTCTATTAGTGAGTGTGGAGCCCATTGAATTTGTGGTGAAAGCGGAATAATACGGTCATTTAAATAGTAGGGAAACGGAAATTACCGGGCGCGTCTAATGAATCAGCTGTTTTATGCTTATTTGATTAGACTGTGCATAGTCAATAGCGTTTTATATGAAAAAGAACCTATTTTTACCTGGATGCACGGAATATTATGCGTTTCATTTTCTCGTTGGACTGTAAATTACGCATGGTCGATATTTTTTGCTAATATTTGGACGTCCACTTATTCCTTTCGTCTTTTTATGACTTGACTCAATGAAAACTATATTTTGAAACTGGCATTTTTTTGTAGACCATCCAGGATGTATTCGCCTTTAAATGAGATGCTGTCCCATCGCCAATGCCACAAAACTGCGTCTTTTTCTACGAACCAAGAGCTGTAAAGAAACGCAAGACCCCATCTCTGTGAATACTGCGAGTGCTGCATCATCCCATTCAATTTGCTGTCAGACAAGAGAGGGCAACAATCACTTTGAACGGTTATTGTGTCACATTTCCTTCAGTCTCCGCATCATTTCCCACAGATTCGAAGCGGGCAGCTGTTGCAACACACGCAGGTAAGACGTGCCTTCATTTTGTTCCCATCTGATGCTGCTACTGCTGCAACGTGCGCAAGGATCGCATACACATAGGTCGCTCGTTACAGCCCTTGCTTTGCGGTTTTTGCTTATTTTCTGTGTGTACAGACATTTTTATGAGCTAAATAGGGAGTATTCATAATGAACATAATATTTGGGAATGAATACATGTCATGGGGATTGGTGTCGCACAGCGTGTGTCGTCCGCCACTGGAATTTTAATTTCCTCCCTGAGATCTGCCATGATGCTGCTGCTGTGGTGTATAGATTGCTATAGTGTTTGCGTGTGTGTGTGGGTCAGGATTTGTGGACTAAATAATGCTAAACGAAAACTAAAGCTGCAATAAGGTAAGGATAATTTTAGGGGTAAGGGAACGAAAATGTAATTATCTCAGTATAACAACAATAGAAGTCAATGGAAAGTGCTCGCTGTGTGCTAGAAAAACAAGCATGTTTGTTAACAGCTTCTGTCGCTTCTAACTGTGGCGCATTGTGAACACCAGCTTTCAAATGTAGCAAAATGCAATAATTAAACAAATCCTTCACTCATCAGTTGACTATTAGATGTCTTTGTTCGTTTCTTTTGTTCGTGTCCATCTGTAAATAACAGCACACAGCTTTTTTGCACTAGGACTTGTTGCTAACTACCACACTTTTCCTAAATCCTAAGATACTTTAATTTTGTCTCCCAAGGCCTACTGTCCTCTTGCTAACCTTCATCCCTCCATCCCCATTTCAGTGTGTGCTCGCTCAAGTAAAATGGTAATGGGCTGCATATTGGCCTGACATCTGTCATCTGCACCTGTTTGTGGATGGGACAGATGCCTCCCATCCTCCTGAGTCAGAGAAACAGGGTTGATGGTGATGATGAGGAGGATGAAGGGGGTGGGGAATGGAGAGGAAGAGGCGGCTGAGTGGAGATGTGTACTGTGCTCGCTTATAGGAAGAAGCATGTAGGATATTTACCGCAAAGCGAGGATAAAATGAGCGAGCTAAGCGAGGTGATCCATCTGCCCATCTCTATGTCACATCCCTCTCTATCTCACTCACTGCAGCAGAGCTATTCTAAGAGAACACTTTCGACCCACGCTCTGACAAACAGATTGGGAAAAATAAAGAGTGTTTGAGAGAGAAGGAAGGACGAGAGGCGTGTAGTGTGGCACGCTCAGGCCATCTTTGGAGAGTTAGTGTGCATGTGTGTCAGAGGAGTATGTGCAGATGCTGTACAGCACATCTGTGAGGCAGCCCGTGCTTCCAGGACCCTGTCTCTCCGCTTCACATCATTAGCCACACAAGGCATTGCCGATGGCAACTCCGTAAAAGAGGCATCTCGGCGAGCGTAAAGCACGCTGTAAAACGAAAGGGCATAAGATGCACTTGGTTGCTGCATGTGAGGGACCGTTGAAAGGTGCGTAGCCTTGCTCTTTTCCCCTCGTCCCTTCTTCTATAAGGGTCCCAAAGACCCTTCCTCCCCCATCCCTGCATCCTTCCTGTCTTCTCTTCTCCTCTCAATAGGGTCTCTCTCTGCCCTGCCAACCCCCCACTCGGCACACATCTGTGGCTGTGTCACCCCCCGCTTCCTCTCTCCCTTCGTCCAAAGCTGCACCTCTTTGAATGTATTAAGCCTTCAGTATGTTCCCACAAGCCTTTTTAGTGCAGTTTTTACACTGTTTTGTACCAGATTTTGAGCCTGGTGCTGTCATTGAGGGTTTAAGATTCACTGTATTGCATCAGCTATGCTAACATGAGCATGTTATTCACTGCCGTAATGTGTGACTCAGTATGTGAGAAAGCTGAGGTCGCACTACTATATGCAGAAAATATGGTGTGCATATTGCATACGCTTTGCACCTTGTTGATCGTGGAGGATGATGGGATTCACAGCCATATGATTTTGGATGACTTTGGTTTTGTTGAATAGCAACAACATACAAGCGTATTCGAACCTGAATTCACAAATTTGATATTATTGTCACAAATTTGAAATAGTTTCTTGATTGTCATAATTGCATGGATGAATGTGTATATATATATATGTGACCCTGGACCACAAAACCAGTCATAAGGGTCAATTTTTTTAAATTGAGATTTATAATAAATAAAATAGGCTGAATAAATCTGCTTTCCATTGATGTATGGTTTGTTAGGATAGGACAATATTTGGCCGAGATACAACTATTTGAAATCTGGAATCTGAGGGTGCAAAAAAAATCGCCTTTAAAGTTGTCCAAATGAAGTCCTTAGCAATGCATATTACTAATCAAAAATTAAGTTTTGATATATTTATGGTAGGAAATTTACAAAATGTCTTCATGGAACACGAGCTTTACTTAATATCCTAATGATTTTTGGCATAAAAGAAAAATTGGTAATTTTGACCCATACAATGTATTGTTGGCTATTGCTACAAATATACCTGTGCTACTTGTTATGACTGGTTTTATGGTCCAGGGTCACATATGTCAGTGTCAGAATAATAACCAAAATCTTTTATCACAGAGTGAGTAATTTTATATCACTGTTATGGTGTGTATATATAGCTAGTTTATTGTACAAATGATTTTAATGGGAAAATTTAAGAAATATGGCTTATATATTAAATAACTATATGGTAATGTATAATTTGGATAATTCAGTAAATTACATTTAAAAAACACTAATTTGATTTATTTTCACTTTTATTTAAACAAAAAATAGTCTGGCATCAGTACAGCTACTGCTTCACATAATGCAATACTTGAGTTAAAAAAAACAGTGAAACTATTACTTCTGATTTTAAATTTTAAGAGGATAAGTTACGTTTAACGCAACTTACCAATGCATGTTGTGACGTGAATTGGCACTTGTAAACAATGCAATGCTGTGTTGTGCCTAAAGCTCCTTAATATCAATATCTTCTTCCGTTCATCATCCTATTTTGATATTATTCCAAGTTTCATTAACATGAAGCAGTGCTGCCCACTGAAATTATTGCCTAATTATTATAATGTTTGTTGTATTAAGAAACATGTCTACAGCATGTAATATTTTCAAAAATGAATTGGTAGAAGGAATATTAATAAGACGTTGGGGTTGTGAATACATCAAATATTGCAGAAACTAATGCATTAAAATTTGTTTAGATGTTGTAAAAGATGTCAATGTATGCACCTTGATACAGTATGTATTACATCTGTTCATTTCCTGTATGTTCTTGTACTGTGCTGATTGTGATATATCATGTTGGGCATTTTAGCTCATTGCAGATCAGGTATTTGATTCATTCTTAACTTCCTTTTGTCTTTCAGTGAAAATCCAAGATTAGCAAAGGAAAACTGAAGCCAAGACGAAGAGCCATCAGCCTGGATGAAAACGACTGGAGTCCTGGCCAGGAATACAAGTCGTCTTCTTTTCTAAAGCAGATGAACTAGCACTGTCTTTGTGAACCAGGGGCTTTTTGAAAGGATGTTGATTTGCACAGATTGAAGATTTTCTCTTTGACTTTTTGCTACCAAAACCAGTGCCAAACACTAACCGTGCCAACCAGAAGCAAGAAATTATTTCACTAGTATTTTTGCAGTTTTATTTAAGCCATTGAAACTCAATTTCCACTGACATTAGTTCACAGTTTTTACCTTACCTTCACTATTAGTCTTTTTTTACTATAATAGCATGTAATGGTTCCCAAGGTGGAAAGTTTATATGTGCATCACTTGGTTTAAGTCAAAAACAACAAGCAGCTTTCACTCCCCAAAATAGGGAAAACAGTGCATTATTGGTTAAACATGCTTTATGTAAGAGTGGCCGTTATGAATGCATTAGCCTGAGAGAGTTTGGATCCTGATCGATTGATCGATGGATGGACGGGCTTATGGATGGCTGGCACAAGCCTCATTAAACTTTCCAAAGTGAGCTGCTGCTAATTCTGTTGATTAGTCGTCCGTTCCTCTGACTAAGGCCCGTTGAACTCATCCTCTCCATCAGATCTCTTTAGTCATCCATCTCGTTTGCTCCTCCCTCCTCTACAGACTCTGCACATTTAGAGCAGAACACTCAGAAGTCCCTGAAGGGTTTAGATACTGAAGCCATACGTCTCATAGCCATACTAACGTCAAGATCCCTGCCATCACTGCGAGGATTCGGCTTGGTCATTCGGGAAGAGCAGCTGCATGGGTATATTCAGGAATATTTGTGTGCATGTTCAACGGTGGTCCAGGTTTGACGTTCCGTAATCTGCCATATTCACCAGCGAGCCATTGACGCGTTTACTGTGTTGACAGTGGGACGACGTTTGAAGTTGTCCCACTACTTGAAAAGACGCTCTTTAACACTTAGGATAGGTCTTTTGGTGCGTTTGCTTGACGATCTCCACGTGTTCCACATTGACGGATGAATCCTGACTTGTTCATGCCTGTTCAGTGGGCTCAACCATGCTGTCCTGCCAGAACTGGGCCCAAGCCCCCGTTTGTTTTATTCTGTTGGGTTGAGCTAAATCCAGAGCAGAGACACTCACGCAAGAGGGTCCAACACACATAGACCCTCAAACTTTACCTAGACTCAGTCCATCTTTCCATTTCCTCTCTTCCTTTCCTGAACACTTCTTCCTTTCTGGCCTGACTTGTGTCATCAAACCAGGAACTAATATATACCTGCTGCTTGTTACACTTTGTGAGTGCCCTAACCGACCTACACTCTTCCAAAGCCTTCGTAATGAGCCTTTGTCCCGTGGTTCCGCCTTTAGAGAAAAGATCAGCTCTTTTCTGAACTCTTTAAAGTTGCTCGCTCATCGCTTCGTCCTACCTTTATCTCTAGCCTCAATGACTTCCTCCTGAAACTCGAAAAAAGATGAAGTACTTAGTATTTTTCTTGAGAACTGACACTGTTAGCCTGATTATGTGGACTGCACAACAGAACCTCAATGACCTTGAAAGGTATTCTTGTTAGTCTCACAAGACATTCTCATTAACGATTAAAGCCTAAAGCGGCAACCAACTGAGATTTATTTACAAGACGACATCAGTTCTTGGAGCTGACGATGACAATTGTTTACAAGTCACACGGAATAGCTGAGCACTAGTAACTGTTTCTTTCTATACGGTTGTTTAGTGAGTCGACAACTGAAGTGCCAACCAGAATAGAAAACATTTGGTTTACACTCTAACAGAAATGTTTACACGTTGCCCATAAGGTGAACTCAGATTGAGTCTTGAATGAATTGTTAGTGCCATAGATCAGTTCAGTTACACAGACTTAAACAAAACCACCTTTAAGAAGAAGCTGTTCCCATGACTTTGTGACACTTTAAAAGGTTTACATTGGTAAAATATACATTTTGTTTACAGGACTAAATTGCTTGCAACAAAAGAGTCAAATATTTGTTCATTTCATCTCGCATTTGAGTCATTTCCATATTTTTAAAGCTGTTGTTTTATACAATTTGCTAATTGAGAAGATTACAAATATTTAATTTTGTGCCAAATCAAAATTTTCAAACATTCCAGCTCTCACCCATTACGCATAAAACTTGTATATAGATTTACCTCATTCTAGTTAATAATTTCCTCAGAAATATGTTTACACCTTAACTGAGAGTTTCAAGCTTATTTTCTTTAACCCGAACTCCCGCACTTGGATGTGCATTTTGCATATGAAATAATTTGCATACTAGTGTATGCACATGTGAAAGAGAGATTAACTTGTCTACATGTCTTATATATTGCCACTCTGACTTGCAACTTTTGACAGCTTTTTGTAGTCCTCGGAAGTCTTTTGTACGAAGGCTTCACATTTTTTTCATCTTTGATAAAATAAACGCCCATTTTATCAAGATGCCACCCGCTGCCATCTTGCTTTTCTTCCTGTTTGGCCCTGTGGTCTCCACAGTGACTATTACCTCAGAACGCTCCTCCATGAACGGGGGTCCGGTGCTGCTTCTGTTGCGAGGACGCGGCCGCAAGTTCCCTCAGCCCGATGTGAGGGGCAAGGAGGCAGCAGCCATGGCGGCAGAGCCAGAGGCAGCCGAGGTCCCTCCGAGACCCCTGCCGCAGATTATGCTACCCCGCAATGTGACGGCCGATGCCCTGAAGCCCCCGCTGGGCGCCGCGCAGGTGGCCCCTCCTCCTCGGCGCCTGGTGGATGTGGACGTGTGTCAGGGCTACTACGATGTGATGGGACAGTTCGACAACACTTTCAACTGCACCAAGGGCACCTACATCTACTGCTGCGGCACCTGTCATTATCGCTTCTGCTGCGAGCACCAGCGCAACCGTCTAGACCAAGACTCCTGCACTAATTACCGCTCACCTGACTGGGCCGTCACGGCGGGACCCATCACCCAGCCCCCGGTCCGACACGACCCAGATTTCGACCCACTGCAGCAACAGAACAACAACACGGCTTATGTCATCGGGGGAGTCATCTCGTTTACCATGGCCATGGCCATTGGGGTTAAAGTGGCCTTCCATAAACTGTCTCGACGACCGAGGAACAGAGACATCAACATGCCTAGGTGAGTGAAAGGCCCATTATGACCAGGCTCACGAATGTGGAAGGAGACAATGCTGTACACATCTGAGTCTGCATCAGTGACTGCAATCTGAAGAGATCTGTAGTGATTTTGATGTCAGGTTCTTTCAGCTTTTGCCTTTTGATTTTTACTGTTTATCTCTCTCTCTTCAGAGCGCTGGTGGACATTCTGCGTCACCAGTCCAGCCCGGTCCAGCAAGGAGAGAGGAACAACAGCACAGTCCTCACAACCGCCACCTCCAGTGAGGGCACGCAGGGGCGGACTTCAAAAAACTTCTACACTCCCGTCCTCCAGAGCAAAGACAACCGGAGTGAGTCTATCTCGCCCACTCGTGAGAGTTACAGAACGAATGAAAAGCTAAAAGGGCATAATGGATGTAGTCACAACTTATATACATTTGCAGGGGAATGAATAAGCAGATATTGAGAAAGAGGGGTTTGAATTGTAGAATCAACTGGGCAGAAATGAAATCTGAAGGCATGATTTAGTCGACAGATCGACAAGCATGAGAGTATGAGGTAATGTAGAACAGAGGATGTGTCAGAAATGAGTCAGATGAATTCTGCTTCAGATGCTATGTAACCACATGAAACTAGAGCAGCAAGTAAAGGAGGAGGTGTTTTCCACCTTTAAAGATAAAGCATTCTCGACTAACATCCAAAATAGGAATGCTTAACATATGCAGCTCGGGGGATGCGTTTAGGAAGTAATCAGTGGCCAGTGAATAAAATACAAATCTTGTCATAATGTTAGTTGTTTATCAGCTGGTTTTGAGGAGTGCAGTAAGCAACAATTAGACCTATGTCTTAAACCTATTAAGTAATTAACAGATGCTTTTCATATTTCAGGACAGAGTCGTTAGTGAATTTAAATTGAAATGTTTACATTTCAAAACACGTTCACACTATACGTTCAAAAGTTTGGGGTCTGTAAAAGATTTGTTTTAATGTTTTGGTAAGAAGTCTCTGTTTCTCAACAAGGCTGCATTTATTTGAAAAATAAAGTTAAAACAATAATTTTGTGAAATATTAAAACATAAAATAATCTAGTGATGGCAACTCCAGGTTTTAGTGATCCTTCAGACTTATCATCAATGTTGAAAACAGTTGTGCTGCTTAATATTTTTGTAGAAACCATAATACAATGTTTCAGGATTCCTTGATCAATAGAAAGTTTAAACGAACATCATTTATTTGAAATAGAAATCTTTTGTAGCAACATTATAAATTAATTTACTATCACTTTTGAATAATTTACTCCATCCTTGCTTAATAAAACATTTTGAACATATATGCGTATATATACAGTATCTCACAGAAGTGAGTACACCCCTCACATTTTTGTAAATATTTTATTATATCTTTTCATGTGACAACACTGAAGAAATTACACTTTACTACAATGTAAAGTAGTGAGTGTACAGCTTGTATAACAGTGTAAATTTGCTGTTGCCTCAAAATTTCTTCAGTGTTGTCACATGAAAAGATATAATAAAATATTTACAAAAATATGAGGGGTGTACTCACTTCTGTGAGATACTATATATATATATATATATATATATATATATATATTCATAAAATTCATTAATACTTTCCAAATGTTTTGTTTAATAATTCATATGCAAGAAAAAATCACTTTAATTAATCTTAAGGATGTAACCAAATATTTAAAACTGTGGAGACCAAAGGTAAAAAATTGACTAAATATATAAAATTAATAATATTATGGGGATGCACCCCTCATTGTTTGTGCTATTTATCCCTGATTTCACAGTTGATGTTCTTTTTAGGGTTGAGTCCATTTTGTCATGATTTGTCTGTTTTCACTCTCAAGTTTTCAATGTTTGCCTGCAGTTGCTAAGAGAACACATGCTTTTTAAATGTGCTGCAGGAGGTCTGTCCAATCAGTGATGAGAGTTTTTTAGTCTTTTCAATCAGTTGTAAGAATATTTTCTATTTTTTATATCACCATTATTGAAATTGAAATATGACTGCAGTGCTAGCAAGCACAGTGGTAAAAGCAAGAAAACTGCATCACTGACATAAGTGCTTGCAGTCTAGACTGTTTCATTCGTTATAACTGGAACGTTATTTTTGCGTTGTGTTTTTCACTTGCAGTACTGATAGATATTTCGTGAAAAAAATGGTGTGCAGGCCACTGAAAACCATTTTTAAGTGGCGATATTAAACATGCTAAGAGGCCTCGCATTTTCTGACCTGGGAGTGGATCAGTGTTCACTCTGCTCTCTTACAGCTGGGAAACACAGTTTTGGCCAGACTGGGTCCAGTCCTAAACACACAGCTACTATCGGTAAGCCAAGGAGCTTAGGCAGAGTGTGCAAATGTGTCACTTGTGTGAGAGCACCAGTAAGAAAGCTTCAGATTTGTCTGTGTGTATTTGTCACTGCCTATGCTTTGGCTTGGTCTCGTTGGTTCGAGTATGTTTGCTCATGCCCTCCCACTCTGTTGCCACCCTGAGCTATTTTCTTGCTGTTTGTCCTGCACCCAGCGCTGTTTGCACCATTCAAAGCTTCAGTAAATGTGCTGGCATGCCTAGTAGCAGAATGCCAAAATGTGGTGTCTTTTCTTCATGTTTATGTATGTTATTCATTTATATTTATCTTTAATATCATGAATATTATATTTAACCAATAGATTGGGAGAAAAACATCTTGATGTTCTGGATTCCACCTTCTGTTTTCACTTTGGCAAACATTCGTTATAACTGGAACGTTATTTTTGCGTTGTGTTTTTCACTTGCAGTACTGATAGATATTTCGTGAAAAAAATGGTGTGCAGGCCACTGAAAACCATTTTTAAGTGGCGATATTAAACATGCTAAGAGGCCTCGCATTTTCTGACCTGGGAGTGGATCAGTGTTCACTCTGCTCTCTTACAGCTGGGAAACACAGTTTTGGCCAGACTGGGTCCAGTCCTAAACACACAGCTACTATCGGTAAGCCAAGGAGCTTAGGCAGAGTGTGCAAATGTGTCACTTGTGTGAGAGCACCAGTAAGAAAGCTTCAGATTTGTCTGTGTGTATTTGTCACTGCCTATGCTTTGGCTTGGTCTCGTTGGTTCGAGTATGTTTGCTCATGCCCTCCCACTCTGTTGCCACCCTGAGCTATTTTCTTGCTGTTTGTCCTGCACCCAGCGCTGTTTGCACCATTCAAAGCTTCAGTAAATGTGCTGGCATGCCTAGTAGCAGAATGCCAAAATGTGGTGTCTTTTCTTCATGTTTATGTATGTTATTCATTTATATTTATCTTTAATATCATGAATATTATATTTAACCAATAGATTGGGAGAAAAACATCTTGATGTTCTGGATTCCACCTTCTGTTTTCACTTTGGCAAAATCTCTATCTATCTATCTATCTATCTATCTATCTATCTATCTCGCAAGATGGCGGCACACACTGTTGCAGCGGACCAGTGCTTCTCTAGTCTGTGCTTTGTTTGGCGATTTATGTACATGTGGTTTCTCGTCCTATGGTCATTCTGTCGGGCGAATAACACCTACAGCCGACACGATCTCCTTAGGATAGGAGTTTGTTATGAGCAGAGTGTTACAGCCGAGTTTCTCCGTTCACATAAGATCCCGGTGGATATAGTGAGGAGCCCCGGCTCTCCATGGATTACCATCCCCGCGGTCAGGCGGCAAAGGGAGAGGAAGCAGAAGCGAGGCTGTAGGGCCGGCGCGTTAGCTAGGCTACAGAGGCAGCCACACAGACCACCTCTTCCCAGCCTTTTTCTGACGAACACCAGATCACTCGCCAACAAGATGGATGAACTGAGGCTACAGGTTGCGACTAACAACATCATGAAGGACAGCTGCATTCTGTTGATCACAGAGACCTGGCTTCATTCATTCATCCCGGACTCTGCTATTGAGCTAGTAGGCTACACAGCACAGCGTCATGACAGGACAAGGGACTCCGGTAAGAGCAGGGGAGGGGGGCTATGTGTTTATGTCAATAACAACTGTAGACAGTCACTGCTCCCCAGATCTGGAGTATGTGACTGTTAAATGCAGGCCCATTTACCTCCTGAGAGAGTTCACTGTGGTCATGATAACTGCTGTTTACATCCCACCGGATGCTAATGCTAACTTGGCTATCGGACTCTTACATGGCAGTATAAGCAGTCAGCAGAGCAGGTATCCTGATGCTGTGCATATCCTAGCAGGGGACTTTAATCATGCAGATCTTAGGTCAGTGCTTCCTAGATTTCATCAGCATGTAAAGTGTGCTACTAGAGGAGCTAACATACTGGACAAGGTCTACTCGAACATCAAGCTAGGCTAAAGGGCTTGACCATTGCCACACCTGGGCCAGTCGGACCACATGTCTCTGCTTTTAATCCCTGCATATGCCCCCCTCAGGAAAACGTCTCTTACCATCACAAAGACTGTAAAAACTTGGCCTGAGGGTGCCTCTCGGCAGCTACAGGACTGCTTTGACAGGACTAACTGGGATGTCTTTGAACATCCAGACCTGGAGGTGTTCACGGACAGTGTTCTGTGTTACATTAAGAACTGCATAGACATCGTCACTGTGGACAAATGCATCCAGGTCTATCCCAACCAGAATCCCTGGATGAACGGTGATGTTCGGCGGCTACTGAAGGAAAGGAACTTTGCTTCCATAAACCCGAGAAAGGCTGCTGGACCTGACGGTAACTCTGGACGCGTGCTAAAGGACTGTGTGGACCAGCTGGCTGGAGCCTCCACCAGGATTTTCAACCAGTCCCTTTCCCAGTTCACGGTACCACCCTGCCTGAAGTCCTCCATCATAGTTCCCCTGCCTAAGAAACCCCACATTAATAGTTTCAATGACTACCGGCCAGTTGCAGATGAAGTGCTTTGAAAAACTGGTACGGAGTCACATCACTTCATTCTTTCCACCGACCTTTGATCCATACCAGTTTGCATACAGGACGAACAGACCCATGGAGGACGCCATAGCTACAGCCCTCCAGACTGCGCTGTCCCACTTGGAGCAGGAGGGGAGATACGTGCGGCTGCTCTTTGTGGATTACAGCTCTGCGTTTAATACCATCCTCCCTCACAAACCGGTGGACAAACTGGTAGACCTGGGACTTCCATACTCCACCTGTACATGGATTAAGAGCTTCCTGTCTGGTCGCAGCCAGAGGGTGAGAGTGGGCTCACATACATCTATGGCCCTTAAGGTCTCTGCACACTGAGTCCGAAATTTTCGTATGCGTTTTTTCGTATTCGAAATCCTAAAAATTTGTCACGCACAGAAACCTTGCACACTGAGTCCGATGCGTATTAATTCATCCGTTGCGAAAAAAGTCGCAAAACAGCACTAAATGGAGACTTCAAGCAGTGAGGATGATTTTGTTGTCCTTTCGTATTTTAAATCCTAAAAATTCGTCACGCACAGAAACCTTGCACACTGAGTCCGATGCGTATTAATTAATCCGTTGTGAAACAATGCGCAAAACAGCACTAAATGGAGTCTTCAAGCAGTGAGGATGATTTTGTTGTCCTCTCGCTTCTTAAAAAAAGAAAAAGAAAGGAAATATTGGGTCCATCCAATCCCGAGATATAGAGAGAATGGAGAGTTCCCCCTCAGGAGCAGCGGGATTATCCTGGGCGATTCAAAGTTTACTTCAGGATGTCAGTGTCTCAGTTTGATGCTTTTGCTAGCGATACTAGAGCCACATATTAAAAAGAAGACTCCAATTTCCAAAGTTCCAATTTCTGTGAACTCCGTGTGCAAGGATCTATATACAGTGCTTTGTGCTGCAAGACGAAGTGGATGAACTTGACAATCGCCATTCTGGATTTTGGCGTTCGCTTGTACGGTGGCTCTGAACTGTCAAAACACCTCTCAAAATGCTTGCTACGGATGCGAAAAAGTGCTTTGTGCTGCGGGATGAAGTGGATGAACTTGACAATCGCCATTCTGGATTTTGGCGTTCGCTTGTACGGTGGCTCTGAACTGTCAAAACACCTCTCAAAATGCTTGCTACGGATGCGAAAAACGGAAAAAATCAAACCCGATCTGAATTTTTTTATAACGGACGAATATTTCAGAGGCAGTGTGTAAACGTGATTGACATAACGTGAGGTTGTATTTATTTTTTAACGTGCCAAAATTTCGAACTAAATTTTCAGACTCCGTGTGCAATGACCTTTAGTCTCAGCACTGGCTCCCCACAGGGCTGTGTGCTGAGCCCCCTGCTCTACACCCTGTATACCTATGATTGTACCCCTACCCACCACAGTAATACCATCATCAAATTTGCCGACGACACCACAGTGGTGGGGCTCATCTCCGGGGGGGATGATACTGCTTATCGGGACGAGGTGGAGCAGATGACCGTATGGTGTGGAGAGAACAATCTGCTACTCAACACCTCAAAGACCAAGGAAGTCATTATTGACTTCAGGAGGAAGAAAACGGACATCTCGCAACTGTACATCAGCGGGGACTGTGTGGACAGGGTGTCGGACTTCCGCTTTCTGGGAGTCCACATTGAGGAGGATCTCAACTGGGGAGAGTGAATACCTCTGAGCTGCTGAAAAAGGCTCAGCAGAGACGGCACTTCCTGAGGGTGCTCAGGAAGAACAACATCACCCAGAGACTGCTGGTTTCCTTTTATCGGAGCTCCATTGAAAGCATCCTCACGTACTGTATATGTGTATGGTACAGTAGCTTCACAGTAGCACAGAAGAAAACACTTCAGAGGGTTATTAAAACACTCTGGAAGAATTACACAGTTCCCGCTGCCTTAAAAAAGCCCAGAACATTATAAAGGACACTTCACACCCTGGACATTCATTCTTTGAATTGCTGCCGTCAGGTAGATGGTACAGAGTAATTAAAACAAGGACTAATAGATTTAAGAACAGTTTTTATCCTACAGCAGTTACCACACTCAATGCTGCTAAAACATAATTTGATGTGCAATAAGAGATCGGGGCAATAATGACAGAATGTATGCTGTGTGTGTGTGTGTTTTATTATATTATTTTTAATATTTTAGCTGTTTTTATATGTTTTGTTAATCATGAGTGATGCACTGATTGGATGGCACTTTAATTTCGTTGTACGTTACAATGACAATAAAGATTTGAACTTGAACTGTCTATCATTCTATCGTTCTATCTATCTATGATCTGTCAGTCTTCAAGACCCTTTACTTTTTTCAAGTTGAAATATTTAATTTCTTGAAATGCTACCTCAATACAAATTCATACTAAGAAACTGAATTTGAACTTAAAATGCATTCTCATTTCAGTTTCTAAATGGCTCACATCCCAGATAAAATTTTATCTTTAGTTGTTTATTTCTTTTCTTTTTTTATTGTTTTGTTTCTGGGAGTGTGGGTGGTGGAAAGGAAATTGTAAAACCGAAAGAGGAATTTTGTTTATTAACACGTCATTTATAATGTACTTTTTTGGGGGTTCTTCCTGGTTTTTTTTGTACATTTATTTATTTTCATTTATTTATATACATATCATTAAATATAGCATATAATATTATATACTATATGATATTTGTGACCCTGTACCACAAAACCAGTCATAAGTCGCATGGGTATATTGTAGCAATAGCCAACAATACATTGTATGGATCAAAAAATATATATATTTTTTTTTGCCAAAAATCATTAGGATATTAAGTAAAAATCATGTTCCATTAAGATATTTTGTAAATTTCCTACCGTAAATATATCAAAACTTAATTTTTGATTAGTAAT
>NW_015542410.1:2018602-2029878 GCF_001515605.1 Sinocyclocheilus anshuiensis | reverse complement strand
GTCACGCACAGAAACCTTGCACACTGAGTCCGATGCGTATTAATTCATCCGTTGCGAAAAAAGTCGCAAAACAGCACTAAATGGAGACTTCAAGCAGTGAGGATGATTTTGTTGTCCTTTCGTATTTTAAATCCTAAAAATTCGTCACGCACAGAAACCTTGCACACTGAGTCCGATGCGTATTAATTAATCCGTTGTGAAACAATGCGCAAAACAGCACTAAATGGAGTCTTCAAGCAGTGAGGATGATTTTGTTGTCCTCTCGCTTCTTAAAAAAAGAAAAAGAAAGGAAATATTGGGTCCATCCAATCCCGAGATATAGAGAGAATGGAGAGTTCCCCCTCAGGAGCAGCGGGATTATCCTGGGCGATTCAAAGTTTACTTCAGGATGTCAGTGTCTCAGTTTGATGCTTTTGCTAGCGATACTAGAGCCACATATTAAAAAGAAGACTCCAATTTCCAAAGTTCCAATTTCTGTGAACTCCGTGTGCAAGGATCTATATACAGTGCTTTGTGCTGCAAGACGAAGTGGATGAACTTGACAATCGCCATTCTGGATTTTGGCGTTCGCTTGTACGGTGGCTCTGAACTGTCAAAACACCTCTCAAAATGCTTGCTACGGATGCGAAAAACGGAAAAAATCAAACCCGATCTGAATTTTTTTATAACGGACGAATATTTCAGAGGCAGTGTGTAAACGTGATTGACATAACGTGAGGTTGTATTTATTTTTTAACGTGCCAAAATTTCGAACTAAATTTTCAGACTCCGTGTGCAATGACCTTTAGTCTCAGCACTGGCTCCCCACAGGGCTGTGTGCTGAGCCCCCTGCTCTACACCCTGTATACCTATGATTGTACCCCTGCCCACCACAGTAATACCATCATCAAATTTGCCGACGACACCACAGTGGTGGGGCTCATCTCCGGGGGGGATGATACTGCTTATCGGGACGAGGTGGAGCAGATGACCGTATGGTGTGGAGAGAACAATCTGCTACTCAACACCTCAAAGACCAAGGAAGTCATTATTGACTTCAGGAGGAAGAAAACGGACATCTCGCAACTGTACATCAGCGGGGACTGTGTGGACAGGGTGTCGGACTTCCGCTTTCTGGGAGTCCACATTGAGGAGGATCTCAACTGGGGAGAGTGAATACCTCTGAGCTGCTGAAAAAGGCTCAGCAGAGACGGCACTTCCTGAGGGTGCTCAGGAAGAACAACATCACCCAGAGACTGCTGGTTTCCTTTTATCGGAGCTCCATTGAAAGCATCCTCACGTACTGTATATGTGTATGGTACAGTAGCTTCACAGTAGCACAGAAGAAAACACTTCAGAGGGTTATTAAAACACTCTGGAAGAATTACACAGTTCCCGCTGCCTTAAAAAAGCCCAGAACATTATAAAGGACACTTCACACCCTGGACATTCATTCTTTGAATTGCTGCCGTCAGGTAGACGGTACAGAGTAATTAAAACAAGGACTAATAGATTTAAGAACAGTTTTTATCCTACAGCAGTTACCACACTCAATGCTGCTAAAACATAATTTGATGTGCAATAAGAGATCGGGGCAATAATGACAGAATGTATGCTGTGTGTGTGTGTGTTTTATTATATTATTTTTAATATTTTAGCTGTTTTTATATGTTTTGTTGATCATGAGTGATGCACTGATTGGATGGCACTTTAATTTCGTTGTACGTTACAATGACAATAAAGATTTGAACTTGAACTGTCTATCATTCTATCGTTCTATCTATCTATGATCTGTCAGTCTTCAAGACCCTTTACTTTTTTCAAGTTGAAATATTTAATTTCTTGAAATGCTACCTCAATACAAATTCATACTAAGAAACTGAATTTGAACTTAAAATGCATTCTCATTTCAGTTTCTAAATGGCTCACATCCCAGATAAAATTTTATCTTTAGTTGTTTATTTCTTTTCTTTTTTTATTGTTTTGTTTCTGGGAGTGTGGGTGGTGGAAAGGAAATTGTAAAACCGAAAGAGGAATTTTGTTTATTAACACGTCATTTATAATGTACTTTTTTGGGGGTTCTTCCTGGTTTTTTTTGTACATTTATTTATTTTCATTTATTTATATACATATCATTAAATATAGCATATAATATTATATACTATATGATATTTGTGACCCTGTACCACAAAACCAGTCATAAGTCGCATGGGTATATTGTAGCAATAGCCAACAATACATTGTATGGATCAAAAAATATATATATTTTTTTTTGCCAAAAATCATTAGGATATTAAGTAAAAATCATGTTCCATTAAGATATTTTGTAAATTTCCTACCGTAAATATATCAAAACTTCATTTTTGATTAGTAATGTATTGCTAAGGACTTAATTTGGACAACTTTTCCCAATATTTTGATTTTTTTTTGCCCCCTTTAAATTCCAGATTTTCAAATAGTTGTATCTCAGCCAAATATTGTCATATCCTAAAAAACCATACCTCAATAGGAAGCTTATTTATTCAGCTTTCGGATGATATAAATCTTCAAATTTCAATTTCAAACATTGACCCTTATGACTGGTTTTGTGGTCCAGGGTCACATTTATATACTATATTTTTTAACATATATGTGAGAATCATAACAGTTTTATTCTAAAGTCAAATTAAAAGCCTTTGACTTCACGAGTCAAAATAGCAAATGTTGCATGCCATGGTGAATTGGGGCTGGTGGACTGAACTGGACTGCTAACTCCAAGGTACTTCAGTTCAAATATCAGCAAGGATGATCTATGAACTGGAGAGTTGCTGAGTTCCCCTGTGACCACTGTGCCCTTGACTACATTTAATCTGAAGTGCTTAACCCAAGGTAGCTCCGGGGGGACTCTCTCTGTACGTGCACTGCAAATTACTTATAAAAGTGTCTGTGGAACAAATTACTACATAAGGATATTATCATTATATAAGGATATATTAAATTTAAGGGAACAACGAATAAGACAATATTCTAGTCACACATCTCTACACAAACGTTCCAGTTCCATTGTATTCTAAGTGATTCTGCCGTTGTCATTTAGAGACTCGGGATGCTCTTTTGTTCTCCTCTCCTAGAGCGAGTTCCACGCATGAACAACACCCAGCTGGCCTCAACAGGAACACTGCTGTCCAGCAAGCACAATAATTCTGGCTATCACCCCTCCTTCTCTCACTCCTTCCACAACCTTGCCCAGCTACCTCCATCATACGAGATCGTCATGAAACCAGAGCTCAACCGCTACAGCTCCCTCAAGAGACTAGGTGAGTGTGCGTCTGAAAAAGAGAGTGTGTAATTTCAGAACTGCTACTACTCAGAGGGTCTCTGTGAGGGAGTGTAGCATGGGGTCAGCCGCTACTGTTTTAGGAAGGATGCTCTGTGGCATTAAAAAGTTTTTGCATGTTTAATTTTATCAGCATGTCTGGGGAAGAAATATATTTGGGTTTTGGAAAGGCGCTATATAAATACAAATTATTATTATTATTATTTTAGTTGATCATATTCATATTCAATCAACGTTCGAAAACTGTAATTGAAAAAAATGGCCTAAAATGGCTTTTTAAAAAGGGTTGAGATTAACCTCTATTTATACCTAGCATAACCATACATTTCATATCTGGATACTATCTGTATATTTTAGCCAGATTACATTTTACACATTCAACTTGAGTGTGATTGGATGGTGTGATCTCACTTTACCAGACAAAATGTAAATCTCCACATACATAATACAAAAGAGGTTACTAAACTGAAATTATGTCAGTTAAATATGAATTTAAATTAATTTTATAAACTGTGATGGATTATTCAGAATTTTTTCCATCATGTCATGCTGTTCCTTTCTTTATTAACCCTGTAGTTTGTTTAAATAATTAAATATGTATTTAGATATTGACTAAAGATAACGCATTGAGTGTCATGAATTAAAAATTAACCATTTTTACAGCATCTAGTTTAAAATAATTCATAAATATATACTTGTTCTTTGTTATTAAAATATTAAGATATTATATTAATATATACTTTGTTAATATTAAACTATATGCTTTATTAATATTAAATAGATAGAAATATAAAAATTAGCATTAACCACCATTAATAAATGCTGTAAAAGTATTGTTCATTGTTAGTTCATAAGGCCTAATGCATGATCTGTTAACGAACTGAGCCTAATTGTGAGGTGTTACCAAAAAATCTGCAACCCAGCGTTTTTAGCGATTATTTTTAGCATTATAAAATTACTTGCATAGCTGAATGTGGAAAACACATTTGCATGTTACACCTTCATTAAATGTGATTAACATCCATGCCAGACAACTTCCAAATGTGTATTCAGAAATTCAATCACATTGCATCATTTTAATGCGGTCTGATCACCAAAACGCATGTTAATGACCGGAGTAATGGGTCAAATTTATGAAAGATACTAATTTTCATATTTCCTTACTACAGAGAAAAACTTGGATGAATATTCTGGATATTACACCTCCAAGCGAAGGCCAGATAATGCTCCTCCCAGCTTTCACTCCTCCCAGCACCACCTTCCCTGGGGTGGTGACTTCACACTGGGTGCCCGGGGTACCCTCCCACTAAACACGTCCCGCACTCGCATCCACGTGCCCACTTCCACTCCCAACCCCTACCCTCTACCCCAGACTCCGTACAACCCCACGTTCGACACGTTGAGTAAACCACCTCGCCGGGTGATGTCCCAAGACCAGCTTCTGGCGCTGGGGGAGGGGAACACTCTCTCACGCCTCTCCAAGAACCAGCAGCATCAGTACTACAAACCCATGACCACCAGCAAGAGCTCCAACACCCAGACTTTACGCAAGTCTCATGAACGCCTCCTGGTCTCTCCAGACCGCCTGGAGGAGCGAATGATGGGTGATTACGGCGGGATGGGGCCCACCATGTCTCGTCTCACGCACCACCAGAAAGCGCAATCCCAGCAGAACGTGTGCGTGACGCCCTCGCTCGACCGCCATCACATGATCAAAATGAATTCGCACCCTACCTCTGGCTGCGAGCAAGACCACACGGTCGCCACCATGTCCTCCGGCCATGGGGCCGGGACTTTTGGATGGGGGGAAGTCCACGGCTCTGGAGGAGGACCCAGAGCGATGGCGCACAGTGCTCGCCGGATGGCCTTCGCCACGAAACGCCAGAACACCATCGAACAGCTGCATTTCCTTCCTGGAGGAGGTGCAGGGGGTGGAGGTCAGGCGCTGAGGACGGGGAGCAAGAACGAAGTAACCGTGTGAGCACAAAAAGAAAGATGGTAAGGAGACGATGGATAGATGAGGTGTGATTGCGCAAGCCGAAGGGAGGGAAGACGGTGGAGTGTAAAGAAGGCTGAAGAACAGAAAGGAGGAAGGAAATAAGAAAGGGGTCAGAAATCAGGCCCAAATGAATGGGATACACCGTGTATTGCTATTGAGAGAGAGGGATGTAAAAACCATAGTATAAGTGATTCTGTTGATCCCTAAATTGCCAAATTCTCCATAAATAGAAATGTGAAGAAGGAAGGGCCCAGGTCTCCTCTGACCTGGGAGTAGCATATAGTGTCTCGATGGCACTATTTAGACATGATCTGAGGAGATGCAAAAAGGAAAAGTTTCATTACTAGAATAGGCCAAGTTTTCTCTATTTAGTACATTCGAGCTGATGTAAAAGCCAATTGGTTTAGGGGTTAATGTATTTTTCCTGAATCCAATGATACAGTTGACCTTGCTTCCAAATGTTTGGTTTCATTCAATGCAAAGTGTTATTCTCAAAGAGGTGTGTCACAATCATCAATAAAATAAGCAAACAATGAGATAAACTGGATGAAACTGACAAGTGTCCAATAGTACACTGAATTACCTCACGGAAACTATGATTTGACCTGTCTCAAATCAGATCTGCCTTGACTTGGGAATGGATTATTGTGCACGTTAAGCAGTTTGCCATCAAGTGAAGAAAACACTGGTAATTCGTCAGAGAGAAGAACTTGAGGACTTCAAAAATGTCACTCGTTTTGTGACCTGACTCTTTAGTCTGCACTGTTAATATTAGTCCAAATGCCATCAGCCATATTAGAGCTTATTCAAATGGAGTATAATGGAGGAAAACATTGGGAGACGGGTGTTATACTGATGATCAGAGATTTTTAGCCACTTATACGGAGACTGTGAATCAAAACTGACATGAATACTTGTCAGTTTGATTTTTTTGCATTGTGTATACAATTTTGGCTGTTTTATAATATGATCAAAAGGCTGTCAGATTCATTGATGGGGAAATCAAGTCTGAACTAAAAATGCTTGAGCAGACAGACATTTGGAAACTGAATTCAGCCATTGAAATGTTATAGAAGTCATGCCGCCTTCTTGCATGTTTGACCAATCAGAGAACAGCTTCGTATGACGTCCTGGAGTCATTACGGTTGTTCTGTTATTTATAAGCATTAAGAGCTGAGATTTAATCATGGGCATGCAGTAATGTCAAATAAGACAGCATACTCTTCACACTTAATTTGTTACTCAAGCTGTTGTATTGGGGGGGAAAGGGGAAAGGGTTGGTTATACAATGGACAATTTAATCCAAGGGCTATTCTGAAACTTCTTCATTTGTGTCTGTGCTTCCGTGTTCTGACGGCTTTTTATCTTTTCCCGTGACACGGCTGTGCGGAACATAGAGGCTACGTGCCAATGAGTGTACAAAACAGAAAAATAGAACAAAATCTGCAAAGCTACTTCAAACACTCTGTGTCACTCTAGGATGCATTATTATCTAACCGATGAGTTAGGATTTAGGATTAAAAAGTGTCTTGTTTATCTATACTATATTCAAGAAAAATGTCTTTTTTGTTAGCAATTTCTGTGTTTTTCAACTGTCTCCACATCAAATGGACACTGTTGTGGTGGAATGTCTGAGAACGACCTGGCTGAGCAAGATTATTAGGCCATAATATAGTATTTTAGATCACTCTGCAATGTTTAAGCTTTTATTAACTTTAACTCAGTTTAAAGGCGTTGAAAAAAAGGTAAAAAAAATTTGAATTAAATCCAGAATGTTCACATATGTACACATGCCAATTTATGTGCATATATATATATATATATACATAAATATATAGTCATCAATATTATTCATATTCTTGATTATAAACATTGTTTTTGTTTTTTTTCCTCTGTGACTTTAGAAAGTTTTTAATTCCTGTTTTCTTTTTATATTTGAGTTTCTAGTGGATTCTAACCTTTGTAACTCGACAAAAAAGCAGATGCAATCATAGTGAAAAGACAAAACGCATGAAGATGTCAAAGCCAGTGTTGATGATGTCATATTGCTGACTTCTGATGTCAAGGTGTGTATGTGTCCAAGTTTGTGTGTCTGTATTTGTGTGCTTGTGTGTATTTCAATGTCTATTTTGGAATGCTTTATCTCGCATTTTATCTGACTTTTGCTTTGTGTGAAGTCAGAGAATGTGCATTTCAGAAAACCCAAAATATTATTTTATTTTTAAGTGTCTCTTTGAATGCAAAAAATACAAAAATTAACAAAAAAAAAATCATTTTCCATTGCTGCATTCACCAAAGTTATGGAAAACAAAATAACCACAAGAGTATTTAGTGTCTTTTTTTTTTCTTTTTTTTTTATATATATATATATATATAGAGAGAGAATTTTTTTGTTTGTTTGTTTTTCCCATGAGATACATAAACCTTGTTGTAAATTTTCTGGGGGAAAATGCCAAAATGCCATGCATAAAATATTTACAGCCAAAACTTTAATTATTATTATTTTTAAATAAAATCCTCATCGTTAAGAAAGATTGGTGTGTACTTGTGTACTTTTTCTCATGAATTATTAAATATGTTGGTTGGTTTTACATGTTTAGGGGAGAGTGGAGACGGTTGCAACACTTTTTGCATTTGCTTTAGTTTCTCAGAGACTTTGCATTACAAAGCCAGAATTTTAATACAATAAAGCCACATCAGTCAGCTACTCACCCACATTGCTGTAACACGTGTGCATATGATTATATACTACAATTTACACTTGAATAGACAAAGTCAAGTGTTGCAACTGACCCCACAACCGGGGACAGTTGCAACATTCATTTAAATGTAATTAAAACCATATATATATATATAAAAGACAAAATATTAGCTTGACACTATTGCCTTGTCCGAATACACACACTTGTGGTCTTTGCACTTGACCACTTGACTACTTATATGACGTATTTCCTGTATTTGGCCCAAGTGTTCAAGTGAGGATGAAGACCGCATTTGCTTTAGTTTCTCAGAGACTGTTTGCATTAGAAAGCCAGAATTTTAATACAATAAAGCCACATCAGTCAGCTACTCACCCACATTGCTGTAACACGTGTGCATATGATTATATACTACAATTTACACTTGAATAGACAAAGTCAAGTGTTGCAACTGACCCCACAACCGGGGACAGTTGCAACATTCATTTAAATGTAATTAAAACCATATATATATATATAAAAGACAAAATATTAGCTTGACACTATTGCCTTGTCCGGTCGCGCGCACGCGCTCTCAAGTGGCCAAGACCGCAAGTGTGGGGATTTGGACAAGGGGAATATCTTTGACACGTGCTAGCTATGCCTATTAGAAGCTAAGAAAACATATTAAATCATATGCTTTTACAATGCTTCACGCAAACAACTTAAGACAGTATGACAACAAATCTGATGATTAAAGCTTGCTTTTTAGCATGAAAATTATTATTTGTAGAAGGAATGGTCACGTGCCTGATTTCATCCAGGAAGGATGAGGGGCTGATTGAACATGTGCAGTATGAATATCATCATTGTAGCTCATTCCTGATTGAAGAAATAAGCCATGTTGCAACCGTCCCCACTCTCCCCTATATGTTTTTGGGATGCTTAGCCTACATCCCAATTATGTGCTGAGTATTTTGATCTTCGGATTAATTTGTTTACATTGGGTAAAACAGCCAATGGTCTGTTAAACAGATGCAACTCATTTAGCAACTTTTGACAGCTATATGATTTAGGATCAATTTGGATTAGAATGTGTGGATGGTTTATGTTAACAATGAAAGAGAGAGAGAATAATGTAGTGGCTGATGTATTGTCTAAAGGTTCAAAGTGGGTTCCGCACATTTACATAGGCCTACCATAAATCTCAGCTTTTCATTCACTTGCACTCATTCATCTTTTTAATTTTCTTTATATTTAGTGGTCTAAAATATTGTTTAAACCTAGCTTTTTTTAAATTTAGTTTCTATTGCTATGGTGTAGGCTACATTATATTTCTATTTGACATCAAATCCTTTTGTCTGCAGTATAATGTTCTGTTTTGTATTTATTGATCTAAAACGGGCCGTTTCAGGTTCTTAAATGGTTCCTGAGGGAGATGGACGATGCATCACCGGCGTTCGCCATTTTGAGGGGCAGGGTGGGCGAGGACCTTATGTTCGAACAGGGTGGGGGGAGAGACGGCGGCATGTTGGTAAAATGGCTTCAGAGAGGTAGATTCGGGTAAGGGGGGGGGGGGGGAGACGGCGGCATGTTGGTAAAATGGCTTCAGAGAGGTGCTGTGCCTTGCATCCTTTCCAAAATATATGTGCGGTCTAAAAATGCTGCGCGCGTTCTCTCTCTCTCTGTCGTTCTCTCGCAACATGAAATAACTGTTCTAATTCATTTGGCTCGCATATGCGCGGAACAGCTGTTCCGACTGGCTATTTTGTATCAGTCAACGCGCAGCGCAAGAGAGATGAAATGTGATGTTTTTGAGTCTCGCGCGCGAAACTCGTGAAACGTGCATTTTGAGAATGTGTTTCTACGTCACACAGCAGAGGAATAGTTAGAACGTGCCGGGCGCCATTTTTTTTGTTTTTGTCGCTTTTAGACACTGGTTTACTAACCCCGTAACTTTACGACGAATACCGTCAAATACAAGGCTCGGGGTGTTTTATTGAAAGTTACGCACCATGTCCCTGTCATCCTACCTCAATAAACTAAAATACATTATAGAATGAAAAAGCCTTTCTTTGACCCCACTTCATCACATACTGGTTTCAGTACGCTAAGCAGGACAATGTCGGACGTTTTAACATGTAACACCACCCGGAACTTGTATCACTGCCCGGAAAAGACCACTGTGAGGCGAACAGAAGTACCCAAAGGAAGACGGGGGCACTAAAAATTGACACGGGGCGGAAAATATTTGGCCGACCGTAATCCGCAAAAAATTCAGCGGAAAACGGACTGGAAGGGCAGTTTCGGTCGGAATCTTAGGATGAGAACGATCTCGCGCGAGGTTGAGCGTTAGCGAGCGCAGCCAGCGGAAACGGGTTTGTTTAACGGATCGAAAGCGATGGAGAGGCCTGCGAGAGTGTTTTTCCACGGGATGAGGAAAAATGACCTGCTAACCTGAAATCGGAAACCGCCTTTGTGCACATCTACGCTTTCGGCGCCCTTTTTAGCTTTATTATTTTCACGCATTGCTCTTCGAGAGGACTTTCTCCGTTCACGAGCAGGTGGGATACTAAAGCTTTTGAATGCATTCTGTTGCAGTGTAAAAGGGTACGACGTCTTTATTTAGCTAGCTAAGAGGCTAGCAGAGTGAAGTGGGCTTATAGGCTGAATTCATCTGACGGGCTGTCTGCACTCACAGTCACTTTCTTGTTTATGTTTCTGTTTTTCTGTCATGTTGTTAGCCTCTACGCAATGAGTAGCATACGCACATTTAAGTTAAATTAGTGCATGATAACGCCAAGTTGTTTGTACATTTAACAGCTCTGGTTTTGCTGTAATGTTTTATTTTGAAACTTTTTGCTGTGCCATAGAGGGATGTGATTGAAAAAGGGAATTCGGCTTTCCCCCTCTCCCTCATCCCCCTTCACAGTCCACACAACCATCCCGGAGAACAATCGGCGCGTTTCTTTCAACCTGCAAAGGCTTTGGTACGTTTTCAGTTATACAATGGAATTTAATTGTAGTTGCGTGGAGATTTTGTCCTTTGTCTTTTATGTTGACATTGTGCCATCATTTGATTTTCTTTGCTGAGCTCTTGATTTTCATGTTTTTTTTTTCCCTCAGTGAATTGCTGATTATTGATTACTTTTCCATGCATGTTCACTTATTGGAGTTATCAGAATCATCTGTGTTTTAAGTTGCATTTCAGTTACATTTGGCAAGTATAAAGACTTAATTTTTTGACAAATATAAGGATTTGATTTGGTCATATTTTAGGACTTACACACACACACACACACAC
>NW_015542410.1:2001855-2018416 GCF_001515605.1 Sinocyclocheilus anshuiensis | reverse complement strand
AATAAAAAAATATATATATATATATATATATATATTTATTCAAGGTGAATTCATGTAAATGGCAGCCATTTGTTTGTTTGCTTCATACATAAATTGCTGTATTGCAAAGTGTGAATTTGGTCACTTTTGTTTACGTTGAGTAAAACAACCATTGGTATTTTTAAGTAGTTTCAGCTCAGTTACTTTTGACTATTATAAGGATTTGATTTGTGCAGATATAAGCATTTGATATTGACAGGTTTAAGGACTTGTAATGACCAGTTTGTATTGGAATGTGTGGATGAATGTTTCAACTGTTTTGGCTGGTGTGGTTTTACCTCAGTATTTATTTATTTACCGGTCTTTAGAAATCAATTCAAGGTAAATTCAGGTAAATTGGGTCACTTTTGACAGTCATTTATTTGTTTATTAAATAAATAACTTGCTGTGCAGGTTTGGGTGCTTTTGTACAAACAACCAGTGGTCATTTAAATAGTTTCAGATGAGTTACTTTTGACAAATATAATATCTATCAAAATCAAGTCCTTATTAGAATTTCGAAGGATCACTTTGTTTTGGAATGTATGAATGTGGACAGTTTATTTATTAATTTATTATGATTCTTATTTGCTTATTTCTTATGTATATTATGAAAAACACTTACTACGTAGTTGCTTAGAATAAATTTTGCTTGTGTCATAGCAAAGCTTGCATATCTGACAATGGGATGTACAGTTCATCTCAGACCTAGATGCACCTGATAACCATACTGATTTTAACCTGGTAACATGCTATTTGGCTTAGCCCTCAGACGTCAGGCATTATGGTTTGGGTAATCTGTCAGTATTACTATACTGTAGTGTTAATGTAATACTATGTTTTTAGTAGTTGTTACCAGTGAAATTTCATGTTATTTAATACCAATTTGGATACCACAGCAAAAAAAAGAATATACTATTGTTACATTGCATGTTATATGCTAACATTCCTTTATTTAACTAACTTTATTGAGCTTGTGACTAATTTGGTGATGTTTGTTTACACTGAGTAAAACAACTAGTGGTCTTTTAAATTTCCTTTTGAAAGGTATAAGGACTTCTAAGGACTAATTTAGATTTTTTCAGGATTCCTTGAATGGAAAGTTCAAAAGAATGTAATAACTTACAGAAGTGTAAAATGTATGCTTTCTGTTTACACTGAGTAAAAAGAACTAGTGGTCTTTTACCCAGTTGTAGCTCAGTTACCTTACATTCCTTACAGGAATGTGTAAATGAATGTGAACCATTTATATTAACGAAGGTGCTTTTTACTTGCTTGTTTCTTCAGTTACAGTGTGCATGTTATCCATGAATAACGTTTGCATGTCATAGCAGTGCTATTTGGCAACACAGATGGAGTTATTAGCCTCATACTAATTTTTAAAGGGTTAGTTCACCCAAAAATGAAAATTCTGACATTAATTACTCACCCTCATGTCGTTTCAACTTTATTCAACAATTAGTCTCCTCCGCATCACCCTGGTGCCATTTTGGAGAATATTCGCTGGACGTAAACAACTTATGCTGTTCTGTGTCAGCTGCGTCACGCCGAATCTTTTCCTACGTTGTTGTGATTTGATCTGAACGGAAACAGCGCATCTGTGTGACGCAGGGTGATGCGGAGGAGACAAATTGTTGAATAAAGTCGTTTTTTTTTTTCTTTTGCGCACAAAAAGTATTCTTGTAGCTTCGTATAATTGCGGATGAACCACTGATGTCACATGGATTATTTTACCGATCTCCTTGCTACGTTTCTGGACTTGGGAACATTTCAGTTGCGTTGCTGTCTATGCAGGGTCAGAGAGCTGTCAGATTCCATCAAAAATATCTTAATTTGTGTTCCGAAGATGAACGAAGGTCTTACGGGTTTGAAACGACATGAGGGTGAGTAATTAATGACAAAATTTTCATTTTTGGGTGAACTAACCCTTTAAAATTGTGAAAAAAAAATGGGCTCTTAGATGTCAGCTGTTTATGGTTTGTTTTCTGTCAATTTTATTTTAAGGTAATTAAAATGCAGAAGTTGATACCATTGCCAGTGAAATTCTATGTTATTCCATACCTTTACATACATTTCAACACCACAGGAAAATAATATTGAACTACTGAAAAATTACATTGAACATGCTCCTGTATGTGAGTAGTTAAATATTAATGTGTATATTTAAACATTTAATTGAAACAGTGGTTACGCAGTGTCATGCATTTCTCTACTAAGTAAACGCTGCTGTAGAGGTTCTTTCTTTTTTTTTTAGTAAGCTAATTATTTTTGGTATTGTTGTACAAAAGTAACAGTACTTCTGACATCCCTGTTTTAAGGTATTTAGATGTTTTTTTTACATTATTTACCATTAGAGTTCTAAAATTCTTTCTAATATGATTTATGTCTGTTATCTTTTTTATGTTTTATGTCTTTTATCTTTGTGTCTTTAGGATTTTTTGTGGTAGAAAGTGATGTTTTGCATTTGCTTTGTGAGTCATTGCTTCTCATGTCTTGTTTGTACCAATCTCTTGATATTCTTTTGAAATATTTGTCTTTTGATTAAAAATCTTCTTACTATTTTTGATCTCTCTTTTCTTTAAATCAGGACTGACAGGGTGCCCACGGCAGAGAGGAGGAAGAACTTGGTCATACCACTGTGCTGTGTTTGTGGTCTTCCAGCTGAGGTGTTCTAGACAGAGGTTGGATACACCCTGTGGACTATCTGACCTTTCACCTTTTCACTCCAACTTGGAACAATTTAAAAAAAAAAGTTGCTCACCAGAATTTTCTCGTTAAATGAAGACATTACTGAGGAAATCAAAAAGTGGGACCATAATATTCAGAAGTTGTCAAAGGAATACACCAATATCAAGAAAGAAAGACATTCCCTCGTTGCTTCAGTTTTAAGTGGCTTTCAACACTAAATGGTTTGCTTTTTAGTGAAACACATTTTGTGAAGCAAATTTTCATATGATATTAGTAGACATGTTTTTACTGTTTTAACTGTAGATACAGTAATTTTGAAAGACTAATACAGACCTGTGTTTATTGCATGATATTGTAAACAACGTTTACCCTTTTTTTATATTTATAGATAATTATTTAATCCAAGACTTCCAGAGTTTTATCACATGTAGTGGCCCACTACTATAGCCAAAACTCTGTTTGTTTGGGATGGACAGTCATAACATCAGACAAATTACTCCCACACAGGCATTTCTTTGTAAAAACTGGAGCTGCTAGCAGATTACTTTAAAGCTTTATATTGATTATTAGTGGCCCTAGTGGCAGATTTTTTTTTCTGCACATCCTTTAGGTTAGTTTACATTGTCCACTTTACTGCAACAGAGACAAGTGAACCTTTACAAGTGAACAGGGACAAAAAATCCTAGAAACACCCCTCAACAGTGAGAGGGAGATGTTCCAGTTTGGAAAGTACCCTATGGACATTTTAGAAATGCTCAGTGGACACCAGGCTCACCAGTTCAAAGGACTGGGGCTGGAAAGACAACTGCAGCACCAACAACAGGTCCAACTTCAGCACCAGCAGCAGCTTCAACAGCAGCAGCAACAACAGAGTGAGGCATCTGGTGGCCTCCTGTCTGGGCTTGGCCTCGGTTCCCTTCAAGGATCTAGAAGTAATGCATTTGCGGATTCTTCATCCTTATTTGCCAAAATGAGTGCACCCCCTCCACCTCTTCCACAACAAACTCAATCCTCATCTTCACAAAGCACACGTAAATCAAGCAAGATGAGCAGCGGGAGTGGCAGTTCTGCCCCTGGCTATCCACAGTTCCTACGCACATTTCACCCTGCTGAGGCTGCGCTAGCGCAGGAGCAGCTTCACTCAGGAATGGGTCGTTTCGATTTTGCAGGAGGAAGTACTGGAGGAGGCTCTGGGGTAATTGGAGGAGTTGTAACATCAGCACCACCGCCACCACCCTTGCACCCTGGCCTCTCTGTTCCTCAGCCATCTCCTGGAGGGTCCCCATAATCATCTCGGCCTTGCGGATTCAAATACAGGTCTTGCTCCTCCTCCAGCCCTCCATCCTTCTCACACCCATGGCCATCCAACTCCCCAGCCCCAGCAACAGCAGCAGCAGCTGCCACCTCATGCGTTGTCCCACCCTCACAGCCATGCGCATCCACACCACCCTCTACACCCTGCCCCCCAACCTTCACCTCTTGGTGGTTTTGATTTCCAAGGTATTCCTGTTCTGTCATCTAATCAGCTGGCTTCTCTAATGCAACAAGAAGCAGGCCTGCCTTTGCCACTCCCACTACATCTCTCCATACCAAAAGATGATGGGAAAGGAGATAGTGGATCTGGGGCTGGAGGAAGTGGAGGTAGTGGCAGCAGGAGAAAGAAAGCCATGGCTGGCTACCTGCCCCAGAGGAAGTCAGATAATAACAGTAGCAGCAGTACAAGCAGTGCTAACTGCCATGCCAGCTCTGGGGCACATGGTCATGATGGGTCCTCTGGTCTTGTGGGAGGAGGTGGAGGGGTTGGTATGAGGGGTCTTGGTGGTGACCCCTCCTCCATCCTCTCCTCATCAACACCGTCCTCCTCTTCTTCAACTGTCTCCTCCTCTTCTTCCTCTGCCCCATCTTCAAATTCTGCTTCTGTGCTGGTATCAAACATCTCTCAAAACCCCAAGCCCGAAAATCAGCAATCAATGACTCCCAATATCACACAGCCAGAGCAAGAGCCTCACTTTCATTGTGGAGAGTGTGGCAAGTCTTTTACCCACCTCCAAAGCCTTCGCCGACCCTCCTCTTCTTCCTCTGCCCCAGCTTCAAATTCTGCTTCTGTGCTGGTATCAAATATCTCTCAAAACCCCAAGCCCGAAAATCAGCAATCAATGACTCCCAATATCACACAGCCTGAGCAAGAACCTCTCTTTCATTGTGGAGAGTGTGGCAAGACTTTTACCCACCTCCCAAGCCTTCGCCGACACATACTCTGCCATGAAGAAGATGGTGGTGGTCCCAACAGCAGCACAAACACAAACCCAAGTCATCAACATCAGTCAGATCTCCCCCACTCAACACAAGATGGAATTTCGCAAAATGCTCACCATCAGCATGAGAATACAGACCCCATGTCTTCCGCTTGCTCAAGTCCAGATAAGTCATACTGTTGCAATGAATGTGGAAAGGGGTTCAAGAAGAGAGGGCACCTCCTTCAGCATGGCATTATCCACTCAGGAGCTCGTCCATATGCCTGCTCCATTTGTGAGCGTTCATTCAACCGCAGAGAATCTCTCACTCGGCATGAGAAAATTCACGAAGATAAGCCCTACCGCTGCCCTGCTTGTGGCCGCTGCTTTAGAGAAAGCACTTCTTTGCTTAACCATGCTGCATCAGGTAACTGTGGCAAGCCAGGGAGGCGATCTAGAAGCAGCGATGGTAGCTCAATAAGTTCAGTAGAGGGCAAGGTTGAAAGTGACTTTCCAGGTGGACAAATGGATGACACAAAAGAATTGGTATTTTGCAAAAATGAGGATAGCACAGCAGCGATGTCTTGTGACAGTCTGTATTCACAGGGAAGAAGTGTTAATCAAAACCCTGTGGGCAAAACTGAAGAGAAGTATAATCCTGAGTATTCAAGAGATCCTTATCAAACTTCCTACAGAGTCGATGACTATCGTCGTCAACAGGCCAACCCATCATCCTACTCTGGAGACTCCTGTAGCAACAGCATGTCGAGTCCGGCCCTCAGAAAAGCTCCTTTAGCCCCCACACTTCATCCACACCCTCAAAATCAGCAGCACCATCACCAACCGCAGTCTCATCTGCCGCTCTCCTCTCTTTTGGATGACTCTGAGGATGAAGTCACCAGTAGTGCCATGTCTGCCATTGCTGCAGCTGCTGCCGCCTCTGTCTTGCCTGCTGAGATGAACAATACTGGGGGACGAGAGGAACGGAGAGACATTATCGGAGGTCTGCTAGGAGGGCTTGGCTTCGGGTCTATGGGTGCCTCTTCATCTACATCTGCAGGAAATGGTGGGAATGAAGAATGCCTGAGTGGTTCAATGATACCTTTATCTCACCCCACCCAACAGCAGCAGCCTAACTCACAGAATGCCAACAATCCTAATGCCAAACCCAAGCGGCCACGGAAGCCCAGACAGAAAAGAGAGCCGAGACCTGGTGGGGCTCCAGGAGAAGGAGTGAAACGTCGGAGAAGCAATGGTGCTGCTGGAGATGGTTCTGAAAAACCTTATTTATGCACTGTTTGTGGGCGGGGCTTTAGCAGACGTGAGACTTTACGTCGACACGAACGTGTGCATACAGGGGAAAAGCCATTTCATTGTGACATCTGTGGTAAAGACTTCCGGGAGCCGTTTCACCTTACCAAACATCAGACTGTTCACTCGGGGGAGAAGAACTACAAATGCACCCTTTGTGGAAAAGATTTTGGATATGCACAGAGTCTGAAAAGGCATGAAAAGTTGCATCTACGGGGAGATTTCAAGCCGAGGCGGAGTAAAACCAAATCTGCCTCAAATCAAGGGGCACCCACTAATCAAGACCAACCCGATCAAACCAATCAGACCAACCCTGGCGCTTATTACTCCTATTCTCAGGATAAAGTTCAAGGATCTAACGCTAGCACAAGCAACCAACCCCCTCCTAAGCTATATACATGTGAGATTTGCTGGAAATCTTTCCGCCATCACTTCCACCTGACTGCCCATCACCAAGCCATTCACGAACACGGAGGGGAGAAACTGTTTTCGTGTGAAGTGTGCGGGAAGGCATTTTCCTACTCCAACAGCCTGACCAGACATAGATTATCTCAACACGGTTTGACTCGTACTGGGCCAACAACACAACCAACAGGTAGTGAATCTATTGGAACTGCCCCATCTGTCTCTGAGAGTGAGGCTGCAACCAATGCACTCCTTCATATAACACCCGAAAGTGGAAGTCATGGAGTACAACAGCCCCATTCAACCATTGCTCTCACGCAGCATCCTCAGCCTGCTGGCTATTCTCCGCTCTTCTACACTCCAGAATCAGGACATCACAGTTCAAATGTGACTTCACACCCCCAACATCTGCACTACTCAAACCCCACTATGGGTCCCCTCCAGCTTCAACAACCAATCAGCGGGAAGCAGCTAATTTATTCAGGGGTTCCAAGTAACACTGTTCATTCCACTCCACCTCATATCCACATTTCACCACCCCAGCACTCTCAACACCACCAGCAACAGCACCCCTTTTCGATGCCGTCTCAACATCTACAGCAAAGCCCTCAGACCCAGGGAGATGGCACCCAGAGGAAGAAAAAAAAAAAAAAGAAAAAATATAAACTGGCTAGTAGCATGCAGTTGATGGCTGGATTCAGTGCTTACGAAATTGCCAGGAGGCATATGGATTTAAAACGAAAGAAGTGCAGGCTTCAGCAGCAGCTAAAGAGGAAGAAGTGGATAGCTCAGCTGAAATGGGCCAAGTTTACTGGAGGAGGGCTTGGTTTAAATGTAGGTGGAGGCACATGGCGTGTGGGGCGGTTAAGGTTTAGAGGCCTGCGGTCTCTCATCGTTCCCTTAAAGTCATACTCTTGCCCTGTCTGTCCCTTTACCACTTTTTCAAGCCGCATAACTCTTTCAGTGCACCGTGTGACCAGGCATCCGCCAAAAAAACATGGCCGTCAGACTCGCCTGCGCTGCATAGTCTGTGGAAAACATTCTCGAAGGCTACTGACAGCTCTCTGTCATCGGGCCCACCACCTGTCTCAAGGGGCGTTCTCTTGCTCTCTATGTCCCTCTCGATTCTGGAACAGCACTCTCCTGCAGCGCCACAAATTTGCTTGTCGGCGTGTCAGTAGAGGAATCAAAATGTCAATAAAGGGGACTAATGTTCAGAAGGCAGAGGACCAGACTGAAAGATCAACAGTTGTGACAGGTTACAGGCACTAAGTAAATTGACATCTAAAAAAGTAGAAGGCCTTAAAAACCGATGTTTTCGAGGCAAGGATCACGTGGAAGTAGGCATAGACGACTTTGGTGTTAATCGCCACACATTCAACTCCTTAACCGTGATCAGACTATAACCAAGGGAGTGCCTCTTAAAAATAAAAGACTCGGTTGACGTGAAAACAAGCCTGTACCTAAAGAACCATCCATTATCGACATGGATCTCTAACGGTTTCTCCAAAGGGGAAGAATATTCTAGATTATGGAACTGTTTTTTGGTAGCACCTTTGTTGTTATGGTAGCATCTCTATCCTCTAAAAATGCATTCATTATGTATTTTCGTAACTTTATTTGTGCTGCAATGATGGATGCATACCAGTGAAAGTGAACTAATTTGAACAGTAACAATCTATTCTCTAAACTAGTTTCCCCCCAGTACTCAGAGTTTAACGGTATAGCCTTTGTTTACTCTCAATTATACATAGCTTTTTTGTTTATTGAGGTGTTGTTTTGTTTCCCCCCCTTTTGCTGTCTTCATGTTAAAATTAGGGCTGCACGATTAATCGCATGCGATATTTAACGCGCATCTTATCAGTAAAGCCGGTCTGTAATCAGCGGTAAATCTCCATCACCTGCGTGCTTTCACATTGAGCAGCATTAACTACACAGAGCCGTTGTTCACTGATGAGCAGCGCAAAAAATCGCGCGAATATGAACGTGGTTTAGCGCAGCTCGTCAGTGAACAACGGCTCTGTGTAGTTAATGCTGCTCAATGTGAAAGCACGCAGGTGATGGAGATTTACCGCTTGATTACAGACCGGCTTTACTGATAAGATGCGCGTTAAATATCGCATGCGATTAATCGTGCAGCCCTAGTTAAAATGCAAAGGTTTGACCTGGAACTGAAAGTTACTGGTTTTGGGAAGAGAATCAAGTACATAGTGTGTGTATTCCCTATGAACAACCTCAGTTATGACACTCCATTGTTGAATTGAACAGTGTCTCAAAGAGGACTCGCTGCAGTGAAACTGTCAAAACGTGCAAAATATTCTGCAGAGCTGATGCGGAGGGGACAGAATGGTGTTGCTAATGCCATGTTCCTGTGTTTAATGTCATCTGTTTATTAAGAAATATGTAAAGAAACCTTTGCAGGTGTTTCTATGGCAAGTGTTAATGTCTTTGGTTGTGAGATTGGCTAGCGGGAGCGAGGAATAGCCAGTCTGTACTGTACAATGCGTATTATATTTTATTATGTAACAGTTGTGTTCTTTCTTTTTTTATTATTCAAAGTATACGTTTTTTTTAATTTTTTTTTTTTTACTATTTTAGGGGTGGGTGGGTTATTGTGGCAGGGTCTGTCATTGTAAGATGTGGGAAATATATGTATCGGTGTGATTTTTGTTCGCTGCCCCTTTGATCTGTTTAACCCAAACCACAGTTTAGCCCAGCTTTCCCAACACTATTGTATTCATTCTCAATAATTTACTTAGCTCTACTGTCCCAATGTTTTCTTCTCAGTAAACTAAAATACAAAATATAAATACTAAACAACTGCTTTCTTTTTCTGAGTCAACAGAAATGTTGAGTTTCTCAGAAAGCAAATAAAAAGATAGAAAATGTACAGTCTTTGTTCTGAGTGTTTCTTCTGAATGTTTATGAGAAGCAGAGCTTTGTCTCTTCGTGACGGTAAGCAGATTGGGTTAATTGGTTATTTATGGCATGAAAGTTAAATGATTTATAAACATCAAATGAGAGGATACGACCAGGTGTTACGCACCTGGTGCCATGGTGCCTAGTTCTGCTGGATGGGGCTGTTTACAGCTCACATGTGTTGGCACATGCCCTATGCAGTGCCATACACTATTAGTGGTGGAGGGAAGAATGCCCTTAAGGGTACTTTAGTTTGGTGTGTCAGAGGAACACAACCGTCTGTTCACTTAGTTTCTCTCTCGAGTGTCTCCAAGCAAAAGTTTAATGAGTTCAATACAGGACATCATCTCACATGACCTTAATTGAAATTAACATGAAACTGCAAGTTGCAAACAATGTCCACTAGGTGGCAGTAATGTTCTCTGTGTGGCCTAAGAGGCCTCGGAAATCAAATCAACTCGATTTGCTTTGCAAGGCTTGTGCAGTGCAGGATGCTGAACAGAATCATACCAACAATTCTGTTTTTTCCCCTCCAGGGTCACATATATTAAGTTAATTTGTTTCCAAATCTGTTACGTTGTACTAATATTTTCTGAACACAAGTATAAGGAATTTTCAGATTTAAAGTTACTGTAACAGTCTATGTATTCTCATGTTTTGTTTTAGAACTGTTCTCCTTTACATAATACATAAACAGTTTTCCTAGTAAAATAAAACCTGGATTTATCTGAAATTTCAGGTGAAGTTTTGATATATTTGCCTGAAAAGGTTATAGGCTAGAAATTTACATAGCGAGTGTACATTTTTCTAGTTTTGCTGTTCATTATTTCACCATCTGTGTATTGGTTGTTCTGAGTGCTTTTACAACATGCTTGCTTGTAAGTCAGCATGAAACATAAGTCTATCTTTTGAGGTTCTTAACTGAGCACGTAGTAGGCTATATTTTAAATTAATACAAAAGACTGGTGCCTGCCTTATAAATAGAAATACACCCGTCTTTATAAATAAATTAGTGCTGTCAAACGATTAATCGCGATTAATCGCATCCAAAATAAATATTTTTGTTTACATAATATATGAGTGTGTACTGTGTTTATTTATTATGTATATATAAACACACACATTCAGTATATATATTTAAAATATTTACATGTATATACATTTATATATTTATATTATTATATTTTATATTATATATAAATATATTGAATATATAAACAACATATTTTTCTTAAATATATACATGCATGTGTTTGTATTTATATGTACATAATAAATATACACAGTACACACTCATATATCATGTTAACAAAAACTTGTATTTTGGATGCAATTAATCGTTTGACAGCACTAAAATAAAATTAATTTAATAAAAAAAATTTAATAATCCTTAACTGCATTTCACACATCTTTTTACCAATAATTTTCATAACATTTTCAGTTGTTTATTACTGGTTAAACGCCTTTCAAAACCCACTTATGAAGAACAATTTCTAGCCAATGAAATATTGAGATGAGCATAACTAGAAAAAGCTATAGAAATGTCCATGCCTTTGAAACCTTTAAAAAATGATTCTACGAGGCCTAAAAAAATCAGTTTCAAAATTCTCTTATCTAATATTTCTAGGTTCTCCGTGGCTCTGCAAACGCTGAATCATTAAGGAATGAAAGCCATGGAAATTCACTTGTCAAATGTTATGCGTGTATATAAGTTACTATCTTGTTTACTATGCAGTTGTAAATCAGATCCAGAAAAATTATTTACATCTTGCCCTTTCGTGCATACAACTTAATAAGGATCAGATGTTTTAATATTATTTCAAAGGGATATTATCATAATTTTACACACTTTAATTTGTGCATAGTTAACCTATCAGCTGTGTGGTCAAAAACGGCAGTCTGTGCAAAAGAATCCCTGTGGATGGAACATTCTTCGTATTTGTTTTCATTTTTAAACACGCAAAGGCTGATTCCATTTGATCTCTGCATCTGACAAGAGTTGCCGGCACTAATCCACAAAGATCTCACCAAGCCGCCTTTGCATGTTGTTTTACTCCCATCTCACGCGGCACTAGCATGGGGAGAACTCTGGGAGGAGCGACTGACCTAGTTTTGTCCAATCGGATCTGGCGAAGGGCAGATACTGACCTACTTTAGACCAATCGCGTGAAGGAGAGGCCGCCGGTAGGTAGCGATCGCGCGTGCCTGAGCCATGTGCTTGCTACGAGGTCTAGTGCTGGCCTTAAAGTACTGTGGAAATACGTTTGTGTCGGCCAAACCGACATGCTCACGTTTTTTGACTTATTCTAGCCAATGACAGCTAGCAACAAATTAGAGAATGAATGAATATGATGATGGTTAGAAAAAACAGTCGCAGTTTGAACGTGGACGGACCAGACGAATGTTATTGCAATTCCGATAACAGTCTTTTGCATCTATCGATTTTGGTCATATGTGTTTACACATATTCGCAGGCACGTTCTCATAGACAAAGTTGCCACTGTATACGCATCACTGCAGCCCTGCAGACCTTGCAAGGCAACTTCTTTAGCGTAGCCTATATAAAGATTAATGACATGACGCTGTGTCAAAGTTACAAATATGATTCTTACATACACATTTATTATGAATAGTGTCAATTCAAAGTACGAATTCAAAGTAATTTTGACATTTTAGTGGGTCTATAAAAACTCATTCGTATGATTAAGATTGTTCAAGGAAAAAGGAAGCGAAGTAATGAGTAAATAAAGCATTTCTAGTCACGAAACCAAGATTTTTTGTTGAGAATGCTGCAAACATTTTTCAAAAAAGCCAACATAAAAAACAAAGAATACATTTATAAGAACCAGGCACTTTTTAAAATTCCTTTTTGTCATTGACACGCACATGTATTATATCGAGCTCTGTCCTTTGTCCTGTTGTTTGGATGCATGCAGCCTCCCGTTCAAATTAGTTCGATCTATGAATATGTAACGGCACAGAAGAGGTTAGTGAAAAACAGGGGTGGTCTGACATTAACATGTAAACAGGGACACTTTCTATTGGCCAGAGCGGCTCGTTTATCATATTGTGGGCGTTGATCGAGGAGGTGTGTATAATGAATAATGAATAGCCCCGCCCTTCAGTGCCGTTCCCCCGTGAGAGGTGATGTCACGAGCGCTGCCCGTGTACGTTCCAGCTGACTCTTGCTACGATACCGGGCGCTCGCTTTACCGAGTGCCTGAAGAAAGAAAGAAAGAAAGAAAGAGGTTGCGGAGGTTAGCTACAAAAATAACGAGAGAGAGAGCAACAAAGAGGGCAGAGGAATAATAAAAGCCATCAGTCTTGACCGTCACCGCTCACGTTTAATTGTTTATTATATTCTGAAGAGGGGAACCATCTTTTTATTTGCACACGGAGTTTTTTCCAGCTCTCTCTTGATTCGATTCAGTCTGACATTATAGCTTACTCGCAGTTTCCTGCCGACTGTGTGGGACTCAATCGTATCTCTGCCTCCATGGACGCCCGTCTAATCCAACTCATTCGTTTTTTCGGGGAATATTTCTGTCCTGGCCGCGAGGAGCACCAGTTAAATGCGATGACACACGTCAAGAAATGAGCGGCGATCCCACGAAAGGTTTACTGAACGCCAAACAATCGGCAGAATATTCTTTAAAGGGAGCCAGTGCGTTTGAAGAGGATGAAGTACGACTCCGGCATCTTTCTCACTTGATCATCTTTCTCACTTTCTCACCATACAGAACGTCAGTTCACTTCAGATTCCTAATGGGAACGCATTAGGACTTTGAATTCGAATTTAAATGCTCATGAACTTCCATACACACACCCCGGTTCCAAGGTCCAACTGCCAAACTCTGTGTTTTTGTACATTTCTACTTTTGATTGGAACGCCGACTGTGTGGGACTCAATCGTATCTCTGCCTCCATGGACGCCCGTCTAATCCAACTCATTCGTTTTTTCGGGGAATATTTCTGTCCTGGCCGCGAGGAGCACCAGTTAAATGCGATGACACACGTCAAGAAATGAGCGGCGATCCCACGAAAGGTTTACTGAACGCCAAACAATCGGCAGAATATTCTTTAAAGGGAGCCAGTGCGTTTGAAGAGGATGAAGTACGACTCCGGCATCTTTCTCACTTGATCATCTTTCTCACTTTCTCACCATACAGAACGTCAGTTCACTTCAGATTCCTAATGGGAACGCATTAGGACTTTGAATTCGAATTTAAATGCTCATGAACTTCCATACACACACCCCGGTCCAAGGTTCGTTCAACTGCCAAACTCTGTGTTTTTGTACATTTCTACTTTTGATTGGAACTCTTGATTCAGTCAGCCAGCTCAACTGTCCAGTGATCTGAAAAGGTATTAACTGGTTAAACCTGGACTAGGTGTTAAACCGAGGAATGTCCAGGCCAATTTCTCAGCTATTGCCACCTGACCTTCCAGCAGGGACCAGTCCACAGCTCGGTCCTGCTAACCCTACAGGTACCACCACCAATGGCCACCTGAATAATTCCATGGCCAGTCTGAAATCCCTTCTTCAACTGCCTATTAAAGGGGACCAGAGAGGGAAAGACTGCTGTGCTGAGATGAAAGGTGACTCTCTCTCTCTATCCCATCCACTAATCCACTCTTACAGTCTCTTAAATAGTGTGTCTTTTAAGATAATCTGTTATCCACAATATAATTTTTGCTTATAGTGTAGTTAAATCATCAATAGAGAGCAGCAGTATAACTTTTGGTGCCTCGCAAGCTCTAGGCTGATCTACCTCAGTTCTGTGCAACCAGGAACCATCTTGTATTCTTCACTCAGTCAGGCTGTTTCCTCGACTCAATGGCTAAATCGTTTACAAATTATGTGAATTGACGGGTTCACTATAAATTAAAAGAAATGAAGGGCCTCTCCCCTCTCTTAAAGGGATTTCTGAAGCACCCATGGCTGCCATTAAAGGGATGCCATCCTAAAATGCATTGAGGTGTTGTCTTAATACGGATGTACACATTACTATTTGCTCAGTTGCGCACTCTTGTGGATAATACAGGTCACTTCAGGTTTAGAAAGGTTTAAAGTAATCAGGAAGAGGAGGATGAATACTGTGACAGCACTTTTAGTAAAAGCCCAGTGTTGTATTATCAAAATGTATTTCTTCATTCTTTAAATAAATTTGTTATTGGTAAATTTTCCAGTGTAATGACATCTTCGCTGCTGTGCTTTGTTGAAAACTCCCACTCTCCATCCATATCTTCTTTCTCTTTCCATTTGTTACCATTGTTTCCCTCTTCCAGTTTATTGGTTGCAACCTCTTGAACATTCCTCCACTTCCAATTTGTCAGGATACTGTTGTTGTAGAGTAAAACACAGCTTTTTCTCAGTTATCACTATGCAGCACATATTCCCCAGCTCCGTCTTCAAAAGCCCCTGTGCTGGAGATGACAGCTCAGCTCCCCGCTTCCCTCAGAAGCACTCATGCAGCACTCTCATTTGCCAGCCAGATCCAACCCCCCACATCTCTCATCTCTCCATCTGAGCGACGGGCAGAGAGAAAGAGACTTTCATCTTGGCTCATGGCATTCCAGCCGTGTACATGGCATTGTGCGTTTCTAAGCCCATTGCAGCTGTGATACTGCAGCAGTTCAAGGGTCATGTACTCGTGAAATTTGTTTATTCATTAAGCACACTGTACGCCTTAATGCATGGGCGCCATGTTTATTTGTGGAAATATGTTGAGATGCACCAATATTACAACTGTTTATTATTTTCATGTTATGGTTGAAAACCGATAAACGTCCAATTAAAATGATATACTGTTTTATCTACATAAATAAAAATAAAGCACTAAAAAGACAATTATTTTAAAAGTGAATTTCGCCACCTAAACATTATAATGTACAGTATGGATTTTAAAAGGATATTCATCTTGAGATTTGCTTAAGATTACATTTAACAGTATTATTAAATAATTGGTGTTTTAAAGATGGACTTTAAGTGAGTTTTAAATGATGGCGAAGATAATCTGAGCATGCAGAATTAAGTATTCCGTATTATCCAGCAGTGTTGTTGTTAACTAAAGCTAAAACTACTGATAATTGTTTGTGGTAATTAAAATAAATCTACATAAAAATGACTAAAATAAACTAAAACTCTAATAAAAAATAAAGTAAAACTATATATATATATTAAAAAGTAATAAATATTTGGATTAAAACATTGAAATAATATAAAAATAAAAGCTGATAAACAGTAAAATAGTAAAATGATTAATTACTATTAAAATAATGTGTAATTAATATTAAAATACTATGTAACTTTTTTTTTTGAGTTTACAAAATGTATACAAATACGTCATTAAGCAATCTTCCAAACCGTGTTTTTGTCTTATTCTTAATCACTACAGAATGCCTACATTTATATTCAGACTATTCTTCCGCAAGACACATGCAGTTTTGTTGATTAACCACTAGAGCTCCAAAAGTTGCATAGTGTACCTTTAAAAATCCTGAATCTTGCTGATAACCGTTATGGTACTGATATATCATGCACAGTGTTGGGGAGTAACTAGTTACATGTAACGGCGTTACGTAATTTAATTACAATAAATGTAACTGTAATCAGTTACAGTTACTTATGAAAATGTTAACGATTACAAAGGGGATTACATTTGAATATTTACACACATCCAAATACAGATTTAATTGATTTTTTCCCCAAATTACACTGACTACTCTGAGACATACGGCCCTATAATGTCCGCGATGCAGAAAACACAGACTGGTTCGTAGAATCCAGTCATAAAAACGGAAGTCCTATAGCCTAACGCGGACGGAATATGCCACATTTTGGATGAATAAATCAAAAGTAGGTCAGTACACTTGAATCAAAGCCGCGAAATGTTGTATATTTTGAATATTGAAGCCGCGAAAAGACAATAGATGAATCCTGCACGTTCTGCGTGTCTGTGGAAATCAGGCGCGAACTGTCCATC